>NC_090923.1:1155867306-1156170336 GCF_040938575.1 Ambystoma mexicanum
GATGGGCCTGGGAGCAGAGGCAATCAAGCAGATTAGGGGCTGGAGGTCAGGTTGTTTTAAGAGGTACGTCAGGCCTGAAAAAATGTAAGACTAGCGGTTCTTCCCTCCTATCTCCTCGCAGTAGCATCGAAGAAGGGAAAGCGACGGTCCGCCTGGGCGGTGGATCATTCGTTTGTGTCAAGGGCCAGGGCAAGCTGGACAGACAATCAAGATGTGTTGACCGACAGGGAAGACCGGGTGCAGTGGCACGGAGTGCCGGGTATGAAATGGGCACAGCTACAGGGGCACAGGCGCAGACTCCTGAAGGAACATCGGAGGCCCGATGTGTCGGTGGTGCACCTCGGGGGCAATGACTTGGCTGGTCTGGGGAGGGGGATCTTGCTCAAGGAAATGATGTCTTCCTTACAGGAGCTATCGGCGGTAATGGGAGAAACTGAAATCGTGTGGTCGGAAATCATCTCGAGGTACGAATGGAGGAGCGCTGAGAGTCAGGCGGCTGTGGAGAATTCAAGGAGGAAGCTGAATTGGGCTTTGGCTAAGTTTTGCAGAGGGAGAGGCTTTCAGCATATCAGACATGGTTTGATCAATCTTAAAAATACGGAGTATTACTTGAAGGACAGAGTTCATTTGTCAGAACAAGGAATGGACTTGTTTTTCTGGAATATCTGCACAAAATTACTGGAGTTATAAGCAAGGAAAGGAGGGAGCCACGGTGGGCGGTAACCCACCTTTGGCGTGGCGGGTTGTGGCAACCTATGATAAGACAAAGACTCCGAATGAGCCATTGCTAAACCGGAAGGGGCTTCGCCCATTCTAGACAGCGCCTCCTGGGAGCCTAAACGGCGGGGGTGTCTGGCGGTAGCAATTGGGGCTCAACTTCCCCCCAACAAACGGCGCTCCCCCAGTCCGCAAAGACCTGCAGGGGCAGGCGATTTCTCAGACTCGAAGGCCTTGGGGGAGTTGTGCCTGCAATCGACATGGAGGTAAAGGGGGAAGCAGGACGAGGAGCAGTCGCCACACTTTTGGAACTATTTTATTACCTGTTTGCAGTGGTTATGTATATGTAAAAATAAATCTGCGGCCTTGTTATGCCAAACCAAAGGAAATGTCTCATGCAGCACCTTACTGGAGGGTAAGGAAAGGGGCTGACAGGATGAGAAATGTTGGATGCAAATGGCATAGCTAATGGACGAATGCCCAGGTTATGGCCCTCTAGGTGCCCTACAGCAAGGGTTTTAGGGGAACGGGAATGCGCTGCGGAGGTGGCGCGTTACAGCGGTCTCAGGAGTCGAGGGGCCATTTCTGCCCCATTCCCTGCAGGGTGATAGCATTCCTTACCTGCTGCGTGCCCCGTCTTCTGGGTAGGCGCTACTTGCACCTGCTGTTTGACTCCTTCCTCTGGTGAAACTCTGCTCCCAACTGTGCTTGCCGCCTTCCTCTCGATATAGCTCTGCTGACACCTTCCTCTGGGTGAAGCGCCTCTGGGCCAAGAGCAGCTTCCAGCCGCCGACTCTGGAATGCGGGACCTCAATGTATAAAAGATTGCCCAAGCATGCTAGCATGACATTACCAGGCCACCCGAAGGAATGGTTCGTTCCATGTGGCACATGCGGGTACCATTCCTCTGTCTGAAATGACGTGACGTAAAGTTGACAATAACACTTCGTAAAGAAATTGCACGTGAATTCTAAATCCCTAAGCAGGCTGCCCCGTCTATGGTCAGTGTGTTCTTAACAAAAAAAGCACACTTTGAAATGTTCAGATGTAATGAAAAATGTCTGCTATGCCACTTAACGGTGCATAATATAACAATGTATCCATCCGCCAAGCACTCTCATTAGTGTGAAAGGCCAGTCGCTGCTGATTTCTGATATCCGACGCCACAGCGCCAGCGTTGCCAAGGCTCGCGCGACGTTTAAACAACGCACTTCCTCCGTATAAACTTGTTTTCAAATGGGGATTGGGAGGGTCAAGTTTATTTGGTACTTTTCCCTATTTAAATCAAGAACTAATGCCATACAATGTAAACATTTGTGTCTCCATTTCCTTTTTTTTGCCCTTAAATGTTGAAGTCAATGTGGCCATATCTTGGGGGGCCAGTGCTGCCCCACAGGCTGCAGGGTGGCAATCTCCGATCAGCAACGTGGCCACTCATTGTTCAGTCGCCTCTCGTCAACTCCGTGCTAATTGTTGAAAGCATGCGAGGCTTTGAAATATTCATGCTGGTGAACAATACGCTACTTACCTGTAATGCGTATTCTACCGCATGGAGGCGTGTCGGCTTAACACCGCGCGTAATAATGGCTCACAATACAACAGGATTCTCTGGCTCCTTTCAACCTCATCAAGGCCCATTACAGGCACTTCTGATAATACTCACGATTCTTTTCCATTTCTAATTCGGTAAATACTTCCCGGTCTATCCATAAGGTGGCAGCAACGTACAACATGTGTATCTATGAAAGTTATCAAAGTGCAGACTGATGTTTTTTAAAACAACTTTTTATTGATCAACACATGTTAATGTTAAAGGTTTCTGTACACTTGTGATTGGTTATTTTTAACACGCTTAATACCCAGAGGTTACTAAGCGCGGACCCGGGGATCAAACCTGTGTTGGTCTGCGTCGTCTTGCTTCCAAGGCGAGCGCGTTGCCTCTGAGCTATCCTCCCGAGACTCTGCGCACCGATGCCACTTGTGTGATCTCCAGGCGCTCAGGCGGATCTGTAATGCAAGGAGGGCGGGTGGGTAGTTAGGGTTGAGCGGGAAAAGAGCAAGAGAGCTGTGATGTGCAGTTGGCAGCTTCAGCTCGGAAACACCGTTCACTGAGCATAAATGTGATTTTCGGAGAATGGTCGCCATGTGCTGTTGTGCAAGATTATATGTGCTTTGTTTTTGTTTTATTGTTGTGGTGTTGTGAATTAAGTGCGGACTGTGGTGCTTTATGGGTCTGGTTGTGTTAAGTCCAGAGTTTGAGAGGTGTGTGCAGAGGAGTGAGTTTGTACGGGTTGTTGTTTCACCGCCGAAATCCACCCAAGTGCTCTACACCTCCCACCCTCAAAATCCACCCAAGTGCTCCACACCTCCCACCCTCAAAATCCACCCAAGTGCTCCACACCTCCCACCTCCGAAATCCACCCAAGTGGTCCACACCTTCCACCTCCGAAATCCACCCAAGTGCTCCACATCTCCCACCCTCAAAATCCACCCAAGTGCTCCACATCTCCCACCCTAGGAATCCATCCAAGTGCTCCACACCTCCCACCCCCGAAATCCACCCAAGTGCTCCACACCTCCCACCTCCAAAATCCACCCAAGTGGTCCACACCTTCCACCTCCGAAATCCACCCAAGTGCTCCACATCTCCCACCCTCAAAATCCACCCAAGTGCTCCACATCTCCCACCCTATGAATCCATCCAAGTGCTCCACACCTCCCACCCCCGAAATCCACCCAAGTGCTCCACACCTCCCACTCTAGGAATCCATCCAAATATGCCACTCTGCCCCTCCACCCCCAAAAATCTACCCAAGTGTGTCACACACCCCCTGAAAAGCCATCCAAGTGCATCACATCTACCACCCCAGAAAATCACCCAACTGCACCACGCCTCCCACTGCTGAAATCCATCCAAGTGTGTCATACCTCCCACCCTCTGACTCAATCTGGGTGTGTCACACACATTACACCCACCCCCCCTGAATATCCATCTATTTGCATCACATATCCTACCCCTGAAATCCACCTAAGTGCGTCAGATTCCCACCCCTGAAATCTGTCTATGTGCGTCACATTTCCTACCCAGGAAATTCATCGGAGTCACCTGTTGCAATCGTGATCTTTGTCTCCTCCCTAGTTGCCCTTTCTGGGTTTTTACCTTAGTTGTCACCTCAGCGGTCATGAATTCGTTAAGCTGTCTGATTTCTTAGTATAAGCCCTATTTCTAGCTAGGTGATGTGTTCACTGGCCTTAGAGGAATCTGCAGGGAATGGTTAGTCGTTGATATAGAGCAGATGTAATTCACCACGAACATTACAGTTTGTATCATCTCCCTTTCCAGACAAATAAGGTACAGTTAACCAGTTAACAATACTACCAATCCCACTGAAATTAAATGTTATATCACTGTAATTCTCAAATATTCACAGGAGCAAATAAAGGCAAAAGGTAACACTGCCTATAGCTTAAACAGGAGCCAGCTCCCGACCGTTCTCAGCCCCTTCCATTCCTGACTGAACATGTATTCAACCACCCTCCAAAGTGGGTCAACCCAAAACACCCACAAACCTCTTCTCGATACACAAACCTTGCAACTTTGTTTTTGTATTCACATTTTTATTGAAGAAAATAGGAAATCACAGAACAGGTAAGAAATAACTATTTCCGGCCACCAAACCCTGAGAAAACACATTGTATACAACAACACAGATATGCCAGGAATCGATCGCCAAAAAGCTAGTTACACAAATACAGAAGCCTCCCCCCAGATGTCCTCATGAAGATAATTTTTCTTTAGCGTGCATAAATTGAAGGAAATGTAGCACTCTTCCAATCTCTAAGAACGATTTTCTGGGCAGACAGGGAAGCTCTGAAAAACCAGCATTTCTGGGGGTATGACAACTCATCCAGAAGCTCATCTTCCCCCAAAATAACAGTGTCAAAACCAACATCGGATAACAGAACTTTGTTCATCATCTCAATCACCTCAATCCAAAATCTTCTCACTTTACTGCACTCCCATATCATATGGTCAACGGTTCCCACCCTGTGCCCACACCCCCAACAGGCTTCGGAATCACACAATCCCCTCTTGAACAACTTGACCCAGGTCCAACAGACCCTAGTAAGGATCTTAATTTGCCTCACTCCTTCGCCATGGTTTAAGGAAGTCAAAGGCACATTCCTACACAGATTGCGCCATCTAATCTCCATCATCTCAGACCCCAAAGAATCCGACCATGACTTGAGGAGGTCTTCATTCTTCTTCTTCTTGTGGCAAAGCAGAAGTTTATGAACTCTGGAGGCAAGGTGTCCTTCTCGACTGAAGTCCCACAGCCGACCTGAGAGATCTTTGTCTTCTTTGGGTATCCTTTCACCAACTGCCAGCTTCAATTTACGATATTCACCATATGAACGCTCCTGTAGACATTTCGTTGATGACAATTTACTGAAAGGAAACCATCTGTTGTCTTCAAACAAATCACCTAGTCATTGAAACCGAATCAGAAATGAATTTGGCCAAGACTGTGACTTTCCATCAAAGCACACCTTAGGGTTCTGCCAAATGGACGACTTCGTCAAAGAAAAGAATCTTCATCAGTAATTTCCTCAGGAACTCTATCGTCGGTGAAGGAGTATTGCCCCTAGTACTCTCTGGCATCAGAAGAGCGCCCAGTGATAGAGTAATGTTCATGCATGAGTCTGCATGCGACCAAGCCTCAGGCGAGTCCTCCATGAAAGGAATAACACGTCTAGCCAAAAAAGCCAAATGCAAAATCCAGGACTCCTAGGCCTCCTTCATCACACAGCAATTGCTATTTCCACAATTTCAAACGTGGTTGCTTGTGATCCCATAAGCAATCTGGTATTAATCTTTCTATTTCGTGCAAACCATCTTTTCCGTACAGGAAGCAGGACCAAACTAACAATTAATTTATACGAGGCGTAGACATCCTATTGACTGCATTGACCTTCCCCCACAAAGATAGTACCTTCAGCTCAGATCACCTGTCCCGATCCATCTTAAAGCTTGATGTCATACTCCTCATGCTCTCTTTCATCATGTGGCCCACTTCCTTGGTCAGCCAAACCCCCAAGTATTACATCTTCTCTGGACACCATCGAAAACTCCATCTGCAAAGTAGCTGATGACTACAAGTACTTGAGGCAGACGTGGCCTCTGACTTCAGCCAATTTATTTTGTAGCCGGAAAGACATTTAAAATGTTCAGTTTGTCTCATTAACGTCGGCAATGAGGAATCCACATGTTGAATCACCAACAACAAATCATTAGCTTAGAGCCATAACCGTTGCAGAACATCTCCATAATGTACCTCTTGTATCGCAGTATCCCCCCTAACAGAGTCAGCAAACAGTTCCATTGCGAGCACAAACAGCAACAGTTACATGGGGCAACCTTGTCTAGTGTCCCTCTCCAATTCAAAACTGCCAGAGGGAAGGCCATTGGTCACAACTAAGGCGGTTGGTTTGGAGTATAGCAATGATATCCATTCTATCAACGACTCACCAAATCTGACTCTCTTCAACACCGAATGACCATTCGATGCAGTGGAAGGCCTTCTCTGTGTCCAATGGAAGAACTGCCACTTCTGGGGTAAACCTCCGGATTTCATAGAGCGTCAGGATCAGCCGGAATCATACAAACACTGTGACTAAGAAATGTCGCCTGTACCGAGGACGGCGCCTTTGCGCTGTACTAATATCCTGTCCCTTATTACTCTAACTAATGGAAGCGGTGGTTGCGGCGGTGTCCCGCGATCCCGTTAGTCGGAGTAATGGGGGTTGCGGGGGTGCACCCTCCATCCATTACATTGTAGCGGGGGACAATAAAGATAATAGTAATTTTTAAAAAAAGGAAAAAGAACCCTACAGCGCCAGTTCAGTCCCACGTTAGTGGGACAGAACTGGCACTGCAGGGATACAGTTGAGACAGCGGCACACTTCTGTGTGTGCCACCGAAAACGAAAGTGGGTAGGTGGGAGGCAGGGAGGGGAATGCAGGGCACAGTGATGTATGTGGTCACTGCGCTGCGTAATAATGGAAGTCGGCTTTTTGAAAGTCAACATTAGGGGCGGCGCAGTGATAACATAGATCCAATCAGCGTGCGCATGTAGACTGAGGCATGCCTCCCTTAACAAAGCCTGCTTGATACAGGTCTATGAGTAGAGGCAAGATGCTTTCCAGGCGCAGGGCTAAACCCTTGCCATAAATCATATGGTCTGTATTAATCAGGCTAATGGGCCTGTAGCTCTCCATGGAGGTTGGGGGTCGGGTTTTCTTTAATAAAAGAGAAATTGACGCTTGTCTGGTGGTAGGTGGCAATAACCCACTCTTCCTGGATGAACTAAGCATCTCAAGCATCAGTTTGAATTCAATGTCTGGAATTATTCTGTATACTTCTGCTGGTAGGCCATCAGGACAAGGGCATTTCCCTCCATTCAAGAGAAAATCCGCCCTCTTCAGTTCTTCAGCATGAAGCTCTAAATCGAACGTGCTTCTTGTTGTTTCCTGGGTAGATCGCACCCATCAAGGTAACATTCCAGATCAACCTTACTAGGCCTACATTCAGATGAGTAACGATTGGTATAATAATCTTGAAATTCCCAATTGATCTTCTGAGGCTTATATTTAATGAGACCAGAAGCACGTGTGGTGTCACTAATGGACCTCTCACTTTATTTGATCCGCAAGAGATGCGCCAACAGCCGATCACATTTTTCCTCCCCTCACAATAGTTGCATCTAGTCTTGAAGAGGAGCTTTTCTGCCTTCTCAGAGAGCAATTTGTTCTGTAAATGCTCCTGTCTTACCAGATATGTGTTCTTCCATTCAGCTGAGCTTTACATATAATCTCTTTCGATTCTCTCAACCTCCCTTCCCAACCTTTTCACCTCCTCGTCTTTTGATTTGCATCGTTTACTGGAGATGCATAGAGGCCTATCAACAAACCCTGCATCCAACCGTCGAACGCCTACGAGGTGGACTCCACTTCCACTTCCTCAGTCCAGTTCGTTTTAATTACAAATTCAACCTCATTGACTATTTCATCTACCATTCCCACATCATCCAATAATGTAATATTCATTTTTCACAAGTTGGGTTTAGGAATCGGAAATGATAAGGACATCTCAAGTGAAACAGGTGCATCATCAGAAATTAAAATGGACCCAATATCCCCAGCGGGGAAGCCATGATTGCACTGACTGGAAGTCAAGGGTAGATCAATGCGGGAGTACACACCATGACAACCCAACCGGAGTGAAAGGAGTAGCACCTATCAAGTGTACGAGGTCGCCTCCATATATCCACAAGCTTGAACTCATCCAAAACGCTAATCAGTAACCTGTTGTTCCCACTACCCATAGCTTGTGCAGATCCATCCCTCCTATCCAAGAGTACATCTAATGCTTCATTAAAATTATCCCCTACAACAATACTGTTCTGACCAGACTATAAGAATTGGGCTAATGACTTAAAAAAAGAACCATCACCCCCAATTGGGGCATAAACATGACATATCATTAGTTCAGAGTATTGCACTTTCACATTAACAGAGAGTACCCTGCCCTCCTTAGGGCCTCATCACGAGTTATTACGGCCGCATTTAAGGGTCAGCCAAATCACTGGCGTGGCGGATTTACCCCCAGCTCTGAGCTGGGGACAATCTGTCGCGATTTTGCGGATTTTCGGCGATATTACCTCCAGAGTCCTAGACCCTTCTTAGGTTCCCCTCGTTTTGGGTTCCAGCCCCTCTCATGGACCCAGGCAGCACCTGTACCTTGCTTTCAGGTTCCCACAGCGTGGCGTCCTGCTCGGGCTCTTCTGACTCTTTGGGCAATCTACTGTTCCTTCTCTCTCTGCTCCCGCTGTGGTCTGCATCCCTGCTCCAGCTTCAGTGAGTTGGGCTGCCTGGTTTCCCTCCAGCAGGCGTCCCAAGTCTTCTGAGTACTTGGTTTCTATTCAGTTTCTCGTGGCCTACCAGTTCTTGGCAGCACTCTCAGAGACAACGGCTTCTCTCCACCACCGTCCTGGTCTACAGGTTCTTCTCGTGTCTCTCCGTTTGTGGCTTCACTCTCGGTTCCTCAGGGACAGGCTTGTCCAATGGAATAGTCCCTCTTCTAATTTGTACTCTGGATAACCAATAGGCAGTCTCCAGCAACTAGACTGCGCATGATGGTTCCCATAGGTATTCTTCATTGCTCCATCCTTCCTCCTCATCACATTACTGAACTGATGATCACCATAGAGTCAAGCAGCACTCTTCTTCGTCTCAGTATTTTCCTGGGACTTGGATTCCTTAACTCTACGTAGATAGAGGTGTGGGGGACCAGAGGGTAATGAGTGGAGGAAATAGAAGAAGGTTACCGAAGAGAGGGAGGGGAATACTGCATTCTCCCAAGGTGGTTGTCACTGGTTGCATGGAGGGATTCCCGCCCCATGAGATCCACCCGCTGAGTACCACCCCTAGCGGGCTCAACTCCCTGCCCTAATGGGACGGGGCTTCCCCCATGGAAGCAGTGACAATACCCTGGGATTCATCACATACCCTCCCCTCATGTGGCTGGCTTCTCCATCTGGCAAAGGAAACCGGGAAGGGATATCAACATTACCCAGTTGCTTACTTTTGCGATGTTCTATGCTAAAACAAAAGGGTTACGGATCAAGAAACCACCGCACGATGCAGGGATTCATGTCTTTTCTTACACTAACCCACATAAGAGGCGAGTGGTCTGTGACTAAAGTGAACTTTCTTCCGGTGAGATAATAGTTTAGATGTCCCACCGCCCACTTTATCGCCAGGGCCTCAAGCTCTATGTCAGCATATTTTTGTTTGCTAGGGAATAGTTTTCTACTAATATACCTCAATGGACGTTCTATTGCCTCATATGTCTATGAGAGCACTGCTCCTAGACCCACCCTGGATGTGTGCGTTTGGAGTACAAACTCTTTATTAGGGACTTTAAAAGTTGGTTCGCTACATGCTTTGTTTTTATGGGTATCAAAAAAACCTTGCTCTGCTTTACCCCATTTGACCTTCTGAGGTTCAGCATTTCTTAGTTTGTCAGTCAGTCATGCCGTGATGGATGAAAAATGGGGAATAAATCATCGGTAGTATCTTACCAGTCCCAAGAAGACCATTAGATTTTGTTTGGTTTTTGATACAGGGGTTTCCTTTACGGCTCTAACCTTTTCTACCTGGGGTTGGACCAGCCTGTTACCCCCAAAGAAGCCTAGATACTTCACAGCAGACTGGGCTAAATGACACTTCTTTGGGTTGGCAGTTAGCCAGGCCTGTTGTAAGGCGTTGGTGATTTTATACAGAGGTGTGTCATATGCTCCCCCCCAGGTTTTAGTAGATGATGATATCAAAATAGGCCCAGCAGAAACCAGAATAAGGTCTTAATACACAATCCATTAGCCTCTGGAAGGTTGCTGGCACCATGAAGGTCAAACTGAAGTACCTTGAATTTAAATAATCCTGCAGTTGTGGAGAAGGCAGTCTTTTCCTTGTCTTCAGGGTTCAGAGGGACCTGCCAATAGCCTTCGTTGAGATCAATCATGGAAATAAAAACAGATGCGCCCAGTTGATCGATCAGGCCCTCTATCCTGAGCATTGGATAGTTATCGAACTGGGACACAGCGTTACAGTTTTCAAAAATCAATGCAGAATCTCCACGATTGATCAGAATTAGCTACCAAAAGTATCAGCGAGGATCATGGACTCTGAGAGGGCTCTATAATGTTGGCCACTAGCATCTTCTCCACCTCCTGGAGGATTATTTCTTTTCTAGCTTCTGGGATCCTGTATGGTTTTAGATGCAACACTTTTTCCGAGGAAGGTACAGGTATGGTGAAAAATGCCCTAACTCTTCCTGGTTCCTCACTGAAAACATCGGGGAACTGATCTAAGAGTTAACTTAAATGTTATGCTCTTGGGCTAGAGGAAGGATCAGATGGTATTGTTCATTTATGTCTCTCTCCTTCCTCAGTTAATAGAGTGCCCATCATTACTGAAGAAGACTTTACTGGATCTTCCTTCGATTCTTTTAAGATGTTGATATGTTAGATCTGGGACTTGAGTCTCCTATTCGGCTCGGACACACTATAGTTACATGGCCAGTCTGTTCTAAGACCTTGTTTGGACCGTGCCACCAGGACAACATCTTATTTTCGGATGTAGGGAGCAACACTAATACTTTCTGTCCATTGGAAAAATAGCCAGTTGCCGCTTTTCGGTCATAAAAGCCCTTATTCTTGGGTCTTGGTTAAGTTGGAATGAACTAGATCTCAAACAATCCTCATATGTTCCTTTATTTTCTGTGCTGTCTGTAATGGAGCTTCCTTCGTCTCTTCCCAGGTCTCTCTAAGCATGTCCAATACATTGTCCATATAAGAACACAAATGGCGAGAAACTTGGGATGCCTGAGGAGCTTTTCTTATAGCAGAGAGCCCAAGGAATCATTACACCCCAGTACCTTCCATCGGTTTCCACAAGGTTTCTTAGGACCGTTTTTAGGTTTTTTTTAAAACCATGTATCTGAACCATGTATCATCAGTCACAATTCATGCCGGGTCCCAAACCCTTCTTAGGTTCCCCTCATTTGGTTCCCAGGCCCTCCCATGGACCCGGGCAGCACCCATGCCTTGCTTTCGGGTTCCCGTTGCATGGCGTCCTGCTTTCCTGTAGTTTTGTGCTATAACTCCCATCAGCCCTAACCAGCATAGTCAACGGTGGGTGAGGGATCATGGAAGTCGAATTCAAAGAACTTCTGGAGATCCATATGTTGCAGACCCCTGCTGTAAATGGCTCCTTTAATAGGCTAATGCAGATTTTATTTTAAGAGATTTTAAAATAACACACATGCCTTCTTCAGGCCATTCCGGTAGAAATGAGGCAGGTTGTCCCTTTATAATTAGGATAAGTCTGGTATGTGTACGGTAAGGATAATTGGCATTTTACTTTTTGTCAAAAGGACGCAAGTCATTAAAATGTAACTGTAATGAGTACATGAACGATAGGAAAGGTGCTAACATCTGAGAGCTTTTCTGAACAGGTTTTCATAGTCAATGCCTCGGTGACAAGGTGTGAAAAATGCAAATTGTGCACACATTTGCATTTTAAATGACATGCTTCTGCTATCCATCTTCAACAGGAAAGAAGAAAATAAGAACATCAAGTTTTTCCAAAGAGGTTTTGTTGTACCCTGTGCAAAGGGGAACAGGAGCTTGACTGCAGAGTTGTTTTGGAATCCTCATGACTTCTCACTGTTGTAATCGAAAATACATTTAATTGCAAAACCATTTAATTTGAAAAAACATCTTACTGCAAAACAAACTTTTGATCGCATATTGGTTTCCAAACCCCTAATAGTGCCGAGGGGGAAAACAGTTAAAATATATGAAGCTGACATGACCTTTTCTCTCGCCAACGTCAATATTCTCAGATCCCCAGAGGGGAATCTTTGATTTGTGCCGCAGTCCCTGTAGTTTAAGGCGTTGGAGAATAGATACCGCCCAAAAGATCCAGCTACTCTACTTGGTCTTAACAAGCCTGAAGGAGTTAGGGAACACACCCCCTGGAAATGGAAGCGTCTCCATTGTTGTGTGGAGGGAGCTGACACTTTGTACTACAGGTGTATTTCTAGGCGGTTACCTCCTCTGAGTCCAGTCAATCCTTTTCGGGTAGAAGCAGAGGTTGAGTCCCTGTTTTCCCCAACCGTCCGCAGCCTCCTTTTCCTACGATAGCATTATGTTGAGCGGTCATTTGTCAGTCTTCAGCTTTGGGGATGTCGGTGCTGTTTCTTTGACCTTTGGCAACAATCCAGCTGGATTATTTGGTCAAATTCAAGAACCTTCTTACCACATTGGTCATGAAGCTTCTGCAAAGGCCACTAAAGATCCAAGCCGGCTCGGTAGATTGTGTTCGTCGTTACAGACGAGAGCAGTCATTTCTGTGCACTCAGAATGATTTTGAGAAGAGTTTTGTTCACTCCTTCCTTTGGTCCACAAACATTCAGAGGATTGCAGGCCAGTGACCGGTCTCAAGCTGGCGATTGCTTCCATTGTTCAGTCGACAGCAGTGAGTCTGGTTCCTGTGATAGTCCCAGGTGAAGTTATGATTGCTAAAGGTCTGCAGAGGGCCTGTCTGCATGTTTCAATTCACCCACATAATCAGTCGTTTCTGAGGCTGTGTGGTGAGCCAACACTAACAGTGTCAAGGGTGTCCCCGAAGATCTTGGTGTCATTGATGGGTCTTGTACACACGCACAAAGTGTGGGTATTTCACAACCCGAGTGAGTCACTCCTCAAGGCAAGCTTTCTCCATCCGATGTCCATGGATGTAGAGGTGGGGTAGGGATGGCTGATCAGCCAAAGGAAATCACACCTCCGTCCAGTTCACAAGTTGACGTTCATCGGCGCTATGTTTGGAACCACAGTTGGAATATTTTTCTTAGTCCGGAATGAATGCTCAAGGTCTGGCTTTCCTTCGACACTTAGAGCTAAAGAGGGGCAGGCATGGTTGGTGAGCAGCATCGGCTGCAATGGTCTCTTCCGTAAGAGTGCTCAGATAATGGTCCTCCAATCTGAGCAACTAGGAGCTCACGGTTTCGGTGCCCCAGGAAGCGCAGTGATGGCAAGGTTCGGTCATCAGGGGACACATCCGTCTTCACCACCACTAGTGACTGTGACTACAGTTGCCTAGATATTTTTTTATTGTGGGCAGCTGAAGGGTCTTTCTACCCTCTTGATCACTTGTCCACGATTGAAGCCTGACATTCTTACAAATGACTGGCAACCAAGGTGAAATTGCAGGCCTTGTTGGGTTTTCAAGGTGAAATTCAGGGCTGTAAAATTTTTAACTATGCAGACAATAAGGTTACTGATGCATACATGATCCGTCACTCCGGAAGTGGGCCGAATTCTGTGGTCATTTAACACAGGATATTTGCCTCTTTTCTCTCTGTTCGCGTATGTCCTGCGGAGAAGAAGCATTTAAGCAGGCAGGTTGAGTTTGGTATTTCCATGCTCATTGGAAATCAGCCAGCGTCCACAAGTCTTTGCCAGACTTCTCGTGATTCTGCTGTGACATTGGCCATGTATGTGTGCAAACATGACTAATATATTCTTGCCAGCCCTCTACTGTTTTCTGTCCCTACTGGCCTGGGTCAGAAGGTGCCCTGGCATTGCTGTGGCTCCTCCCAGGACTCCTTATTGCATTTCCCACATTTCCATTGTTGGCGATAGGGTTGTGCAAAATTCAGATGGATCAAGCCGAAGAAGTGATCTTGTTCCTTCTGACCCCCGCTGTCCCAGAAGGATTTGTCTCCTCTTCTCCTCAGTAAACCCTCCATGGATTATCCCAGGATCCTCGTCAACTCTTGAGACTCTTCTTCTGCAGAAAGAAACAACGCTTCATCCATACCTGATCGCATGGACACTGAGCCCCCATGCTGTAGAAAAGGGAGAGCTCCAGATCAGTCATTGAGTGTGTTTGGACAAGCATGTCGGCTAGGAGGCATTTTTGCTCCTGGTTTTGGCCTTGGAACATCCATCCATGCAGGTGTGCCTACTTCCTGATTTTGGAGCTTCTGTCCTTGGTGTGGTTTACCTCCCAGCCTGGCTATGCCTTCGTTGCAGAACAGGTGGCCATCAAAGTTTTACTTTCCTGTCTCTTTCCTGCCTTCTACATAGATGTTCTTGATGTCTGCAAGGGATTTGCCCCATATTTTGCAAAGTCTTCAGTACCTCACCCTGCCTCCTGCCCCCCTTTAAACGATTGCAGGGACTTGTTGAGCCTCACTGCCCACCAGTGTGATTTTGTGTTTGCGGTAGTCTCTCCTGCACACAGAGTTATGGAATTAAGAGCCTAATTTCCAGACAAGATTGTCCTCTGCCCATCCACAGGCCTCTTGCCTAATGCTTGCACTTCCTTTGATATTAAGCAAGAAGTTGTCTGACTTGTGTTGTTCCTTGACCGTCATCGGGCAAGGAAATCCATCTGCGTACTCTGTATGATCGGAGAGCATCCTTAAGGTATCTCCAGAAAGATGCGTTAGCGCTGATACACAAGGTCAGAAGCCTTCGAAGTTGACCACCAGGAGTGGGGTTGACCTCGCAATTTGCGCCACTTATTCCTAGGTGCCATTCCGCTCCCCAGCTCTACTCAGGGTCTTTCTTTGCATGGGGCGGTGGCATGTTGGCCAGCAACCAACTGGGTATCCCTTTGGGATATTTCCATTTATAGACCTGGGCATAACTTTGGGAAAACCCGACATGGATCCAGCCCTCGATGCCTGGAGTTGGACACTCTGCTACTGATGATGCCCATGGGCCCAGTGGCTTCTTTTGCATAACCCTGCGTTGAAGTCAACACACATAAATTAGAGATATTAGCTCAATGCCAGGCCTGTGGCAACACACTCAGGCCTGTCTCGGTGGAGTGGGCCCCCAGTGTGACTCCCTACAATGGCAATTCTATGCGGAGTGCCCGCAGGGCTGAGCAGCAATTAATGCACGGACAATCCCCTGAGATATATATCAAGGTGAGCAATTGGGCCCCAAAAGATAGGAAAGTGGGTAAAGCAGGGGCGGGCCTTCAGCGGCATACTGAGTTGTCTGTACCTTGAGCACAATGCATTTCCACCTGTGTTTGTGAGATGGAAATGCTAGCGTGACAGTAGGCTGTCACACTCTAAAAACAAATCCTGACAGGGCCAGAAATAAATGACCCTGCCATAATTTGCACTGTCCCCTGCACCTGTTTTAAAAGGCGCAGGGGGCGACCGTCTTTTCGAGGCACTTAAAAGCGCATGCCATTTGGGAATTCGGGACACGCTTGCAAATGCCCTGAAAAGCCCCGTCATTTCCGCAAAGGGCCGAAAAGAGAACGTGAACGAGCCATTCAGATGCCCTTTGAGAATTGGGCTGATATTTTTTTGGGCGCAAGCAGGGGTGTTGCTACGTCTGGAAAAGATCCGGGGCTATGCTGATTTTGGGACTGTCGGGACTCGGGGCTAGCTAGCCTTTTGGGTGTAGCCCCTGAACTTCTTTCTGGTGCTACAAACCAAAAGATCTGGGGCAATGGCCCCCTTAGCCACCCCCTAGCAAAGCCTCTGGGCACAAGTGAGGAGAGGCGCTTAAGATCCGGCCCATATAGTATTGTGCACCCACCCACACAAACAAACATGGAGGGCACATGTGAACTTCCCTCACTCCCCCTCCGAGAAGCGAGGGATGTGGATTCAGCGACAAGCTCAGGCCAGGCACTAAACGCTCTGCATACAGATGGCGAACTACCACAGCACAGGCAGGACCACGCCCATCAATGGTGCTACATGATAAGATGCACGTGTCCCTGAGCCCCTCGGGCAAATGTAGAACGGCACATGCCTATGATACCCATGATCTGCGTTTTTCCAGATAAGGGCTAAAGCCACCAGTGTACACTCAACCCTCACAATTTTCGGAAAAAGGAAATGCAAGACAGAACATGCTACTGTGCCAAAAAGGTGTGGGGTGGTTGACGGCACACTATGTGGCAGACAACATCAATTGAACTGATGCTGGGAAATATGGCATTGGCATTAACCCCAACCAGGGATGTCATTTGGGGGTCGCCAGGGTTGCACCTGCGACCCCTGAGGTCTGCCTTGCTACCCCTAGAATAAAATTAAATTGAGGCTGCCGGGCTGTGGCCAGCTGCATGTAGCTCTTTGTTTCTGGAGTGGATGTTTTTCTGATAGCTATAGCCAGTAAGATAGCTCAGTGGGTTGAGCGCTCGCTGCTGCAATCTGTGTGTGATCTGCAGGTTGCAGGTTCGACTCCCGACAAGGTCTACTCAGCATTTCATCATGTTGAGGTTGATCAATGAGTACCAACACAGACTGGGTGATATTGAATGTATATTTCTTCTATATGAAGCGCATAAGCGTGTTATAGAATAACACATCATTATCGTTTGGCCTTGGATGTCTGCTGGCATTCACAGTAATTTGGTAATATGGGCCTATACGCACTGATATTAACTATACATATGGTTATCCATTCTTGTATGAAATGTACAGTGATATCGTAACCATATTTTTCATGGTGTACTTAGAAACAATGCTATGTGATGCCACTTCCTATTTGTCAAGGGGTGAAAGGTCTTGTTCCATCACTTCCCATGATGTCACTTCAGGATGGGGTCAAATTACATCACTTCCTGTGATGTCATCAGAGGTCAAAGGCCATGTGATGTCACTTCCGCTACCCCTGGCATTTTGTTGAAATGACGTCCCTGACACCAACCAACTGGTGCAAAACCTCGTCTTTTCACTGATAGATCGATGTAAATGTCATTCTTGCACTGTTCGATCAGTACAAATGTTGTTGCATAATTTACCAGTAGCGGTGCAAAAAAACCTTACACTTGTGCAAAATTGCCCAACACTGGGGCTTTTATGTAATCTGTCCATTGGTGTGCTGTTGGGTTTCAGGGACCCTGCCTTGCGTTTACAGTATCTTCTGTTTCTCTCCCTTCTCCATCCAGGTCTTCGGGTTCCTGAACTTTATTCTCTGGGCTGGGAATATCTGGTTTGTGTTTAAGGAGACTGGCTGGAGCGCACCCTTCATGAAGCCTGCCCCTGCACCCCAGGAGAAGCAGCCAGCCCCAGACGGCTACAGCCAGTCCTACAACCAAGGTCCCGGCTACGCCCCTCAAGAGCCGTACGCACAGCAAGGAGGCTACCAACCAGAGTACAGTCAACCAGCGGAGTACACCCAACCGGCCTATGGGCAGCAGGGAGGCTACGGCCAAGCTGCCCCCACCTCCTTCTCCAATCAGATGTAAAGTGGTAAGTGAGGGAACAGGGTGAAGGTAGAATATTGCAGGTGTTAAGACCACACACTGCTTACTCAGTGTCTGCTGGCAACATCCAGGGATGAATGGACACGGTATTCCACGAACACACTGTCCTTGCTTACCGCCAATTTAGTAACATTACATCGAAACATGTCATTTCTTATAGCAGGTCCTAATAATTGCCATTCTCTCAACCGTATAGCCAGTGGTCGAAGTGAGCGGGAATGGTCGGAACAGTGTTCCACTACTTTTATTGTTTTCTGTGTACAATTCCTTTACTTTTTTAGGACCATATTCACCATTCTATACAGAGGATTTGTCCATTCATGTCGTTGTGCATGTGTAAAGCTGTAATAGGAGCCTTAGTTACTGGTCACTTAGACTATTGCAATGCCCCAGCCGCAACACCTTGTCACATGTTGCACTATGCTTCAGCTTACATGTTGCGAGGGAAGAGCCTGTTCTCTTCAGGGTTAAGAGGCAATTGTGTAAGAGGAGGAAGAGGGGTGCCTCAGGAAAGAAGAGGTGGTAGTATTAATTAATTTTTTTATTTATTTGGTTGGTTCAAATAATGAACCTTTTAAATTTTTACATGTCAATGTTTACATATGTACATGTTACAATAATACAATCATTTAAAAGATAAAGGAGAAAGAAGAGAACACAGAAAATAAAAACAACAGATGACGTACAAATAAGACATTAACTAAGCAAATATAGCGATATTTGTTCCATTTGTCGATTCATGCAAATTGCTTATTCACTTTCGCGGCTTCCACCCTTGTCTAATTTAAGTCTCTCCCTCTTTCAGTGTAATACTTTTTAGATCATCTTTGTAACTACTGGTAGTTATTTTTAATCTTATGGAACAATAAGAATTGAATCGAGATCATGAACAATTGCAATTCTAACTGCTAGTTTGGTACTAGTAAAGAACCTTGGCCAAGCTTGAGAGGAGTCCATTGGGTTAAGTGAGGCAGTCAATTTTAAGTATTATTGACACTTATCAGATAATTTAAGACAAGATATTAAACAATGTTGGAGAGTTTCTTTTTGTGAGACATCTCCACAAAATCGACAATAGTTCTGTTCTTTAGGAATTTGTTTCCATCTAGCTAGCACATCTTGAGTATGCCATATATTTAGTCTAAAGCACAGATATTGTTTGCGTATATAAGGCGATGGACATTTGTGCAAATAATCAGGCAATATTCCATATTTCTTTTGCCCAAATAGTTGAATATCAAAGTCCTTATAAACCGAGCAGCTAGATTGAGTAATGATCCAATCATATTGGGACAGCTTTGTTTTAGCTCGGGCTGGATTTTGTAATAGTGTTTCAAGGGATATTGACGCATCTGCTAAGGTGTTCAATGTACTTTGGCACCACGCTGTCGGTAATTCTTCCTTAGCTGACAGTAGATAATGGGCCACTACTCCAATATATTTGGTGTCAATAGTCCCAGCATACACTTTCTGAGCATCAAGCACATTTTCCACAACACCTGCAAGTACAATGAAACCAGACCCAGTTCGAATCGAATTAACGGCAAAGGTGTGCTATTCGGTAGATGTAATATCTGTTTCCAGAATCGGGATTCCAGCATATCCCAATATTTACGATTTTTTGAAAAACGCTTCTGATCCTTATATCAGCACTGTTATCACTTTTTGCTGGTAGAATATGACAATATGTTTGTCGGAGTATTTTGCGTATTTGTACGACAGCACTTTAGCTTGAGATATTAGAGACTGTAATTTGCATTTTAGATCTTGATCATGTTCGTCATTTCTCATTGTGTCTACTATAATGACACCCAGATACTTGTATGCTGGTACTCTTTCAAGAACCGTATTTTCCTACTTCCACTGATATAAACTCATCCTGGATCTTGAGTTGTTTCTACATACTAGGATTTGTGTTTTATCTCTGTTTATCACAAGATTGTTCATTTGGACATAAAGGTTCAATTGATTCAATAAGTTCTGTAAACCAACCGGAGTTTGAGACAATAGAACCAGGTCATCTGCATAAAACAAATAGCTTATTTGCTGCTTGCCCAATTTTGGGCATCACTTATTACCTGTGAAAACGCATTTCCCATATCCAGGATGAGCGTATTAAACAGAGTGGAAGCTAAAATGCATCCCTGCTTGAGTCCCCGCTGTGTGGAAATATTGGCTGAGAGGGACCCATCAAGGGTTTGCCTAACTTGCATGGTGGTATTCGTATGAAGGAGCATAATCAAAGCTAGAAGAGAGGGTGGACATTTATAGTTACTTAGTTTCCTGTACAATAGAGCCCGGTCAATAGAGTCAAACGCGACCCTGAAATCAACAAATGCAATGTATAAAGGTTGGTTCTGGGTAGCATAATTAGATTTTAACATATTAAGTGCAATGATGTTTGGTATCGTTCCCAGTCCGGCAACGAAACCAGCTTGAAAAGGATCTCTTAATTGCATATTCGTGGTCCATTGGTTAATTTGTCTTAACATGATCCGAGAAAATATTTTTCCGGGAGCATCTAATAATGCGATTGGCCTTTAGCTATTTGGTAATTGCTGGTCGCCCTTTTTATAAATGGGAACAATTAATTAATGTTTCCATGTCAAAGGAATTGTTTGAGTATAGTTTATTATGGTGAATATGTTGTAAAGAATATTCGCCCAGAGGACAAGATGTTGTTTAAACATATGATTTGATAGTCCATCTGGCCCACAAGCTCTAGAGCGACTAGCTGATTTTAGGAAATATATTATATCTTGCAGATCAAATGTGAGATGGAATTTGTTCGGAACAACTAATGATTAGTTAGTATTAATAAAGCAAGTGAATAAGGCAAGACAGTGTCCTGTGTCCTCTGCCTTCGTACGTATGCCCCAAAGCCAACAACTTGCGACAAAGATAAAACAAAAACTAACCATCATCCAGCCTGGCGTGCCCGTGCAGCTGTCCTGTTGCGAGCCGTGATACGGCTTGCCCGCTGAGATCCTGGCATCCTTGGGCAACCCGCCCTTCCTTCTGGCTGCCGGAGAGGCCAGCATCCTTTGCAATGCAGTTCCAGCATCCTGCAAGGCAATCAGACTGTCCTTCTTGCTGGGGAGCCTGGCATCCTTTGCAGTGCATAGATCGCGTCCCAGCCAGCCAGCTGTTGCACATCCTTTGTCGGCACCAGAGCTGCAATGCCACCGCCCCACCCCCAACCTATGTGGAGGCTTACCTGCCCACACACGTCACTCCACATGGCCTGCATCACGTGGAAGACAGCCCGCCACAGGCAAGCACCTGGGACACTAAAGCAAGAAACCCATAACAACAGCTAACACTGCCACGGCAATACAAGAGACTGGGCATCAGAAGCACATGAAGTGAAAAGCAGCAGTGACCAGAAGACCAACAGCAAGGTCACACAGCACCCACAAACAACACGGTGGGTGCAGAGAGAAAATAAAACATTAATTGTGAAAGTCTGAACTCCCTTGCCATGGACACATAGACGCAGTCCACCCAGGTCTGCAGATGGAAAGATAGGCACAACCCCGTGGGGCGAACACCTTGGCAAGGCACAAGAGCCCAGCCCAATACCAACCACCATGTTAGACCCAGCAAGGGAACAGGGTGCAGCGCAACAGAGCACCAGCAATGTGGCATTTTTGAGGAAGCCTTGCCCATTTAGCCTCCAACCTCAACTGGACAGAGGGCCCAGATGGACCGCATGGGTTGAAGATTTCACTGGCTTCATTAAGGCAGCGGGTGTAGACAAGTCACCAGTACTCGAGGTCATTTGTACAAATCTGGTGGGTACTGAAATCAACGGCATCATTAAATCCATCCCGGCAGAAGACAGGACCACCTACGACCCCATTGTGGCTGTCTTGGATAGGAAACTGGTCATACAGTTAAAAAGAGACTATGAAAGGTATGTGTTCAATCAGTAGGGAAGGGTACATGCAGACGAGACCAGGGTCGCACTCACAGAGATTATGCTACCGATGTGGCCAGTTATTCCCCCATGCGGGCCCATGCCCGGCAATAAGTCAACGATGCTCCAGGTGCGGAAGAGAAGGCCACTTCCACCTGTCTGACGAGAAGGGAGATCATTCCCACCAGCCACACAAGCCCGGGTGACAGAAAGTAACTGGAGACAGCCATACAGGCCAAGCTCGACAACCACAGAGTGGAGACAACCCCATTTTTATTCACAGCAGCCGAGGAGAATTGTGAGAGAGATGGCTCAGGGTCTGAACAATGGGGAGTTCCCAATCGATGATTAAATGCCACATCTGGACTACTATACGGATGCTTATGGCTACCCAGGTGACCCATACGCCAACTGAGATGAATGTGCATACGTCCAAGACCCAGAATTTCCTGATGAGTTTGTAAACCTGGTACATGAGGAGCAAGACTGCAGCAAAGCACCGACGGTAAAAGTGGACATCGACACAGTCACCCATCCCTTCCTAATTGACACAGGAGCCGCCGTCAACATAATGGGGGAACAGGAGTTCCTGCTATTTGGGTGTAGACTGGATCTGGTACCATCAAGAGCAAGAATTCTCCAGTGGGGAGCCAGCACACCACTACCGTCGTTGGGGCAATTCAGAAAGACAATTGCATTCAAAGGGAAGACGCCCAACACCATCATTCATGTGCTTAGAAGCCCAGTCAACAGGAAATGCCTACTGAGCTACAGCACAGCAAACAAACTTGGCCTGATAGACATTCATTTTCAGGACAATGACGTAGTGCTATGCAGAGGTGACTGGAGCAGACATGAAACCATATGCCACATGAAGGGAGCCCAAGTGAGCAAAGAGATGATCAAGACCACGTTTCCCGAACTCTTCAAGGGCCTGAGAAAGCTGAAAAGCAAGGTGATCAGCCTGCACATCAAGGACAACATAAACCCCGTTCCACAACACCCTAGAATGGTGGGGTTCCACCTTCAGGAAGCCGTCTCACGAGAGTTACAACAGCTCTTAGAGAACGATATCATAGAGATTGCAACAGGACCTATGCTGTGGATTTCACCCCTAGTGGTAGCACCCAAAGATGGAAACAGACTTCAGCTATGTGTCGACATGAGAGTGGCAAATACCACCATCGAGAGGGAGCAGCATCCGGGTCCAAAGATAGAGAACATGATTGTGCAGTTAAACTATGCAACAAAATTCTCCAAGCTGGACCTCAACCAAGGGTACCAAGCTGGAACTGCACCCTGACTCCAGGGGAATCACCACCTTTGCCACCCATGATGGCTTATTCTGCTACAAGCGGCTGAACTTCGGAATCTCCTCCGCCGCAGAGAGTTTCCAGGAAACCATTAGACACGTGCTCCTCCCTGTCATGTCAGCTTTTAACTATTCTGACTACATTATCGTGTACAGCACCTCCCAGGAAGAGCATGACCAAGCCCTCATCGAATTATGCAAAATCCTGAAGAAGGCTGGGCTCACACTGAATTACGATAAATGCAACATCAGCAAGGACAGACTCGGATTCTCTGGCCACATCTTCTCAGGGAATGGGATGCAGCCTGACCCGGAGAAAGTACATGCCATCGAAGAACTGCAGATACCCACTCAGGTGGGCAAAGTTAGATCATTCCTCGGGATGGCCGGTTATTGTGCTCGATAACTGCAACGATACGCCATTACCACTGAACCGCTAAGATGCCTGCTACGGAAAAACGAGCCGTTTACCTGGTCCCATGAATGCCAGACATCATCAAACCTGAACTGGCAAATGCTACCCACCTCGCTTACTGTAATCTACAATGGCAAACAGAACTGGTGGTCGACGCCAGCCCGGTCAGCCTAGGTGCGATCCTGGCACAACGGGAGAGACCGGACGCGCCTGCAAGCTGAGAGGGAAAGCTTGGCAGCAGTGTGGGCTTGCAAATACTTCCACCACTTATTGAAAGGGAAGAATAGAAAGGTGGGGCATCCGCCTTCAAGAATATGACTGAAATCACGCACAGGCCAGGGGGAGACAGCAACTCCGCAGACTACATCTCACGCAACCCGACGACAAAGGACATGTCACAGAGGAAAGGGGAGACAGAATACCTATGCTACATCACAGAATAGGCTTTACCGCCCGCTCTCACCATCCAGGGCCTAGCCATAGTGACACAGGCCGATCCATCCACAAGGTGGGCCAAGGATCTCATGGCCTCCATCAAATGGAGGGACTACAAGAGACTTTTACATCGCCAGGAGGTTGTCAACAGGCATGAACTTGAATGCATGGCAAAGATGAGCACGTAGCATGCAGTGTCAGAACCAGGTGTCTTGTTGAGAGGCTGGCGCATTTTCATCCCATCATCCTTATGGAGGGGGCTGGTGACGCAGGCACATGAAGGACACCGAGGAAACGGAAGCAACCAAGAAACTGCTTAGACAAATGGCATGGTTCCCGCTCATGGACGCCATGGTGGAGGAAGTAGTTAGGAGCTGCCTGCCATGCCAGTGTGCAGCCGGAAGTGAGCCCCCCTCCTGCTGCAACCAACACACATACCTGAGAAGGTATGGCGAGGAGTCGCAATGGACTTCTATTGGCCATTAGAGTCAGGGGACCACCTTCTGGTAACTGTAGACAAGTTCTCCAGGTTTTCATCATCAAGCACACATCGTCCACGGCATTCACCCAGGTGGTCGGGGTGATAGACTAAGTCTTCAGTGAGTGGGGCATTCCTGACACCGTTCAGTGGCTAGGACTTCCACTGATTTGCGAGGCACATCGGATTCACACACCACAGGATGACACCACTACGGCCACAATTAAACAGCATGGCAGAAAGATTCATGTCATCCATAAAAAAGACCATTGAGAAGGCGACCATTGAGGGCATGTCAATTCAGCAAACGATGTGCCGAATACCAGGACACTAGAGACAGGGGTACCCCCAAGTGACCTCATGAGGGCATACCAAGCAAAGACGAGCCTTCCCGAGGGGGGTCAAGGACCCCTGAGGCAGCCAGAAGACCGAAGCATACATAGGGGACGAAGTGAGAGAGAGAGATGCAAGAGCAAAAGAAGCAGCTTAAGAAAGAACAGACTGGGCCCGAAAGCGAGAGTTCGAAGAAGGAGAAGAAGTACTTGTGAAGCAATGGATACAAAGGAAAACAGACACACGGTATGAAAGCACACCCCTCAGGGTGACCAATGAGAAGGGGACGATGGTGACAACCACCAACCCCTATAGGCAGTCAGCAGGAATGCATCATTCTTCGAACCCTTTGTGCCAGACAGAAACCCCACAGGGGGGAATGAGGTTGACCACAAACCAAAGGCGCTAGACAAACTCAAAGGAGAAGGTGTGGATGACACCCACATACCAGCAGAGAGGTGTAAAGAGAAGGAGGCAGAAGGACGGCCTCAACTGACTATCAAAAGGCCCTGCAGGCTCATTGAAGAAGCGTAACATGGACATAAGGAGATATGTGAGGGTGAGGGAGGTGCTGTGAGGGAAGTGCATGTCCTCTTAAGGGTTAAGAGGCAATGACATCAGAGGAAGAAGAGGATGAGCCTCAGGGAGGAAAAGGCGGTAGTATGAATAAAGCAAGTGAGTAGGGCAAGACGATGTCCTCTGTCCTTCGTACGTATGCCCCGAGGTCAACATTACCGTCTCCCCTGTTAAGAGCACAGCCCCACTACTTTTTCTGGTACACTTCTACCACTGCCCGTAGCCTGCCATTCCTTCTAACAGCCCGGCCAGTAAACTGCCATTCCTCCGTATCGCTTACAGTGTTTTCATCATGGAAACTTTACACTTTGGCATTGTAACTGTTTATTTTTTACTGCTGCTGTTTTCATAGGATTTTTGTTCAAATGTGTTGTGCATTTGGGGTAAGGAATAGGCGATTGGTGGGTGGCACTGGTAGGGAGAGATGTTGGGGGTGGTTTACATGGGGTTTAGGGAGAACCGCTCTTTAAAAAAAAATGGATGTAAACCCACAGTGAAAACGACATGGTTAAAAGGCCAAGTGGCTGCGATGAAAACACGTGAAACCCTCCATACAGCTAGCACAATACCATGTCATTACATGTTAGAGCCGCCTAGTGAATACAAAGGAAAAGTGCCCCGTTAGGTATGATTTAAATGAACAGAAAATAATTCTTTGCGTTTTTGTCATCTATGGTGGAGACTGGTGCATTTAATCATTTAATGGCAACCTGCTAAGAACTACCCAGTAAGTATAGGGGGCAAAGTGACTTCAAAGTTTAACTAATTTGTTCAAAAAATCATAGTCAACTCATTAATATGTTATGTTTGCTTTTTTTTGCAAACCTGTAATTCTCAGGTATTGTGTTTAATGTATTTTACAAAAAGTAAAATCACTTTCATATCTTATCACAAATTCAATGATCATCAGACATATCAATGCAAAACAATTAATACATGCATCCAATAAAACATACAACATGTACATTTGGCCATGTTGGTTATTTGTACTTAATTCAAGAAAAAAGGAAAATGAAAGAAAAGTAAAAGGACAGGAAAATAAAGGTAGACACAACTGCTTACAAGTTTTCAAGTGGTGTCTCATTATCACAGTCCTTATTCTCTGACTAGTTTCAAAGGAGATCTTAAATTCGACCTTTGAGCACCTAATCATGAGGCCGCCTAGTAACATGTTGGGGCACATTTTCTATGGCCCAGCATGGTAAACCAGGGCATACAACCAAGGCATGAAGCAGTTTACACCTTGGTTCATCTTTCTGGGTTATTTGGAAAGGTGTTTTCAGGGTGATTGGCAGGCCGTACAACAAATGGATTAGTATGGAATCCACCTCCAGTTAGCACCTAGTAAGAGCAGGCAGATTCCATAGCAATCCACTTTAAATGTCACCTGAAAAGTGGTATTTCCAGGTGGCATTTACATCTTTTACAGGACAGAGATTGGCAGAAGAGATCAAAGTGGGCAGGAACTAAAGAGTACGATATTACCTTACTTTTTAGGGTAATCATTCATAGTTCCCTTACTTTATTCGACCAGGAGCACTGTTCCAGGACGGCAGTGAAGGACACCTTTATTTCATTATTTGACTCCTCGTGAAGGACATCTTTGTTTGATGATGTAAATTCTCCCGTACTGGGGATTTGAACCTGGGCCGTGCTGGTAACACACCAGTGTCACACCATGCTCCGCTATCTTGCAGGCACTGTGTTGGTCCTGCTCATTTGTATGGGCTGCCTGGGACATAAGTCTCAAAGCCCCGCTCGGCATCGATCTGCGTCTTCTGCAAATATTCATAGACTGCTTCAGACACAGCATCTGTACAGATGATGGACAGGTGCGGGTGGTTTGTCGGCTATAGCCCTTGCAGTGTCCCTTAAGAGGTGAGAATGGTAGGCGATTGGAAGGTAGTTGCATGCTGTTGGGGACAATGACCAACTAATGGTGGTCAATTAAATGCATTTTCTTTCCTTGTGTTTTTGTAGGTCTTGATAATACTTTTGTAAACACAGCAGCGTGGGATGGAGTGGAGAAAAGGAAGGCATGGTGTTTGAATGGTGAGGGGTGGGGTAATAGTGAGGTGGTAGAGGTAGAGGGAGAGTAAGCGGAGTTGCAGTAGAAGGGAGCGGGGCAGGGGAACATCGTTTTTTCACATCAACCGCTGATTAAAAGTAAAAAGAAATTGTGCTTTCGCCTATTTTTACTCTTTACTTGTGTAGTCTGCTTTGCATGCAGGAGACCTAACAGCACACACGTTCTATTATTGGTGGTCCCCTGCAAGCAATTAGCATATTTTTTTCATAAATGGAACCCGTTATCTTGTCAGTAAAATGTTACCTGCGGCATGGGCAACTCCAAAACGGTTTTAATTTCCCCAATTTCTGACATTCTCCATTTTCGTATGGCCTTCCAGTGGCACCTTATCAGTGACACAAACTGATGGCGAAATCATGTGACGTGGCTGGCTGGGATTGCCTGGAGCCAGGCGGAAGGTTTTTACAGGAAAAGATCATGAAAAGGGGGGCCTAACCCGCGTGAGCTGCTTTTCCATGCTTCCTGAAACCCTGGGTATTGTTGTGGCCTAAATACATGTGCACACATAAACGAGGCAGGACACTGTTGGCTCACATCCACACTCTTAATTCTCTCCGTAACAACTGAACTCCTTCCCTTGTCCCCTCCCCTTCCTCTCCCTCTCTCCTCCCTCCCTCCTCCCAGTCCATGGCTGCTTTCTGACGAGTCCTTTTGATGGTGGCCAAGAACCGTTCCACCATGCAGTTGGCTTGTGGCCATAGTGGTGTGACTCTTTGGTGGCGGAATACTAGGTGGGTCGCAAACGTCTGGAATTCCTGGCCTTGGAACGGCGGCCCATTGTCTGTTTTGATGGTGTTGGGCACACCCCATTCACTGAATAGTTCGTCTATTACCCCCACCACATGGTAGAATGCTGTGGACTGCACGTGTTTTACAAGGGGAAAGGGTGAGTATTCATCGATGGTCACTCGAAGGTGACCCACATCTTCTAGAGGGCCAGAGAAGTCCATTGCTACTCTTTGCCATGGTTCCTCTGGTAATGGTACCGATTGGAGCAAGTATGGGGGGAGTTTGGCCGCCGTCTTTTGGCAGGGTGTGCAGTGCATAAGCGTGTCCTCTATGATGGTGTCCATGTACGGGAACCACACTTGATTCCGGAGTATCTTCTTCGTGTCAGCGACTCTTCTGCGGCCCTCATGCTCGATAGCCACTAGCATTTTCCTCAGGCTCTTGGGGGCCACTAGAGGGTTGCCTCGTAGCAGTGTCCCTCCGTCCATTGTGGCAAGCTCGCTGTGGATTTTTGCCATCCGTAGGAGGTCCCTTTTGTCCACCTCCCCGTTCACAAATTGTTCCGTGTTCCGGTGTCTCCATCTGTTGTTGTTCGTTAGGTGAATTGCTGCCTGTATGGTGGGGTCAGATCTGCTCTTGTTTGCAAATAGGTCACTTGTAATGGCGGGGGTGGAGCGTTGAGTGATAGGTATGCTATATAGGCTTCCGCCTCTTTATCCATGGCCTCCTCAGTTGTTCGTTCTGGGTGGCGGGATAGTAAGCTGGATTGGCTTCTGCTCCTGGTTTATGAACAATGGTATAATCATACCCTTGTAGTGGAATCCCCCATCGTTCAATGCGTGGAGGCATTTTTGTTTTGGGGTTGCCAAAGAGTGAGAGCAACGCCTGATGGTCCGTGATGAGGACAAATGTCCAGCAAATAATGAAGTGATGAAACTTCTCACATGCACAGACCGCTGCTAGGCTCTCCCGTCCGGCCTGGGAGTATGCCTGTTCCATGATGGATAGTGCACTGCTAGCATAGGCTACTACTTCTGTGCCGCCACTGTTACTCAGGTCTATTTGTGCCAGTATGGCACCTAGTCCTACTGGGCTGGCATCCACAGTCATCTTGGTGTCCCATTCTGGGTTGAAGTACGCTGGTTGCCGGTTGTTGGCTAATTCATCTTTGATGGAGCGGAACGCTTCTTGGGGGTGCTTATTCCACAGAAAGGGGGCGTCTTTTTGAGAAGTTTCCGGAGGGGGTTTGTGAGGGTGGCATAATGGGGAAGGTAACGGATGCAGTATCCCGCCATTCCTAGGAAGGAGTGCAATTCTGCAACATCGTTTGGTGCTCCAGGTTGACAATGGCGCTTATCTTGTCAGAGTTGGCCATGATGCCATGATCAGAGAAGATGTGGCCAAAGAAACGTAGGCTCTGTTTGTTGATGGTGCACTTTGGTCCATTGAGGGTGAGGCCGGCCTTGTGGAGTATGTTGCACACTGACTATAACACTGCGTTGTGCTGTTCTTGAGTGATCCCGAACAAAAGGATATCATTGCTGTAGTTTAGTGCATTCGTGACAGGAGCTCTTAACTGTAGGATTGTTTCTTGAAATATTTTGGTTGCAGACGATATGCCAAAGTTCAGCCGCTTGTAGCGAAACAGTCTCTTGTGCATTGTGAATGTGGATATCGGTGGACTCAAAGCAGGGTCAATGAGAAACTGGTGATAACCTTGGTTAGCATCTAATTTGGAGAACTGTGTAGCTCGGTTCAGTCTCACCAGCATGTCTTCAATGTTGGGCCCTGAGTGTCTCTCCCTCTCAATTGCAGTATTGGGGATCTGCATGTCCACACAAAGGCATAAGTGGCCGTCAGTTTTGGGCACGACCACTTAGGGGGTCACCCACGGGGTGGGACCATCTACTCCCTCGATAATGTCATTCTCGAGGAGTAGTTGCAGTTCATGCATTACTTGAGCTTGTAGGTGGAATCCTATTCTGCGATGGTGCTGCGGCACCGGTCTTACTGTGGGGTCAATGTGGAATTTATTAACTGTGTCTTTCAATTTTCCCACTCCTTTGAATAGCTCGGGGAATGTTTCTTTGAGATCGTCTATGTTCAATTCATGTTGGGACAGTGCTCTGAGACTTTGGGTGTTTGGAGTAAGGCCGTCTATGGTTTCTCATGGGTCGTATTGAATGTCAATTAGTGCTACAGCCTTGGCCGTCCGGTAGCTGAGGAGACACCTCACGGTTGTCGGGTTGTGTATGACATGAATGGTGGTGGATATCCGTTGCCCTCTGTGTATCAGATCACAGCTGAATTGGCCCTCAGATTGAACAGGGATGGTTGCTCTTCACTGGAAAATACAATCTTGCAAGGTTGTAGGGGGTACATGCTCGCAATGGCCTTGTAGGCTCTTTCATTCATCACTTTAACCGTGGCTCCAGTGTCTATAATGAATTAGTTTAGCAGGCCCCCTATTTGCACTGTCACTTTTGGCACTGCGCTGTCGTATATCAATTGGACATATTCTTTGCTGTACCTATCGTACTCGTAGTATGATTCTCCTGCAGAGAGCTCTTCTCACTCACTCGGGAGGGGGTTTTCATATAGGTCATGTGCGGTGTACTCTTGCCCTTGTCTTTGTTCGTCTGCCTGGTTTGGTATCAGGGTGGGGAAGTATTACGGCACGTCGAACTGCCTTCCTGGCGAGTGAACGTTTAGGTTTTCCACTGCTCTTATGAACCCTTGCTGGGTGGGGTATGTTGCTGTGTTTCTGTTTTGGATGGTTCTTCTGCCGTCTCTATACCGGTATTGTCGAGGAATGGCTGCTTTGGTGGGTCGTATCTTTTGGTTGCTGCTGACATCGGTGGTGGCCTGTAGGCAGGTAACATATGTACTTTCTCTCGGCAGATTGCTTGGAAGTGATTTTCCTGCACATCTGCCCGATGGCTGGGAATTGGCCTTCGTGGGGAAACTCAAAACCGCACCTGTAGCACTGTTTCACTGCTGGGGGCCATCTGTTTGTGTTCCATGTTTCTTGGTGATTCAGTGGACCGGGATATCTGGTCTGTCCTTGTGGGGTGGTGGCTAGGGCAGCAACCGTGTCTACTTTCTTTGGGTTTTCTATGGCAGCTGCTTGCACGTCCACTCTCTTGTACACTCTCGCGAGGTCTGCTATTTCTTGTAACAGGCAGGGTTTCTTCAGCAGGTGTGTGCAGAACTGTGAGGATATGCCTCCTTCAATTACTCTCAGCCTGATGGCTTCATCGTCTTTGAAGTTTGCGAAATCGCAGTATGTTATTTTCCTTTGGAGTCGGAGGATGAATTTGCCAATTGTATTGTGTGGTAGTTGTGTACTCTGATTGAAAGTGTATCTTTCGTAGTCCCTGTTTGGGAGGGCAACAAACTTTCCGTTGATGGTGGCGTGAGGCGTTGGTATGTCGTTTTCTCTTGGGCCGGGATGGTTTTTATGATCCCTTTGATCTCTCTTCCCACGAGGTTTGTGAAAATGTTAGGTGCTTCCTGGTTCCTCACGGCTCTCATGAAGTCTTCAAATTCCTCCATCCGCTCCTCCCATCTCTGGCCTTGATCCTGCTGTAGCTGTAGTGTGAATGGGTTGTGAGAGACTTGCCACCGTGGCGGCTTGTGCGCCTGCATCCACTGCTGGTGGTGCTCCCTCTGACATGGTGCTGGTGGGGCGTGTCTTCCTTATGTGAGGGGTGGATGTGTTTCTTTTCCCCATATGTATTTCTATTGTCCTCTGTCCTATCTGCTTCTTGCTACATGCGGCTCTTGGTATGACTTATGGCTGTATTAGACCCACGTAGCATGCAGCCTGATTAATATCGTGTCTTCCGTTTGTTTGCTGCGCTCTCCTTTGATTTTGATTTTTTTTTAGGGATCGCTGCGTGTTATAGATGTTACGCGGCCTCCCTAATTCGGCGTGACAGTGGGCGTGTGTGCCTCCTCCTCGTCCTGTGCCCTTTTCTCCATGTGTGTATGTAATTGAGCGAGGCCGCGTGTTGTTGCTGCCACGCGGCCTGTTCCTGACATGGGGCCTCTGAATACTGCTGCATGCTCTGGGCGTTCACTGCTCACGTTTGTGTCTTCAGGCCACTCCCAGGTGGTCCTCCTTACCGCAGGGATGGCACGCATTGTTGTGCTGTCCGTCTCCTCCTTCTGCGCGTCCTCCATCAGCTGAGCAGTGCTGTGGTCCACCTCGCAGCCTCGACTGCAGTCTGGCCTCCGCCCGGAAAGCTGCATCTCCTCGTGGGGCCCGCTGGACACTTCCTTCGTGGTCCAGCCTCTGCCCGGAAAACTAGATCACCTTATGGGGGCCCGCTGGACTCCTTCTCCATGCTGACTGGTGACGTCTCCTCCAGCTTCCTTGTGGCTTGGACTCCTTCTTCAGCCCCCGTCCTCCTCACGGCTGGCGGTCCCCTCCTTGGTGTACCCCTTTTCTCCTCTTGTGGGGAGGGTTCCGGCTCTTCGTCCCCCATTGTTGTGGCCTAAAAGGCAGGACACCGTTGGCTCATGTCCAAACTCTTTATTCTCTCAGTAACAACTGAACTCCTTCCCTTGTCCCCTTCCACACCTCCCCCATCCCTCCTCCCTCTATCCTGCTGCAGTCTCTGCCCTCTTAAAGGGGCTGCGTTCTTTTTCCTCCGCAACAGGCATGACTTTGGTTTTTAGTGCTGCGTCCTTGGGGTAGGGGAAACTGTCAGTTTGAGTGCATAGATCTCAAGCGACGGGGCTTCCGTGAAGGACTTTACACTGGCTGCACGTCGGCCTTTTACGTTTCTTCCAGTGGGGGAAGTAGGTTTCCGTTTAGTGGCGACAAATATGTGTGTCACTGGAATTGTTCTGCCGAAAGAGATGTCCTGGGATAAATGCTGCTGCCACGGCGATGTAATCCATAACTGCACGTCTTCAAAGGTCACTGCGGGAACTTCAAAACACAGCGCTGCCTTCTCTGTACACAGAGCGGACCGTGTTTGTTTTCTGTTGCCGCGCCTTGAAGGAGGGCATTGGGCATGAAAAAACCGGGCCATATGTTTCTGTCAATTTGAAAATGTTTTATTTCCCTCAAACACTTTCGTTTTAAGGACGTTTAGCAAGAAGACCCTCGCTTTGTCGCAACCACTACGCAAGCAAACGCAATGTAAACCATAAATGCCCACATGATGAGTAGCTCGTTTACTGGCATTGACCTCATGTCCAGGCACTCCACATTTTGGCAGTTAGAAGAGAAGTTGAGCACGACCACGTGAAGTATTTTTGTCGGTATCGCAAATTGTGGTCAAGGCGGGAACCCGTGCCTAGAATGGGCAAATATCTATTATGTGATTTATAACACTCCAGAATGCAACAGACAGGCTATTTTTTCTCCCCGCCCCCTCTATATCGCCACCCCTCGCTTTCTCTCTCCCCATTGACCCCCCTCCCAGTGCAGTCGTCCCCAAACAGATGCCTAGAGAGCACCCCCCAGACACACCTCCTTGCCCATGCAGTCCCACACTGCAGGAAGCCCCACGATAGGACACGCATGTCCATGTCCTGTATCGTTTACAAAAGGAGGGAACCATCCTGACACACTTACACATATGCTCCCTTCCGCTGGCAGACTCCTCATTGACACCCTCAATGCACCCCCTGCCAATCTCAACCCACATTCATGAGAGTAAAACTCCCCCCATCCTCTCTGCCCTGACATACAGACCTTCACCCCAAACATAACTATCTCACTGCACACACCCTTCTGACAATAATCCCAAGCCCATATCCCCCATTTATAAGAGGAAGCAGAACCACTACAAAGCATATTTTAGTGCCCACTACCCACACATACCATCCTCTACACACATACATCACCCCAGTGAGACTCTCCGTCTCACTGGCACAGTGCCTTTCACCCACATCGGAAAGAGAACCTGTGTCCCATATCAGTAAAGACGACTCTTTAGAAACACAAAGTGCTCCGCCTAGACCACAGCTTCACCAATACACCAGCATCCACTACACACACTCCCCTCGACTGCTCGTCGTAGTGGATTGGTGATCTCCATTTAAAAAGACAACTTCTCTTTCTTTTTTCTGTTGCTTTTACATTTTATTTGTTTTACTAACGTGTAACAATTCCTGAAAATGCATGGCTTAATGTTCTATAATTCATAGCACAACATGAATAAACCGCACACTTTAACTTTCTCTTCTGTGAATTCTTTGTACTTGGAAGTATTTGACAGGCTACATTACATAGTCCCATGGATGCTATCAACACTTGCACTCGGGGTCTGTTTCTGTATCCCACCAGTCCCCTACCAGCACTTACCCTTGCACTTGCCACCAGCTGGCCTCACTTTTTTATTTATTTGTATTTATTTGTTTTACTGTGTGATCCCATGTACTGCACTGCCCCCTCCTCTTTCCTCGCCCACTCCCCCCTCCCCTGCACTTGCGCAATCTCAATGTTACCTGGCCTAGTAAGATCGATGTCTGTCTTCCCCTTGTTCCCCCTCCCTTACCTCATCGCGCCTTGAAACACTTGTGTATAGGCACATAATAATTGCCATATCGTATCAATTGAATAAGCCTAGGGAGTTCCTCACCCCTAATCAGTGGTCTCTCCCGGCGAGGTCCCACTTGCCTCAATCCATAGGTAGGGTGTTGCGAAGGAGGCTCACCGCCCTAGCCTCAATTCGTCACAGAACGCAATGAGGGCCAAATCCCCTTTCTAATGTAATTTTTTGAGTAGGCTGGAAGAAGGTAGATATGTAGAACCTTGTTTGTTGTGGACTCCACCACTGTACCACTAATGAGTAATCAGAATAATGTGTATTGTGATGTCTGCGGAGGTGATGGAATACCATTCTGTGGAATAATAATGTCTTCTGTCATTTCAGTGCTTTGAGACCTATGCGTGTCTAGCCCTAAATAAGAACTAAATTATTGTTATTTACTGCAGTATCCATGTTCTGTGTATTCAATAGAAGGCTCGATTCCCCTTGTACACACACAGTCTATGCCTTAAACATAGACCCCATTGCACACAAAAAAGACCCCCTTACTCACCGAGCTCTCAAAGACGCAGCTCTCCAAACGGGCAACCCCAAAACATTAATAGCTACCCAAAAATACATGCACAGTGGATTTCAGACACATAGGAACTCCCACTTCCACACGCGTGGCTGCCCCAAAAATATACATACACATGAGCCACCAATACACACAGGCAATAACAGTGATACCACCAGATCCATCTCCCACCTCAACAACTTAATGTGTCCAATCACACACATACACACACTCAAACAGACCTTGTTTTCAATTGCCACACTGCAGCATTGAGGGTTTGAGACATCCAACTGCCCAAGCACCATGCCTGGATTTTTACGTTTTTCTGCATTTTTGATCTAGGGATTTATTTTGTACAATGTAGCACATCTCTGGCCACATCTAGCTTATGTAACTGTTTCCAGTGTTTAACACTGTGGCGGATTGCCATTTGGCAAGTGTATAAAATCCCTGGCTTTTTGTATTTTTATTAATTTAATATGATTCTGCAGGTAATTCCATGTCTTCAAGGGAAATCTTCTGGCACGATTCCACTTTCATAAACTCCATGCTAAAAGCATAGGGTGTAGCTGTGCCCTGCTGCACCAGTATCCTGATTTGCAGCACCTGCTCTACCAGTGGTACAGAGCAGGTTCAGAGGCCACTGTTGTCCAATTGACAACTGCAGTGACAGCCAAGTCTCTGCAGCTCAGGGGCTGCATCTAATATATGCACTCCGTACCAAAACTATGATGATCATTAGTAACATATGATGGTGGCAGGTTAAACTCTAAATATAAGCTAGGCCTGAGTTAAGGCATGGTGTATGGCACTACTTATGATCATTGCAACCACAACCCATTAGATATCACACACGTGTCAGCTGAGCTGTGGCAAGGTGATGTGTATTCTGGCCAGACAGACTGAGCCTGCCAAATGACAGGACAGGAACCTGAATGGCCGTGCCTCTTCTTTGCTCTCTTTGTGAGGGCAGGTAACACCCTCCGCCAGAGACAGCCACACACAAGGCAGCTGTCCTGGGCCCAGGCATCAAAGGACCACACTCATTCAAAGGGAGTAGCCTCACACCAGGGTGCCTGCATTTCTAAAGGACTTTGACCCTGGTGAGAAAGGAAGGGGGTGGGGTTAGAGTAAGAGGGATCTGTAGAGTGCAGGAAGGTTTCCACCATTTTGTTTCTCTTTGCCTCCCCGTCTCTTTCCTGCCCACTCCACCACACCTAAAGCAAAGCACTTTAGTTGTGATGTCAGAAGGGCAAAGTCCACTTTTTTCAAGAACTAGTATTTGACCACTAAGACAGGCAAACTTTACTCCAATCACCTCTGGGCTTTTGCCTTTAAAAGAAGGGGTCTCCCACCACGTCTTTGAATCCTCTTATGGATCATCGCTTGCAGAGGATTTGATTGGATCTCTGTTGGGAAAGTTTATGTTTATGTTTATTGAATATATATAGCGCTTTAAGCCAAAGCGCTTTACAATATAACAGGTACAAAGTGAGAGAAGCATATTTACAAACATGAACAGGTCATTAGAACAATAAGTAGAACTATTTACAAAGTTGATCTTTCCAAAGTCCTCCACCTGTGAGGTGAAGACTGAGAGTCCAGGACGGAGGGACGCTCTGTCCCCTAACCATTGTCAGGGACCAGTGGAAGTGAACTGCTGCTGGACAAGACCTGCACCCCTGCCAGCCACGGCTTTACCAAAAACCTCACTGTGTTGAAGGACCCCTGCAGTTGTGTGTCAGTCCCCCCCCCATGTGTTTGTGAGCATGAGAAAATGGCCAATCTTGCCTCTGAGCCCCTGGATTGGGACTCACAGCGCCCTGAGAATGATAGCCAAGACAGCTGGGATCCTAGTGATTTTTGCATTTTAAACTGCTTGGAGTCGTGTTTCAAGAACTGTTCAATACAGTCGACTCACTAGGATGCTCCGGTGCTGCCTTTTGCACTCTCTCTATCTTCAAATCGCTTGCACAGCGCCAAGAAGTCTGGTTTAGCTCTGGCGAGCTGTCAAGGACTACAAATAGGTACTATTTACTATTAACTGCCCCCTTTGGCCAGTTCTCAGCCCTAGAGACTGGTTAGGCGTCTAGTTCCCTTTTTGCATCCAAGAAATCTATCTTTTTGACAGAACATTGTGGTTTTTACTTGCCTCACACCCCTGATTACTCAGAGTGAAGCCTTGTGCGATCCTTGCTTAATCTCTGTTCTTTCCTCAGAGGTGGGTTGTGTGCAGTGTTTTTCTATTTAGTTATTTTGGTATGATATGATAGGTTATTTATAACACGCTTAATACCCAGAGGTTTCTAAGCTTGGACCCGGGGATCAAACCTGTGGTGCTCCGTGTCGTCTTGCTTCTAAGGCGAGCACCTTGAGCTATCCTCCCGAGACAATGGGAGATGGGGTCCTTTATTAAAGTATATCTATTTTTATAGACCCTTGATTGGACATTCACTTTAGTTGGGTCTATTATGCTTTGCTGTTTGGGTCGCTACTGAATCACATTCACACGCCTCTTAAGAACGTAGCCGTCCATCGACCCACATCACCACAAAAAAAGAAGGAGGAATATATCTTAACTGTGCCTGTTTTACCTGTATGATTGTGTTGGCTCTTGGTTTGTAGCAGTGTGAGGGCTGGGTGGGCCTTTTAGCCTCTACTCATCCTTGCACTTCTGCAACGCAGAATCCAATTCGTCACAGACACTTTGTGCAACTGATCTGTTTCATGGTCATTGCTCATCTATGCACTTCATACTGACTGAAGAGGTGAGTTGGAGACTGGGCAGTGGTGGATGGCTGGCGTGTGCTGAGCTGTGCAATAGTGACCTGAGCCTAAAAATACGCCGAAATGCTCTTATCCCCTTCTGAATCACTGGACCCAGCCCCAATGGTGGACCCATGATTCCAAAATGGGCCCTGCTATATTTCGAAGGTGAGCGAGAGTGGTCTTGGGGACAAAGATTTTTAGACAAAATGATGCATTTTGCTGTATTGTTACAGTACACCAAACTGAGGATTTGGAAAGTATATATTTGGCAGTATTGTGTGGGTATGTGCGCATGATAGTTGGGATCTAACCTATCACGAAACCTACTGCGAGTTACCTTTAGTTTCTGGAGCCATGTTAGGGTCAGGCTTGGTCATTCTATTGATGGAGTAGAACCGAGTGCGGGGAATTGGACGCTATTTGCTATCCTTAAAGTACAAGCTTCTCCGTGCACAGTGATACGTTGTAAACACATTTGAAAAGTTCAGTTTCCAGAAGCATTCTGAAGCTCGTCTGCACACTAGAGCTCACTTTTGTCCTCTGCGGTATTTGGCGGCGGGGACCTGATACGTCTGCACTTCGGTGTCATTGTAGGCAGGTGCCCGCCACCAAATATTTGGCATTTGCAGAGTGGAGTGTAGAGGTGCAAGGCAAAAGGTGGCGTGGAAGTGTGTGCGCCACCTTTTACCCTGCAATTTTGCACTCCGCCGTGCAAATGGAGTAAACGCGGCCTGACATGTACGCTCTCCTTCACCTTCTCAATATCCCTGCAGACTTATTGCAACGGTCAATTGTCCTGTCAAACTTTTTGCCATCCTTGTCTAAATGCTTGCGCCCTGATGCCTGCGGGCTTCGGCACAATATAAATAAATAAATAATAAACTCGAAGTGGACAATTGTGGGGGGAACATGTGCGTAGGCTACTTTCAAGCGTCCTCACGGGCCAATCCCAGGAAGGCTATTTATTCCTGCCACGGGGCTGGTAAGAGGAGTTTTCAGGGATTCCTAAACACCATGTTACCTGGCAGTGGGGTGGACTTCAGCGGGTCAACATAAAGGTGTTGCCTTGAAAGGATCAAAAAGTGACATAAAAACATCCCCATGGCATATCTTCAGAGATGGATTTGATCCGGACTAGCCCCCACATGACTGCTGGCACAGTTTGGGCATCACGGGTTAACCAGAGGGACTCCAACTATAGGAGGAAGGATAGCTCATGGGTAACAGGTTTGTCTTGGAAGCAACGCAGCGTAAGACAGGTTTGAATCCCGATCCCGCGCTTAGAAACCACTCGCTGGTATTAAGCGTGTTATAAGTGAACAATTAAATAAAATATAGCTTCTCATGCCTCCGCGTCATTCCTAAAAGTGCAGCCACGGCAGTAGTCCAGCAGCAGTGTCGTGGAGACCGAGGATTTGCATGCATCCAGGGAAAGGGTCGATGTGCAAGCCACCAGCCTCCTGTGAAGCCTCCCGTGGAGGTGCTGAGGAACCCGCATGCGAGTTTCCTCCTGGAAGAACCGAACAAAGCAAGCGCCATCTCTTCTCCAGCAGGAGAAAAAGCAAGGGCAAGCAACTTCATTTTCCCTCTGGGAATAAAGGCCAGAAATGCCATTTTTCCCACCAGTTAACTGTGAGGGTCAATCATAAAATGACTTCTTGGGCTGTTGCCAACGGAAAGTAGGCCCGAGACAGCTTCTCCAAGTGTACATCAGTACCAGAGCCCCCCCACCCCACCCCCACGCCCTTAGCTGCCTTCCGGCGGATTCCGGGCCCCACTGTCAGATCAGCCCATCCGGAGCAGGATGCGGTCACTGCTCTGTCTGTGACGCACCACCTTTAAACGTGGTTTGGGTGCTTCATAAACGAGGCGCTTTGTTATTGCTTGCAAAGGGCTGTCTTGGCGTAGAGGAGAGGGGGCTTGCACTTTAAAGGGGCCTCAGACTTCAGGATAAACTGGGGATGTGCTTATACTGGTGAGCATGTTTTCCTTCTGTTTCGCAGGCGAACTTGGTCTAATAAAATGTGAGTCAGAGAGCACCCAGCCAGTAAGGCTCACTGCAGAGCGTTTGCTGCTTAGCAACCATCAGACAGGAGCCCAAACATGTATCTGTTTTGCTTGGGCAGAACTGCAAAATAGTTACCTCCCAAGTTAGGAAATTACAAGTTGGGCGGTGCAGGTTAAATGCTACAACGGTATTACCATATACCGCCGCATTACCGCACCGCTCAACCATGAGTTGGCAAAGAAAGTTGGAGGATTCACCTCCAGCCATAAACTGGAGGTAAATCCGCCAACTTTCCGCCCATTTTTTTGTGGAATTACTGCTGCGGTAATTCAGCTGAAAAAGCCCCATTGAGTACTGTGGACTTTAAAAAAAATGACTGCCACCGCCACTTGTAATCCAGCGGTAATACTGCCAGACCAAGTGGCGGTAAGGGTAATTCCATTGGGCAGTATTCCGGCAGATTTACCGCTGGAATACTGCCCAACTCATAATGACCCCCTTTGTCTAACAGACAGGAGAGCTCCCAAACAACCTGTATGAGGGCCAGGGCTACAGCGTTGGACAAAGGGGGCTCTTAAAAGCTTTCTTGCTGCTTGATTAATGTGTGTAAAGCTTTGTGCAACATATTATTTCTCTATAACCTGGATTACTTCTCCCTCTGTAACAAGCCTGTTAGTATTACTGTAAAGGATTGCCACCAGGGATGAGAATGCCCTGTCTTCTTTTTATATTTAGTACCATAAAATGATGCACGTAATTATATTTTTGAAATGGAGGTCTGCTAATCAGGCCCCTCCCTTTCATAAATGATCCATGTCAAAATTATAGTGCACACATGCGCCTTTCTGTAATCAGTCCCCAGGCATCTACAGCCCCAGTCCTGCAGTGACACATAGCAGGTTCAGAGGTCACATGTGCATCTGTGACAGCTGCTGGGACACCAAGCCCCTGCAGCCAGAGGTGGCTTTTTAATCTTCTGCACCTCACATCTAAATTATAATAAGTGCATGCTTTAGTCAGTCTGGTTGAACATAAATGTGTAAACATAAACCTTGCCTGGTTGTGGCATGGTGACTGTTAGGATCACACAATTATACAACCACAGCAATTTGGTATCACACTAGTGTTTGTTCGTGGAGAAGGGCCAAGCTATAATGATGTTTATTAGTGTCTGGTCTGACTCTCTCCACTACAGCCATGTGGAACAATAGTCAGGATGCTACCCCTTTGATTCTCTTATAGTATGGGTAACATCTTCCGGCTGGGCATAGGAACTTCCCAAAGGTCATCTCCTGGGAACCAGTGCTTCAGAGGCAGTACTGACATAACAAAGCCACTCTCGCACTACTCTGCTGACTACTGGAGTCACTTTCAAGTCACCAGGCATGGGAAGGGGATGGAGTTATAGTATCCAGAAGGGAGAGGTAGGCCAGGAGAAGGGTCCCACCATCTTGATTTCTGCTAGGGCTCTTTTCCTTTTCCTGCCCCCTCTATTTCGTGAATGCAAGGTAGTCAGGCGTGATGTGGAAATGTGGAATGGTAGAAATGTTTGCCTGAGTTTTTCTTGCATCACCCGGTCTTGCACATTCTGATCCATGAAGAATGCTTTGATGGCATTGCACTCATCCACATAAAGATGGGAGGTGTATTAGGTTTGGGCAGTGGCTTGAGGCGGTGTTGCATGGTCCTGGAGATGACTCTACTTTTATTGGATGCTTCTGCCAGGATTGATGCGTGGAAGTTTGCTTTGGTTGTGTGGCATTGCGGTTCTTGGGGCTGATGAGAAGGTTTTCCGAGTAATGTGGTCTTCCTGTCATTGGGCTTTATGCCAGGTGTTCTTCTGTCAGTGGTTTGTGTGCTTCCTGAATTAAAAAAAAAACTTCTTATTCTTCACCATTTGTCAGTCATGGCTATCACACAGCAATCTCCTACGTATCGAAATACACACCACTATGTGGGAGAAACCTGTTGCAAGCGTGTTTGGCGTTGACAGACATGGATGGAACAGGGGCACTCACAGCAATTCATCACTCAGGTGCGCTGTGTTCGGCTCCACTGTGGGTGTTCACTGCTGTTGCCTTTTGAAGGATGTTCCACGTGTTTCTTTATATTCTTCAGGCTGAGGAACCAAAGTCATGATACTGTGGCTCTAGAGCAGTTCTCCTTTCCAGGCCCAGGTATTCCTGCAGCCTGTAGACAGGCAGGCTGGGCCAAATACGTCATCGAAGGTGCATCATTCAAGTGCTTGCCTCAGTCATGGGGCCAGCCTGCTCTTTGAAAGTTCAAACTCGTCCCTTCATCCTTCTGTTAGTATATCCAGAGGTGTAGACAGAGTACGGCCTGAGCGAGCAAGGCCCACCCAAAATGTATACATGCCCACTGAGTAGCGCTGTGTGGGCATTTACAGATGTGAATGTTGCTGTGGTGGGCCCAACTACATTAGCTCCAGGCCCCACTTGTTAGACAATCCTGGCTATGCCTCTGAGTATATCGAGCATATTAAGTTGGGTAATAGTAATGCATGGTATTAAAGTGCTTAGACGCTGGAGAAATCTAGCACGAAGAGCTATAAAGAAAGAAATGACTATTATCCACTGATTTAAGTATCCTTTTGTGATCTGCAAGGAAGCACGTCAAACTCAATGCCTGTGAGTTGGGAGCTCTGCTTCAAGACTAGCGGTCAGGGGGAAATCCTGCACAGGTGCCCCCTCTGAGTTCTTTGAAGACTTTTCTTCTGTGCAGTGTGGTCCCTTTCCCACTTTCGCTCTGAATTTAAGGCCTTGTGTGAGGGAGAGCCTACATTTTGTGTGGGAAGTCATCCCAGTCAGGGCAAACGCCAAATTGACTGTACAAGGTGCATCATAGGTGCACGGTTGTGTTTTGCTTATGTGAGTGAAGGTGTGTGTTTGTGCATGTGATAACCTCAATCCCCATCGCCCCGACTCAAAAACTCCCATGTGTACCTTTAGTTGCGAGGGTGAGATTTCCTATCTTGTGTCCACTGCTTTTCACTGCATTTGTACTCAGCTCCGGGACACATGCATGTTTCCGTATCTGTGATAGCTGAGAGGAGACAGGCATCCGTCTAATGGGTTCTCTCGGTGCAGTGTCTTGCATGGGTAAAGGTTGGCTAGAAATAATCGCAAGATCCAACTTATATGTCCTATCCCCATTGGAGATAGGTGGAGTTTAATCTCTTCTGTTGTTGAGTGGCGGCAAAGCCAAAGAGTGGCTCTGCACACGCATGCTGTCTTCCCCCTGCGTCCCGAAGACACCTGGGCCTCATTAAGCTCCCCAGCCCTGGGACTTTGCTTTGAGCTTTCACTGTGATGGGTAGCAATGCACACCTGTGTTAGACCTCTTTGCATGCACATTACAGACCACACGGTGTGAAAACATAAAAATAATATGAGGCCAGGAAGCCCAGAAAGAAACACACCAACACAGGTTACAAAGAACATACAAGTGCTTTATTTAAAAGCTACAACAGTTACCAAAGTCAATTGACAAACGGATAGCTATTCGGCTCTCAGAGTAACATAACGAACTTCAACGAGAGTTCAATGCGTTAGTGAGAGAGACCGTACATTGGAATACTTGGGTCTTTTATACTTTTTATCCAGCCCTTGGCCAACCCTCTCACGGGTTAACCATTCTAGGAGTCGGGCCTATGGGTTCCTTGCCAGGTCAATCCTATAATATATGCATTTTGATTAGTTTCGCTGATATAGTTGTACATTTACACATAGGTCAACAGTAGGACAAGGTCTCAGTTCGCGACCCCGACAAGTGGCCTGCAGGCATATTAATTATTCGTGTGTACGGAGGTCACAACGGCCAGAATCTTACTCGGAATGTCATTCGGTCTCCATTTTGATGTTCAGAGTGACTTCCATATAACAAGAGAACCTAAAATGGCGGCTTAATCCAAGATGGCGACTTACATCACTTTCTCTAAGGTCAAGACCTTGCCGTGGAGTTTGTTCGCATATGATGTTTAGACAACTTGGCATAGGCCAATACACATACAATTGTTGCGATAGGAGGCATAACATTGTTTCAATTCCGACAAACCCTCCTTTTGGCCTATGCCAAGTGCTAATATCATTTCTAATATCTTTGTAAATAACTCCATGCATTGTTGTCCATACATCCTGAATCATTATCTGTAATGTCTATAGCCATTAGGTCGTTCATCAGAACCTCTTGTAACACAAACTCTTTAGATGCTGTATCTGGGGCATACATTTTGTGCCCTACTGTGCTCACTGCTTGAGCACAACATCCCCCTAGCATTGCACATACACTAGGTAGACATTGGAAACAGCAACAAAGGAATAGCAGGATTCCCGAAATAACCAGGATAACAGAAAGCACCTTCCAACCACAGGATCGTAGAGAATCCCAGAACCAGGCGCTAATATTCCAATCTCCCACAGGAACATGCACTTCAGAACTAAGGATGTGCAAGTTCTGTATTGCTTTGAAAATTGTCGGTGAGGAATCTGGTATGAAAACACAACAAGCGGACCCCACTAATTTGCATACTCCACCACGTTCTGCCAGAATGACATCTAATGCCATCCGATTTTGGATTGCTACCAATCTTATTGCTTTTTGTTCTAGTGTCATATTGTAGAGTATATCCGTGGTCCGGTTGATGGTTCTCTCCAGTACCCTTGCTAGTCCCCTAATATTTTTGGAATTTGCTATCTGTCCCCAAAATGGCACAACTGATTTTGCTATATCTCCCAATACTTGCCCAGGGGTATCTCCGTTCTCGTCCCGCCGTGGGCGAGCCTTAGAAACTTCCAATGTACTAGCTATAAATACCCCAGGTAACAGGATTCCTAAATAACAGGTTCCCTGCCAATCCTTGGACAACCAGGGAAATGCTGAACTACCACAAACGAAATAGACAGGCCCCCCTACATACAGAGGCCTGTTCTCTCCGGTCAAATTTACAATGTTCACACAACCTTCAAAATCTCCCATTGATCGAGTGCCATTTCTTTGTACACAAAAGGGGACTGAATTGGGGCTATGATTAATAGAGTAGGAAGGAGGCATGGCGTCCTTATTGCCTATCGGAGCCATTTTAAAGGAAATTAGAGTTTGAAAAGGAAGAGATAGTTTATCAGATGGCCTAATAGAAGCAACATTAGGTTTACTTCTATTTGCAAAAAGCGAGCACCCCAGGGGAGTCAATTCACATTTTTCAAAATCATTTAAATTAGTTCCATCAAAGTTCCCTGAGATGCTATCATTCCAACGGCCAAAGAATAGTGCTCTAATAGAGGCATAGCAAGCAGTCGTTAAAGGTAAAGGGTGAATATACCATCCTAGCCCCTTTTTCCCATGTTGCGGTAAATGGGTACAAATCCAGCAATTACTCTTATTAAAAATGGCATGCGTTGAATTCATTATTGTCATTAAAGTGTTATTATGGTATTTTCGTTTATGCTGGGAGTCTCTAGGTGACAGAGTGTGAAGGTGTACAGAGGGAGTCAAAGCAGTAGGTACAATTTCAATTGGCAATAGAGGTTTTAGAGGGTAAATTTCTTTGAAGTACCAAAGTCCCACAGCAGTAACTATACAAATTCCAATTATTATTAACACAACACAGCAATACGTTTTCGGGGCCCAGGTACATTGTTCGTTGTCCGAGTTGGTCACCCCCTTATTTACAAGTCCAATATGAACAGCAGCGGGGGAGGTGGCAGGCATCGTAGTTTCTCAATCGACGACCCCAATGTTCGTTGCTGGCTACACTACGGTCGCGCGACTTCTTAGTCCTTCCCCAACCCTAGCCAGCAGAATCCCTTTTTTCAACAAAAACTTCCTTTTGCAAGAGAAAAACTCTCAATGACTTTTTCTTTCCAGATGCACAGGCAAAACCCGTGCCGTAGTTCTATTTTCTTCGTCGAAGGTCGTACCTGGTGGTACCCAATGCTGTTTGATCCGGAAATAAGGTAACGTCACTTCCTGAGGGAAGCAACGTATTGGAAGCGACGGAAGTCGCAGAACTTGAAACAGTGTTTTCCGGAAGTGACTTTTTCAAAGAGTGCGGAGACGAAATGGACTGTTCCCCAAGCTCCACGGGCTCAGAGAAATTCTCCGACGCACTCACAGCGCTGTTTGCTACTCCAGGATCAGAGATTGTAGCATCAGCGAGGGGTTCTGCTTCTTCTGTAACGTGTGGCGTCGGGTGAGGAAGTTTCTTGACATGCGTCGCGTGGATCCAATGCTTCTTTCCAAGCCACCCGCACTGCTGTACCTGGTGGGGTCCCCGCCAGCGAGGTGCGAGACAGGAAGACCTTTCGTAGGCCTTCACTAGGACCCAACTTCCAGGCTGAATATCGTGTCCTGGGCCCGTAAACCGTACAGGTAAAGCTGATTGGACCTGATGATAAATGAAATACAGATTTTTAGTCAACTGGTTACAGTAGTCTACAAGCAATACATTTTCTACCTCCCTCAATGCTTTAGGCTTCGGAAGACCCCAAATGTTAGCAGGTCTCCCCATCACTACCTCAAATGGAGAAAGCCCAGTCTTAGTTTGAGGTGTGGTACGCATGGCTAACAAAACAATAGGTAAGACATCTGGCCATTTCAATTTGGTGTCGGCACATGTTTTTGCAAGCTTATTCTTTAAGATACCGTTATGTCTCTCTATCCCAGCACTTTGAGGGTGTCTAGCCGAGTGAAATCGCTTTTCAATGTGTAACGCTGTGCATATCTGCAAAATTACTGCTGCAACAAAATGGGGATCATTGTCCGACCAAATTACCCTTGGAAGCCCAAATCGTGGAAAGAATTCTTTTACCATAGTCTTTGCAGTGGTCATGGCAGTAGCATCCTTAACGGGGAAAGCCTCGACCCATTTACTAAAAGCACAAATAATCACAAGAACATATTTTAGATTGTTACACCGTTCCATCTCAATAAAATCAAAGTGGATGACCTCGAAGGGAACAGAAGGGGGCCCAAAGCTACCCCTTGGAGTTACTGTCCTCTTCCCCACATTGTGCTGTAAACAAATCATACAATTCTGAACATGTCGCTGTGCAGTCATCAAAATTTTATCATTCACCCAGACTTGTTCTAGCATTTTCGTGATCTGTTGAGCACACACATGCGTAGGACCGTGTGCCATCGTAACCATTGCCAGCACATATGAATCAGGGAGCAACCATTTTCCCTCAGATGTATCTACCCAACACCCATCGTCATTCAGTTTCCCCATCCCTTCGGCCCACCTTTTAGATTCTTCTATTGTTGCATCAGTTTGAATATCTCGCACAGACCCGATACCCTCATCTATTACACAGGCATCTTTTGTTTCCCTTAGAGCATACATGTCTGCGCTAAGGTCTGTGGCCGTTTGCCTGGCTATCCGGTCAGCAAAAGCGTTCCCTTTTCCCACATCATCTATGACCTTACGATGTGCTGCACATTTCATGATCGCTAACTGCCTAGGGAGTGAGAGTGCCGAGAGCAATTGCACTATCAGGGGACCATGCTGAATCTTGGTCCCATGTGAGGTTAAGAACCCTCTTTCCGACCAGAGCCTCCCAAAGTTGTGAGCCACCGCAAAGGCGTACTGGCTATCAGTATATATGTTTACTGTATGCCCTTCGGAGAGTTCACAAGCTCGGGTCAATGCTATAATCTCTGCGGCCTGCGCGGAGTTATGCGGAATTCTCTTAGTTTCAACAATCGTACTCAACGTAGTAACTGCATAGGCAGCTGTAGATGTACCATCTGGGAGTTTGAAGCAGGAGCCATCACAAAACAGCTCCCCTTCTGCATTGCCCAAAGGAGTATCTATAAGATCTATCCTGCCCTTCGTTTCCTGTTCAGTGGTATACAGGCAGTCATGTAATTCTTCGTCACCACAAACAGTATTTTGCGGGAAAGGTAGAAGTTCAGCCGGATTAAGAACACAACACCTCTTAATTTGAATGCGAGGGGCAAACAGAATTAATTCATACCTCGTCAGCCGTGCAGAGGAGAGGTGTTGCGTTTGAGTCTTATTCAATAGGACATCTACAGAGTGAGGTACCATCAAAATTAAATCATGGCCTAGGACCATTCCCTCACTCTGTTTTACAGACGCGGCAGCAGCAGCGACAGCTCGCAAACATCTTGGCAAAGCGCATGCGACAGGATCAAGGACGGAGGAGTAGTAGCCGCACAGCCTATTCTTCCCTCCGTGTTCCTGTGTTAACACAGCCAAAGCACACCCATCACATTCATGCACAAACAACACAAAGGCCTTGTCATAATTTGGAGTACCCAGAACCGGTGCAGAGCATAACTCGGTTTTGAGAAGCTCAAATGATCGTTGATGTTCCGATTTCCATGGCAGCGGCAAAGAAATGCCCTTCTTCGTCAAAGCCAACATCGGTTTTATCACTAGTGAGAAGTTCGGGATCCACAACCTACAGTAAGAAGCCATACCTATTAAGGCTCTGACTTCCTTCTGTGTATTTGGAACAGACATGCCAGAAATGTGTTTTATTCTTTCAGGTGTCAATCTTCTCCCCTCCTTTGACAAGAGGTAGCCTAAATAGGCGACCTCCTGACAACAATATTGAAATTTTTTGAGCAAAGCTTTATGACCATTTTTAGCTAGATGAACAAGCAACAGTACAGTGCCTTCTTTACAAGCACTTTCAGAATCTGCGGCCAAAAGCAAGTCATCGACATACTGGAGCAGTGTACAAGTAGGTGGCAATTCAAGGGTATCAAGCTGCTCTTTCAAAGCTCTACTATAAATGCTTGGACTTTCAGTATACCCTTGAGGTGCACGAGTAAATGTGAATGAACGTCCCCCCAAGGTGAACGCAAACAAATATCTACTCTTCTTGTGTATCGGAATACTAAAGAAAGCATTCTTTAGATCCACAACACTAAAGTGCGTAGCTGTAGCAGGGATCATTGTTAGTATCGTTGGTACATCAGGCACAATTGGAAATTGTGGGGCGACAACTTTGTTAATAGCATGAAGATCAATTATGAAACGGTATGGGATTGCATTGTCGCCTTTCTTGTATACAGGCAAAATCGGGCTGTTACATATACTACCTGCAATCTCTTCAATCACCCCTCGATGCACAAAATCGGAGACAATGCACTTCAAAGCACGCTCGCCCTCAACTGATATTTTATATTGCGGAATGCGTGGTAGTTTAACTCCATGCTTCAAAACTATTTTAACGGGCTCAATCTGTAGCACCCCGATATTATTGTCGTCAACCGCCCATAAACATTCTGGAACAACACTGAACTCAGGAGGCAATGGTCGAATCAAAAACTGAGAATTGGGAAGTTGCTGTGGTGAAACCGTCAGTCGTACTCCATCAGAGGAACAATTAATTACTGCATTCAGTTTCTTCAACAAATTTAACCCCAGCAAATTCTCTCCACAGTTCGAAGTCAGAAGGAAGGAACAATGGTCCATGAAGGGACCCAAAGAAACAGACACCGGCGAAGAAACCGGGCAAGCAATTGGTATACCAGAAAACCCTACAGAAACATTTGTTTGCCCTGACAGTGGAATGTTTGGAACCCGGGAATGATCAATGGAGCACTTCTGTGCTCCAGTGTCTATCAAAAACTGATGTTTCCTATTCCCCACTAATAATTCAACATAAGGACCTTTCTGATTAACGGGAATAGGTGAAGGTTCCAAACCCTGCTTCGGGCAGTCCTAACGAAATAAAATGTCATCGGAAGGGAGCTCTTCAGAAAGATAGGCAGCAGAAGGGTGATCAAATATGTTTCTCGTGTCCACACTCAAAGTCTGATTTTCCCGTGAAAAAGGTTGCTGAGGATCTTGCGAGAACTGACCTCTATCAGGGCCCCCTGCTCCAGGGCGACCTCTAGGTCGTCTACCCATACTCCCAAACACATTGTTTGACCTTTGTAAAAGGACTGGGCACTGTGCTCGCCAATGACCTTCCTGGCGGCAATAGGCACATTGATTAACATTCACAGGACCCAAAGGAGCGTTTCCTTTTGGGACATACTGACCTCTGATCTGTGAGGTACCTCCTCTGGGATTTCTAACAATTTGTTGTAACAATACTTTAGTCTTCAAATCTCCTTTCCTCTTTTCTATTTTCTCTTTTTCATTATTAACACGGTTCTCATAATACTGAGCCATGTGCAAAACTTCAGATTGGGATTTTGCCTGCCAAGCGCTCTCAGAGGACATAATCTGTGACTGGATGTCGGGCAACAATCCACGTACAAATTTGTCCACAAACAACCTTTTCCCAGACTCTGTGCCCAAGTCCTGTCCACTGAAGTCAGAGAATACCTGTTCGAATCTATTAAAGAATTCGGTGGCACCTTCAGTTTTTCCTTGAACACAGGCCGTAAGCTTGTCCCAAATAATTCTTTTCTCTGGAATTATAGTTTTCAATTTTGCGACAATTCTATCAGGCAAAGTAAGTATTACCTGAGGTGGTTTCTCACCAGCTGGTCTTTCCCCATCAAACCTAGTCATGTTAGCCCACGTATCTCCCAACCCTGGCACATCGTCTATTGTCCGAACCTGCTTCCATAAATCTACGCGCAGGAGTACAGGAAATAGCACGTCAATATCACTTAAGGTGAACACAGAGGACTGCAAAACGGACTCTATCTCTTTGTAAAACCCTGTCGGGTTTTTCCTGATATCGGGAATTGATTGTCTAATAGTGTTCACTTTCTGTCGTGAAAACGGGACGTAAACAAATTGTGATACATAATGTGCAGGGATATCCACAGCGGGGGCACCAGTCCCAGTGTTAGCGGGAATCTCAACCTTTGGGACAAATGTCGGAGGAACCTCTCTCATAGGCAACTGAGATATAGGTAACTCCGACCGCTCACTAAGCAACAGAGCCAGGTCGAGCGCTAAGGCAGTCGAAGAAGTGTCGGGCGAAAAAGCCCTTTTACAAATTCCCAATAACTCTATAGGACAACTAACCTTCTTCCTTACACATTCTTCCTGCAGGTACTGTACCATTACCTGAATCACCTTCCTTTGCATTTCTACTGTATACTGACTATACGTGTCATATACTTCGTCTGGCGGTATCGATGAATCCGAGATCCATCGAATCACATCTTTGGTACAAGTTCGTACTTCCTCAGGTGCCGATCTACGACACGGAAGGAACCGTTTCTGCACATACATACTGTCGTCTTCATCATCCTCATCCCGCAATTTCTCAAAGTCTCTCCTATACTCAAACAATCTCTCAACATGACTATGTACTTTCTCCTCTGTATCCCTCGAAAGTGCTAAAGTATTTAGATCCCTCACCCCTTGTGGGAGATCCGAATTATGTAATCTACCCCACATTACACATAAATGAGTCCCCAAACCTTCGATAAAAACATTTTTCTCGGGAAAATTGTCCATATTTGATAATGTGGAAAAAACGTTGACTTGATCACCTTTCTCCATACAGTGCTTAGCCCATGCAAATAATTCCTGTTTCTTGTCTGCAGAAACAGTATTTCGAGTGACAATCTTTGACCCCGCACCCCGATCAACGTTAGTCAATACAGAACCACTCGGGAGCGGAGATATGGGCAAATTCAATAAGGGTGCAACTATCGGCGCAAGAGGAAGGGGTGGCGGGATAGGTGGAGGAACAACAACTAGAGGAATAGGAACAATAGGTTGTACAGGGGGAACAGGAATAACAGCAGGAACAACAGCATGAATGGGCAGAGCACCCGGGAGAGGATCATACGGAGGTGGCGCAGAGGCACCAGGCCTGCGTTCGTTTAACAATTTTTCAATAAATTCTTCAGAAACATGGAAATCTTTAGAGGATACATTTTCTGGATACTGAGTGAGAAAGCCCTTTCCATATTTTCAACTGACTTCGAATGTTTTTCCTTATCATATGACGACGCCTTTTCGGCATTTGTTTTATGACGGCGTGCATGTTTATCCCTACTTTTAAGCTGCTGCAACGCTTCTTTTTTCCAATTCTGCAAAACATCAAATGCAGCAGGTCTGGCCTTTTTTTTTAGCAAGACCGATTCTAGGTATTCAATACGGGGGATCTCGAAACGACCATTGATTGGCCACTGAAATTCGGAGGCATGTCTGGTTTGTCTGTGCCAAATATCATTAAATACTTTACTTCCAATGCCATACTTACAGTACATAGTACATGCCGGCGACCCCTCCTGTGGTGCCGGGCGGCTAAATTCCAAACATTGTCGATCACTGCGGAACAGAGTCCTAAAGCAGCTAGACAATTTCCCAGGCATTTCACAAAAAATTGGTGTTACCTGGTCAGTAATTGTGTCTGCAGATACAATACGCCAAATTCAAATTGTCAGGGTTAAATTAAGAGCCGGGTCACGACTGCACCTGACCAAACCTAAGGAGGACCGTACGGTTTACCAAAGAACTTACCTAACAAATTTTACCTTGTGTTTGGTGGTTTCGACAAATCTGCCCGCCTCAAAAATGGACCCTCGTCAAGATGCCGTGTCAGACCACACGACTATCGTCCAAGGATCGGATCGTGCAGCGCTGCTGAGGTATCGCGTCTCGTTCGGTTGGGCCCGCAGTATCACACCGTCCGATCCCGGTTCGATAGTCTGCGTCAACCTTCAATGATCTGGCATCAATCTTGAGGGTCCCTGTTCGGGCGCCAACTGTGAAAACATAAAAATAATATGAGGCCGGGAAGCCCAGAAAGAAACACACCAACACAGGTTACAAAGAACATACAAGTGCTTTATTTAAAAGCTACAACAGTTACCAAAGTCAATTGACAAACGGATAGCTATTCGGCTCTCAGAGTAACATAACGAACTTCAACGAGAGTTCAATGCGTTAGTGAGAGAGACCGTACATTGGAATACTTCGGTCTTTTATACTTTTTATCCAGCCCTTGGCCAACCCTCTCGCGGGTTAACCATTCTAGGAGTCGGGCCTATGGGTTCCTTGCCAGGTCAATCCTATAATATATGCATTTTGATTAGTTTTGCTGATATAGTTGTACATTTACACATAGGTCAACAGTAGGACAAGGTCTCAGTTCGCGACCCCGACAAGTGGCCTGCAGGCATATTAATTATTCGTGTGTACGGAGGTCACAACGGCCAGAATCTTACTCGGAATGTCATTCGGCCTCCATTTTGATGTTCAGAGTGACTTCCATATAACAAGAGAACCTAAAATGGCGGCTTAATCCAAGATGGCGATTTACATCACTTTCTCTAAGGTCAAGACCTTGCCGTGGAGTTTGTTCGCATATGATGTTTAGACAACTTGGCGTAGGCCAATACACATACAATTGTTGCGATAGGAGGCATAACATTGTTTCAATTCCGACAAAGGGAGCCCGTATTTGCACAACCTTCCTTTATTCCTCCTCCATACTTCTGTCCTTCCTCTTCTCCTGTCCCTCTCCTTCCTCCCGCTCCCTCCCATGGTCTCAGGTCCTTGGCTCTTAAAGGGGCGGTGTTCCCATTCCCTGGTTACACCTCCCCCCCACTTAACATGAGTCGAGCCTTCCCGGGCTACATTTGCTCAATCAGTTGTTGGGGTCTCCTTATGGTCCAATAAGGCCTACCGGGTGATTCAGGGGTCCCGCCCGCATTTTCTCATTGTGGTGTTTCGCGTGCCTCTTCGCCTCCTGCTCTCTCTGTCTCGGCCGCCTCCTCTTCCTTTTGTTCCGGTTCCTCTAGGTATAACTCGTGGAAGAGGGAGGCCTTTGGCGTCGTATCACTGTGGCCTCTTGTTGTGGTTATCACTGGTCCTCTGTCTCCTGTCTCTAGGAGGGGATCTGTGCGGTCTGTCTTTTCCTTGGCTGCCCTTGTCTCTCCCGTATCTTGTTCAGGCGTGTAGTCCTTCACTTGGGTGACTTCAAATGATCTGTACTGGATGTTGATAAGGGCATGCTGTAGTGCCGTCCGATGGCTGAGACGACTGTGCCCTATGGCAGGACTCGGTACCATTTGGATGGCGGCAGGTACTCTGCGGTCTCCCTGGGTTGGGTCGCAACATGACTGTCCTTTTGGCTGTACCGGCTGTGCTGCTCCCCACTGCAATACGTGGGCTTGGGACTTGCCGAAGGGGTATGCTTCCTCTCTGGTTTGATAACGTTGCTCATTCCTGACGTTAAATGTGGCCTCCGCGTTCCCCCCGGTACGACATCTCGTAGGGCCCTTGGCGTACGCATGGCTCACTATCGTCTCGCGGGACGTGTGGGGGGATGTGCGCTGTCCTCCTGCTCCGGGCTATACCTCCTTGGACCACTTAACTCTGGGTAGAGTGGGTGTTCGTATCTGCGTGGTCTGGGTGGGTCAGTGGTTTCATGGCCTCAATGGTCCTCATGACGTCTGGTCATGCCACCAGTGGTATCTGGTATCTCTCTTGTGGCGGCGGTACCTGGATCTTCCCGTGTGTTAGCCTGTCGTTGGGCCCTCTTGGTTTTACGGGTTGTCTGGTCAGGCTTGGTGGTGGTGCAGGTCGGCATGCAGGGTTTGTAGGCAGTCATACTCTGCACATTGCCTGGAAGTGGTTCACTTGGCCACACCGCCGGCATCTTTGTCCTATGGCTGGACACGGTCGGCTGTGTGGGACCCCAAATCCGCACATGAGGCATTGTGTGTTGCTCAGGGCTTGGTGCCGTGAGCTTCTGAGTCCTCGGCTTCTCCAAGATCCTATAGGCCTAGCGTATCCCGGCTGTCCTGTCGCGAGGGCCCCAATGGAGTCACATTTGTTTCTGTTTTCAATGGCGGCTGTCTGTACGTCTATTCGCTCGTACGTTCTTGCCAGGTTGAGTATTTTTTGTAGGGGCAGGGGCTTTTCCAGAAGATGTTTCCTGAGCGTTGACGAGGTGCACCCTTCTATGATCCTCAGCCGTATTGCCTCCTCATCATTGAAATTGGCAAAGTCGCAGCACATTATTTTCTTCTGGAGGTGAGTGACAAACTCTAAAACGGATTCATGTGGAAGCTGCCCACGTTGATTGAATGCGTAGCCTTCATAGTCCTTGTTGGGGCATATTTTCACCTTGTCGTTGACTGCAGCGAGGAGGCATTGGTTTGTGTTCCTTTCTGGTGTGGGGATCGTTTTCATGATCCCTTTGATTTTTTTGCCTGCTAGGTTGGTGAATATGTCCACTTTATTTGGCGGGTCGTGGACTCACGTTGCCCGCAGGAAGTCCTCAAATTCTTTGACCCATCCTTCCCACCTCTGACTTTGGTCGTTGGGCAGGTGAAGGGCAAACAGGTTGGGTCTCCTTAGGAAAATGGCGCAGGATGCTGGTCCTGGATTTGTGGGGTCCTGGGCGCTGGCATCTGCCACTCCTTGTGCGTTGTCCATCCTGTTGGTGGGGTTGTGTGGTATGGCTCGGTCCTGTGCAGTTGGACTAGTTCTATTGCAAGCCTCTCTGTGTCACAGTTGGAGTTGGCTTGTATCCCTGGCTCTCTGCGGTGCTTCCCTTTGCTGCACCTCTTTCCTATATTTTACTGAGGCTGTGGCTAAGCGGTATGGCTTCCTGGGACCATGGCATGCCTTGGTGCCACGTGTACTAGCTGTCCCTGGTGGTCTGTGTCCTCAACGCCTCTGTTGTGGGCTGGTCGGTTTGTGGCCGTATGAGTCTGGCCTGTGGGTGGCATGGAGCGTGGGCTCACGCGTATCAGTTGGGCCTTTGGTGGCTCAGTCTTTGTTGACGGTGTCCAAAGTGGCCAACGTTCTGTGTCACATTAGCCAGTTAGGGCAATGCATGCAGCCCTGTGTATGGCATTGTGCGGCCTTTCCGGGTTGCCTGCTGGTTTCTCTGGCTTTTCTCTGGTGGGCCAGGTTGTGTAAATTTACCCAGAGGTGTGTCATCATACCACGTGTGCTATTATTTGGAATTTCCAGCACTGTGTGGCCGTGGTGGTAAGCGTGTTATGGCTTCTGTGGCACGCACTATGGCACTCGCGTTTCGCATTGTGGGTGGTGTGCACAGTATTATTGCCGTTGCTCCTCAGTGGTTTTGGGTTGGGGTGGGCTCTTGGCCTACACAGCGGATTTTTTATTTTGATTTTTTGCATCTGCGCAATGCAGCATGCGGGTGGTGTACGCGAGGTGCTCGTCTTTGTCTGGTGAGCGGGTGTAATCCTTCCTTGAAAGGAGGGACCTGATCACCTCCTTTGATTTGTGGGGTGCTCTGGGCCGCTCCTCCGGTCCTGTTCTTTTCTGCGGGGGTGTTCTCCCTGGTCCGTTTGTGCAGGTCTCTGCACCTCCACTGTGGTTATGCTGCAGCAGTTTGGCCGTCCTTGTCTGCTGCTCCTCTGAAGTGGCGTGCGGTCCTCACCGTCCTGCTGGGGCTATCTTCTCCGTCCCCTTGCTGGCGTTGCCCACCCGGCTCCCATTGTCCTGCTGGGCAATTCCCGCCCGTCACTGCTGGGGGTCAGCCTCTCCAGTTGCCGCTCCTGATGGCCTATTCTGCTGGGTAGTATTAACTCTGTCCTCACACTCCCGGGTGCCTCTGACCCTCCACCATTCCTGCTGGCTCGCTTGCACCTCTGTCGCGCTGCTGGGCTCGCTGCCACACTGCTGGGCACACCTATCCCTCCGACGCTCCTCTTCAGTGCTGGTGGCCCCGCACGGCCGTCACATCTACTCACTGCTGGGCACCTTCCGCCCTCCACACAGCAGGGCACACTTGCCCGTCGTTCTGCTGGGCTCTCCTAGCCCACCTTCTACACGGCGTGGGACGCATCGGTCTCCTCGTTGCCCGTTGTTAGACCTCTTTGCATGCACATTACAGACCACAAGGGAGCCCGTATTTGCACAACCTTCCTTTATTCCTCCTCCATACTTCTGTCCTTCCTCTTCCCCTGTCCCTCCCCTTCCTCCCGCTCCCTCCCATGGTCTCGGGTCCTTGGCCCTTAAAGAGGCAGTGTTCCCATTCCCTGATAAAAACCTGTATCTTGTTCTATGGCGCCGTATTGATTTCCTAGGAACTGACTCGCTTTTACATTTTTTGTTTTTGTTTTCTCTACTATACTTTATTTTTGTTTATTGTGTGAATAAAAATCTTTTTTGATAAAATCTTGATTAGCGTGGTATTGTTCTGAATGTGCGCCTAGCATTAGGAAGGGTTCCTTTGGGGGAAGAGTGGTCATTAAAGTGTGTGTACTGGGGCAGAAATAAGCAACTGGCTTTCAAAAAGGTTGACAAATTCCTTAATTTCTTGGCTTGGCGAATCCATGATCGAACAGTGCTAAGTGCCAGTTTACCACTCCTCACCCCCACCCGCCCACCTGCTCGCAGCCGTTTCACTGCATTTGGTGAATAGCCATTTTTCCCAGAATGTTTTAGGGTGTGTGTGGGGCGTAAGGGTACATTTCCGATAGATTTTTAGGTTAGATGGGGATGGGGTGGGTGAAACGGTCACCGAGATAAAATGCCCCAGGTCCGAGTGTTGACCATCTCCTCTGGAAGCGGTTTTGGGCCAGGCCATCTCTCCTCATAGGAAACTGCGTATGAGTCCATGGGCCTCATTACAAGTAGGGCGGTAAGGGTTAACGGTCACCGGTAACGAGACCGGTGCCGTTAAACCCTTACCGCCCTACTACGAGTTCCCTTTGCGGGTCCTTCCTTAACGCCTGCTTTTAGCAGGCGTTAAGGACGGGACCCACAAAGGGTCTGTAGAGCTAGTAACGGTACCGTAATTTACGGTACCGTTATTGGCGCCTTCCCCATTCCCATTGAGCCCTATGGGGGCTGAAATGGGAATGGGGAAGGGCCCTGGTGAATGGGGAATTACCGGTCCCACCAACCTTGGAATGGACCGGTAATTGCTCCATTCACCAGGGCGGAATCGGAACGAGTTTGGAGGCAGCCATGCCACAAATAGCGACGTGGTTACCTCCAAACTCGGAATGCGGCCACATCTCTTTGCACCACATGGCCACGCCGCCTGCCTATGCCGGCTCTTCTGTCACGGCTCTAAGTAACGGGGTCTTTCTTGTCTTGCAGGTTCCCTTCCGGCCGATGTGGGGAAGACTCTCTTGTGGATTTCAGTGTCCTCTTCTGACCTGAAGATGGCCGCAGTGGCAGCGACACCACGACCACACCTGCGCCATCGGAGTGAATATTAACGGGAGAATGTAGTTGTCTGTGACGTTTATATATATATATTATATATTTGAAAATATATATATATCTGTATGAAAAAAATACCCCCCTCTCAGAGAAAGCAGACGCCCATTGTTTTGCTGATATCTTGTTGTTTATCTTTAGTGAGAGGAGGTGAGGCACCCCCAGATCCCTGCACGCACCCCCTCTCCCCTCCCACTGTCTGTTGACGAAGGGATGGGGTCACAACGCAGCCATTGAAGGGATTCTCAGGGGGCCAAGGCTGGCCCTCCAAGCACTCCCCACCACCACACTCTGGCATGGAAGGCCACTCAGATCATGTGATCATCCAACGCTCTGCCTCATGATCACGTGACTCTCTTCCACTCTCTGCAGTCTAGGTGACCTAGATCTCTCTTCCACTGCCACATGTGACTCTTTTCGGCTCCCTGCCTCATGTGACTCTCTCATACTCTGCCATATATGACTCTCTTCCTCTCTGTCTCATGGGAGTCTCGTGTGCTCTCTGCCTCTGTCCCACATGCCGTTCCCACTCTCGGCATTACATGATATCTCTATCTTGCCCACATGCCTCCCCTGCCTCATGAAATTACGCTCTGCCTCTCTCTGGAGCATGCAATATCCCCCCCTCCCCCCGGATCATTTCATTAGTCCATCGCTTTCTGAATTCTTCCTCACGTTTCTTGTAGGCTCCCGAATCATGGATAAGAGGAATCCTGCCCTGTTCTCCTTTGGATCATATTGCTCTCGCTACAGCTGATCACGTGACCCCTTTCCTTTCCCCACTACCTCTAAATCAGTCAGACCTTACCCTCTGCCTCTGGATGATGTGATTCCCTCCTGCCTGCCCTGGGATCACCTCATTCTTCCCAGTATCCCTGGATCACGTGGTCACCTGGATCATGTGACTCATTCCCTGCACTTGTGAGACCTTGATACATACTTGGCCCTTGATTGATTATATAACTCTCCTTGTCCCCTGGATCACTGGACTGCCCACCCTACTCCATTGCCCCTTCAATCATGTGACCCTTTCAACAGCCTGTTCATCGTGTTACTCTTCTCTAAGCCCTCGTTCTATGGGTCAACTGACTCTACTGCTCATTGGCCCCAGATAATCCAGGTCTCTCGCTCCCAATCCCGTGACTAGCTCCCTGCCCTTGGATGACTCACCAATCTGTGTTCTTGGCAATCCTCATCCCTCTCTGAGGGTGTTACGTGCTAACCCCTTACGCTGATACCACTGTATATTACTTCAGGAGAGCCGCCATGTCTATATCCTGCACAGCTTTCTGGGAAATTGATTGTCCTCGTCGTTATCCTAATGGGAGCCTGACCCTTTGAGAATCCATATGGACCCCCTGCAGCTTTTCAAGCCACTGAAATAGGTCCTTCCCGAATGGCCTCCTAGTCGGGGTCACCAATTGACTGCAAGATATTTCTGTAAAGTATAAACGTTCCTTACCCACCCAGACCTTGGCCTGGCCCTCTGCTGAGGCCAGGATGCACACTTGCTGCACCAGGACACCGCACCGGCAGAACCACAGTGGTGGCCTCCGCAGGGAGGATGTATCAATGGTTCTTGTGAGTCACCGCTCCTCTGCAGCTGGCCTCTTGGCAACCCTATAAGGAGGGTAATTCAGATGACCCATCTACGCACTCTGCCAGCCACCATGTCTTACCCTGGCAAGAACCCTAGCTCCCTCTTGCTCCCAACAGGGACAAAGCGGGGCACATGCCCATTGCCCATACGTCCCCACCCTGGCACTGCATGGCATGCTGCCACCGTATTCTGTGGCCGCTCTGTAGCTGGTGAATTGTAGCGTCTCTGCTAATAGCGTCTCATCTTTTTCTTTTTCAATTAACGCATGGGCCCGTTTTCTAAAGGTCAGTCAGTCCATGTCTAGTCGTGGAGTGGCACAGTGAGGACGTACGAGTCACACAGAACGGATTAGACGCAATGGGGGGTGCTTGCAGGATTGTGTCCTGCACTGTGTAGCAGGCACTAGAGGGGGTGATTGAAGCAAGAGGAGTGTTCGAGATCAGGCATTTGGGACGAGAATGTGGCCAGATGAAGGAGTGGAGGAGAAGTAACTGCTCGGTGTAGGAGACGGGAAGAATTGGTGAGGGTAGAAGAGTAGATAGAGGTGGAATATCAGGAGACGAACGGGGAGTCGAGGAAAGTGAGATGGGCTGAAAGAGCCGGGATGGGACTTCAATAGTGGGTGGTGATGAGTGGTGAGCTGGGGATGAGGCTCGGTGAGTAGGAGATGGAGGTGTAAGAACAGGAGAGGCGGCTTAAGCAGCAGGAGATGGACTAGAATAGCAGAAGGCGGGGCAGAAAGAGTGATGCGTGCTGATAGAAGAGCAGTGGGTGGGGCTGGAAGGAGCAGGAGATGAGGTGATTGATCAGGTGGAAGAACAGGAAATAAAGAGGAAGGATCAGGATATTGCGATGAAGAAGCAGAAGGGCAGCCAATGATGGCAAAGCCGGAGATTGAGCTGGAAGAGCAGGGAATGGGTATGTAAAAACAGTCTGGGGCAAGGCATGGAGGAACAAGAAGTGGAAAGGGAAGGCAAGAGTTGGTGCGGTGCAAGTAGAAAAGGGAGCCGGGTAGCCGGGGATGATAGCGAAACAGCAGCAGATGGCACTGGAAGTGCTGGCATCAGCGATGAAGCGGAAGATAGAAATGGGGAGAAGGGACTGATAATGGTAGGGTGGCAGATGGGGCTGGAAGTGAAGAATAAGATGCTTGAGCATGATGTGCTGGCAGACCAGGTGATGGCACTCAAAGGGTACATTGGGATAAAAGATGGTTCTGTTAGAGCAGGTGATGGAGAATTAGGGCCTGTTTATGGTTGAGCAGGTGATGGGGAAGCAGGGAATGGTTATGGTTGAGCAGGTGGTGGAGAAGGAGGGAATGGTTATGGTTGAGCAGGTGGTGGAGAAGGAGGGAATGGTTATGGTTGAGCAGGTGGCGGAGAAGGAGGGAATGGTTATGGTTGAGCAGGTGGTGGAGAAGCAGGAAATGGTAATGGGAGCAGGTGGTGGAGAAGCAGGGAAAGGTTATGGAAGCAGATGGTGGAGAAGCCGGGAATGCTTATGGGAGTAGGTGTTGGAGAAGGAGGGAATGGTTATGGGAGCAGGTGGTGGAGAAGGAGGGAATGGTTATGGTTGAGCAGGTGGTGGAGAAGGAAGGAATGGTTATGGTTGAGCAGGTGGTGGAGAAGGAGGGAATGGTTATGGTTGAGCAGGTGGTGGAGAAGGAGGGAATGGTTATGGTTGAGCAGGTGGTGGAGAAAGAGGGAATGGTTATGGTTGAGCAGGTGGTGGAGAAGGAGGGACTGCTTATGGGAGCAGGTGATGGAGAAGGAGGGAATGCTTAAGGGAGCAGGTGATGGAGAAGGAGGGAATGGTTATGGGAGCAGGTGGTGGAGAAGCAGGGAATGGTTATGGGAGCAGGTGGTGGAGAAGCAGGGAATGCTTATGGGAGCAGGTGGTGGAGAAGGAGGGAATGCTTATGGGAGCAGGTGGTGGAGAAGGAGGGAATGCTTATGATTGAACAGGTGATTGGATTGACCGAGCGCAGCAGTTGTAGTTGGACGTGGGTTCTGAGACCCCGTGTTAGCATACCTGGGTGGAGAGGCCTCACCCCCAGCTTCACAGTGATCAAATAGAATATGCATTTTGGGGCAGGGGGTGTTCCGTTCGATTAGAGATATGAATTAGTAGAGGAGGGTGAACGAGCGCTTGGAAAGCCGAGGATCCCCGAGACGCTGCCTGCCACCCAGCGCCACATCCTCCGTGGTGGATATTGTGTTCGTAAACTGCGTGTTCTGACGTACCGTGTTATTTCTTCAGTTGGACTCATCCATTTGATATTGTGATTTACATCGCTCCAAAAAAATAAATAAATTCAGAAATGGAAAAAAAAAATTATGAATAAAAAATTGAAAATGTGATGTCATCTGCCTCTTGCTTTCGTCATACATGAGGGTGGAGGGACGCTGGCATGGGGTGAAATGGATCCTTACCACCCACAGCTGTGGTGATCGACAACCCTGCATGACTTGTCCAGGGGTTCCCCACCAGTGTTTGGGACGTCCATAGCAATCCTTGGGGTTCCAGAAGGCTTAAGATTTGGGGAGCTTTAATACCAGTCAATGAGTGATCTCTGTGGACAGTGCTCTTCAGCCCCCCATGGCAGTGGCACCCCCCGAATTCCTAAAGGGAAGCCAGCATTTCATGCCATATTTCTGCACTGAACTACTCGACTACCAATTTTGACAAACTTCTGCTAATTTTCTATCATATAAATCAATGTTTCTTTTTCTTGCTGCAAATGGGGGCCTTTTGTATCTTCAACCTAGTGGGACTTTCTGTCTCTCAGAAAAGGGAGAAAGGAAGAGGGTGTGGCAAAAGGGCGTTGGCACGCAAACATATCTATTTAATTGTTTATATCCCAATGCTTCAGGATTGTTCGGTCTATTGTGTTGGTAAAAAGGTATAGGTGTTGCTTGTGGATAGGCACAGCTAATACGACAAAGATTGATTGGGCACAAAGTGTGATCCCCACTTTTTTACACATTCAGCAATTATAATGTACACTGGTGGGCAGCTTGGGGGCTGCATCCCGCTTAAATGGCGCTGTGTCGACACCTCCAAAGGACTGCAATATCTTTATAGAGCGTCATTATTTTGCAATAGCATAGCTCTCAACCTTTTGTGTAGACTAGGCCGGTGAAAACACGGATTCATTTTTTGGGGCGGGTGAAAGCCCATTGAAGTGACTGTCCGCTAGTGGTGCTTGAGGGAAGGCAGGTTCGTGATAGGTATATGAAAGTTTATGTGGTCGAGGCCGCCACAAACACAGTCGGCACTGTGAGGTGTTTGGAGCAAAAAGGTCAGCGACGCCGCAAATGCAGCTGGCTCTGCCCGGGGAGAACAGTTCATATACCTCTGGGATTTTCAGGATTGAGCATTAAAAAGCCATGTTTTTAGGACTTTTTTTGAAGGATAGGCAGTTTTCGATGCATCAGATGTGTAGAGGAAGAGTGTTCAAGATGGTGGGCGCTAAGCTGAGCCACCAACTCTGGTGGAGTGGTGCTGTGAAATAGCTAGGAGAGCTGAGACCGATCAGAGGTTTCCGCCGGGTTGATAGTGGATGGTTTTGTTCTGAAGGAACTGAGGTCCTGAATGATGGAGAGCTTGGTGTGTGATGCACATGGCTTTTGAAGGTTGCTCTTAGGATAACTGGGAGCCAGTGCAGCATTCTGAGTGCGGGGGTGATGTGTTCTCTGGACGAGAGAGCGAGGAGCAGTCTGGCTGCTGCATTTTGGATACGTTGAAGTTTTCTTAGCTGGCATGCTGAGATAGAGGTAGTAGGCGTAGCCCAGGCCAGAGGTGATAATGGCCAGTATAGTGGAAATTCTTTGAGGATAAGTGAGGTAAGGAAAGATTCATTTTAGGATGCATAGGTGGAAGTAGCAGGTTTGAATACAAAACTGATGTGTTTCGAGAGGGATAGGTCTGTGTCCATGGTACATCAAAGATTTTTGACAGAGGTTGAGGGGCAGGTGGGGTTCAGAGGGCAGACGACCACAGTAAAGGTTGTGGAATCAGAGCGGTTTGCCACATATTAGGATCTCTGATTTGCCCGGGTTGAGGATTAGGTTGTTGTTAGTTATCCAAATGTTGATCTCTAAGAGACAAGAGGCGATGTCAGGATGTGGCGAGGCGTGGTTTTTGGGGACTTTAAAAATGATCTGGGTATCGTCTGCGTAGTGGTAGCAGGTAAGATTGTGTGAGTGGATGAGGGCTGGCCGAGGGCTAAGGTGGAGGTTGAAAAGGAGTGGTGAGAGGGATTATCCTTGCGGCACCTCTTTTATGACTGGGCGGAGAAGGAGGAGAATAGGGGAAGGAGAACAATTTGTGAGCGGTTGGAGATGAAGGAGGTGATCCGAGTAAGGGTGCAGTCTTTGATGCAGAGTGTGAGGAGCCTGTTCCTCAGTATTGTATGGTCGATTCTATCAAAGGCTGCAGAGAGATCCAGGAGGAGTGCGGCACACCTTTCTTAGTCTGCGGTTCTTTGTAGGTCATCCCAGATGGAGATCAGAGAAGATTCCGTTCCACAGAGGGGTCGGAGCCCAGATTGGGTAGGGTCGAGGAGGTTATTGGCTTCTGTGAAGAGGCCAATTTGCTTATATGCCGCGCAGTCAATTAGTTTAGCAATGAAGCGGTGTTGGAGATTGGGCGGTAGTTAGATGGAGGGAGAGGTTCGAGGCTGGGTTTTTATAGAAGCGGTTTTACATAAGAGATTTTGAAGGCCTCTGGGAAGACGCCTGATATGAGTGAGTTATTTAGAATGATGCAGGCTACTCTGCCAGCATAGGTGGATGAGAGGATCTTTTTTCGGAGGGTAAGGGTCTCCAGGTGAGCCTGATGTTCGGCTGTGCTAGAAGGTTGCTGAAATCAGTCAGAGAGAGGGGGGTGAAGGACGAAAAGGGGGTCTGGCAGGATGTCAGGGTTTAGAGTTTGAGGGGTGTCCCGATGTCTGTGGCGGGATCAAAGCTAGATTTGAGTTAATGCTGTGGTGTCTTTCAAGTGCGATGTTATGAAAGTGGTTTGATGGCTCATCACAGAGAGCTTGTGAGTTTGGGGCTGGGGGATTGACAGCTGGGGGAATTGAATTCCCCTAGGATTTTGTGGCGTTCCCTGCATGGGTTTTTGGAGTTGGAGATTCTGTTCCCATAATGTTTTTTTTGTTGCTTTCTTGATTTAATAGATGTATGCCCTGTTCAGTCTTGAAAGGGACAATTTATGAAGGGGGTAGGGGAGTGTTCCTCCACGCTCACTCTAGGTGGTGCTTGAGGGTTTTGAGCGCTTTAGGTTGGGGATGTACCACTTTTGGTGTGGTGTCCATCATCTGGCAGGGCGACAGGATTGTGTGAGGTGGTCATACCTTCGCAGAGCCAATGGTCAAAGAGATCGATGGAGGTGTGTCCTTCCTTGTGGGAGAGATCTGGAAGAGTGAGAAGGAGGGAGTTGGCCAGGTCTGGATTGATGATGAATCTATTACAAAGAGGAACCATAGCCAGGGTGGGTGAGAGGGGGAAAATATTGAAATCGGAAAAGGGTAGTGTGGTGATCAGACCAGATGAGAGGGCGAGGCGTGAGCGGGGAAACTAGGTCTAATGTGCAGAAAAGTGCATCACGGGTGTGTCCTGCGATGTAGGTCGGGTGTGAAACCAATTGAGAGAGACCGAGAGCTTCCGGATTGTCAGTGAGGGAGCCATGGGGTCGGTGATGACACCAAACCATATGTTGAAATCTCCGAACATAGTGATTGAGTTCAGGATGCTGGATCAGCATGGGGGAGAGCGAGTCACAGAGAGAAACAGCAAAGTGACGATAGCCAAGTGGTGTGTATAGGAGAAGGAAATTATGGGTGACTGAATGGCTGAGGAGGAACTTAGCGAGGAAGGATTTGCATTTGGAGTCGCCAGGAAGCCTCTGTGGTTTGTGCAGAATGGCTAGGCCCCCTACTCTGCTGGGCCTGTTGTGTAGAAGCATGGATTAGCCAGGAGGAAAGGCCTTGTGTGCGTATGAATCATCAGAGAACCAGGTCTCAGTGATGCATAGGAAGTCAGGGTTTTCAGTTGAGATTAGGTCAAAAATGTTGTGTTTATTTTTGGTGACCAATCTGGCGTTGATGAGTATGCACGATAGAAGAAGAGGGCTTTTCTCTGTGGGAGGCATCGGGAGAGGGCGGTGGTTGTGCATGGGGGTTTGGGGTTCTGGTAGTCTGGTTATGTGGTGGGCAGATCAGTGGGGTGTGGGGTTAGGGGAGTACTGGTCAGGCAAGGGTATTTTGGGGGGACGAGAAAAGTGCTAGGACAAGGTTGGGAATGAACGGGGAAGGCTGTAGAGAGTAGGATTGGCATGCCGGGGGTGAACTGGTGAGGAGGAGGGCGGGCAATGTGAGGCAGGTCAATTGCCATCTGTATGGTCTGAACGGCCTTCGATGAACTTGAGGGGCACTGGGGAAAGCAGAAGGGTTTTCAGACAGGGTTGTGTTGGCCAGGGCTGCACGTGACGTACTGAGAGAGGGGAAGTGTGATTTAGGTGGCTGCAGGGGTGAGGTGGTGGGCGGTAGGATGGTGGCCAAGGGGTGGTGAAAGGGGGTTCAGTGTAGGAGGGTGGTTATAAGCACGGATTGCACAGTGGGCTGTAGAGATGGGGTTCATGGGGTTTGCACGCCAGCAAGCTGCCCAAGCTGCCTTATTTCTGTGCAGGGGAGGTGGTTGGACGGTGGTGGTTGGGGGTACATTAGGACTGGCAGGGACAGAGTTGAGTTGAGGGGCTGGAGAGTATTGAGGGGGTTGTGTCGGGTGGTGCCAATGGGCTGCCCAAGTCGCCTTTTGTGTGGTGAAGTGTCAGCTGATAGGTAGGGGCTGCAGAGGAATATAGTTGGGTTTGGGTGTGGTAAGGTGCCGGTGGGACATGGTGTGGTATCACTTTGCCTGGGAAGTCCAGGTGTGGACTGAGGGGAGTGTCACCATGAATAGAACTTTGGAACTGCATTTTGGCAACGGTAACAGACAGCCCATAGAGAAAAGAGAAGCACCTTCATTTTCGCACTCAACAGCAGATGCGTTAACATGTAGATTTGAAGCACAGCAGTGAATGAAGGCGTGCCTAGATGTGAGATACCTTTATAGTGGGAAAAACAATTGGGCCAGAACAGCAGATGCAAAACCAGCTAGGTTTGTGATACCTGGCAAGAGGGAGAAAGGCCTAAATTGGGATACAACAGTAAAAGCAAAACCACCTAGATTTGGGATACCTGGAAGCGGGAGACAAACCTAATTTGGGACACAATTTGGGCACAACAGTAAAAGCAAAACTACCTAGATTTGGGAAAACCTTAAAATTGGTGCACAACAGTAAGAGCCCAGCCACCTTGATTTAGGATACCTGAAAGTGGGAGAAAAGCCTAAAATTGGGACAGATCAGTAAAAGCAAAACCACCTAGATTTGGGATACCTGGAAGCGGGAGAAAGGCCTAAATTGGGATACAACAGTAAAAGCAAAACCACCTAGATCTGGGATACCTCGAAGTGGGAGAAAAGCCTAAATTTGCACACAGTAGTAAATGCAAAACTACCTAGATCTGGGATATCTAGAAGTGGGAAAAGAGCCTAAATTGGCACAGAACAGCAGATGCTAAACCAGCTAGGTTTTAGATACCTAGAAGTGGGAGAAGGGCCTAAATTGGGACACAACAGAAAGAACACAACCACCTAGATTTGGGATACCTGGAAGTGGGAGAAAAGCCTAAAATTGTGACAGATCAGTAAAAGCAAAACCACCTAGATTTGGGGTACCTGGAAGTGGGAGAAAATCCTAAAATTGGGACAGATCAGTAAAAGCAAAACCACCTAGATTTGAGACACCTGAAAGTGGGGGGAAAGCCTAAAATTGGGACACATTAGTAAAAGCAAAACCACCTAGATTTGGGATACCTGGATGTGGGGGAAAAGCCTAAATTGGCACAGAACAGCAGATGCAAAACCAGCTGGGTTTGAGATACCTGGCAAGAGGGGAAACGCCACAATTTGGACACAACAGTAAAAGCAAAACTAGCTAGATTTGGGAGAAAAACCTAAAATCGGTGCACAACAGTAAGAGCCCAACCACCTAGATTTGGGATACCTGGAAGTGGGAGAAAAGCCGAAAATTGGGACAGATCAGTAAAAGCAAAATCACCTAGATTTGGGGTACCTGGAAGCTGGAGAAAGGCAGAAATTGGGATACAACAGTAAAAGCAAAACCACCTAGATTTGTTATACCTCAAAGTGGGAGAAAAGCCTAAATTTGCACACAACAGTAAATTCAAAACCACCTATATTTGAGATACCTAGAAGTGGGAAAAGAGCCTAAATTGGAACACAACAGTAAGAACCCAACAACCTAGATTTGGAATACCTGGAAGTGGGAGAAAAGCCTAAAATTGGGACAGAGCAGAAAAAGCAAAACCACCTAGATTTAGGATACCTGGAAGTGGGGGAAAGGCCTAAATTGGGACACAACAGTAAAAGCAAAACCACCTAGATTTGGGATGCCTGGAAGTTGGAGAAAAGCCTAACATTGGTACACAACAGTTAAAGCAAAACCATCTAAAATTTGATATGCAGCTGTGATTGGTACACTACTTACTAGCTGGCTTGCCTTGGTGTGCTATGTTATGTAGGTAAGAAGAGTGGTAGGGGTTCACACTAATAAAGTAATTATTGTCCTCCCCCCCAAACCACAATTACTTTACTAGTCGCTGCTGGTTGATGGCAGCTGGCTTCACAGGTAAACAGGGATTGGAGCTGCTTCTTAGGGAGTTGCCCTTTTGCTAGGGGCCCTTCAGCAGAAGCTGCTTGGGCACAGGGGCTGCCCGACTTGAATGTCTAAAATGGGTCTCACTGACCAGTCAGGGGCCTAGAGGCTGTGCTGGAGGCGGGCTAAGCCTGCAAACAAGAAGCTGGAGAAATTCAAACAGGCAAGCTGGATGTAAGCGCCGATGAGCGCAGAAATGTTACAATCAAATTAATATCACCCCCAAAAGCGAAAGAAAGACAATGTCCACCTGGAAAACACCTTACCAGGTCTGGGACTGCTTCAAAATGGCTGCCTTGCTGCACCGAGCGGGCTAGAGCCTAGCAGGAAAGGCGATGGTCTCACGGACCAATCAGGGGCCTGTGTACTGTACCGGAGGTGGGCTAAGCCTGCAAACAAGAAATCCGGCAAAATCCAAACAGGGAAGCTGGAAGTAAGCGCAGATGAGCACAGCAATGTTACAATCAAATTAGAATCACTCCCAAAAGTGAAAGGAAAACCAGGTCCGCCTGAAAAACACCTTACCAGGTCAGGGACTGCTTCGGAATGTCTTCCTCGCTGCATTGAGAGGACTAGAGCCTAGCAGGAAAGACTGCGGTCTTGTAGACCAATCAGGGGCATGTGGGCTATATCCAACTGAAGTTCCTACTCCATGATAAATTTGTCCTGCACCTTCCTGCTATTTGTGTGTACCATAAGCATGTTGCAAATCATACTTTCAGCATTATTCCCAAAATTGCAAAGTGCCGGCAACTCACGTAAGTTCATGATGTAGTCATCCATGAGTTCAGAAGGCACCCGTAGTACCTAATCCCATGTAGTATGGTGTTTTCCTTGCTGGCAAATCTTCTTACAATCCTTCTCACAGCTTCCTTGTACACATCATCCTGCCCCACAACCACTTCGGGCTTAAGACTGGCACACACTCTTTGTCCCTGTACTCCCAATGCATTTAGGAGCATCGCTCTGTGCCTCGCTGCCGTGTAGTCTGCACCTCCCAGAGAGTCCACATATGTCGTAAACAGGAGTTCACACTGAGGCCATGGAATTGTGCGCCTACCTGGAGTTTGCAGAAAAGCGGGAGTGGCGTCGCACCTTGCATGGTGGGTTGCGGGTTTTCCGTCAATCCTCATTGCCAATTATGTTGTATAATAATCAGGGCTCGTGCTGAGTTGTAACTTTGACTTTAATGATGTGAACTCATAGCAACATATGTACATTAAATTACAAGTGACAGTTTACTTCACTGTCTTTGATGTCCAAGTCTCTGAGGCTTTTTTAGCAGTCTCATAGTGCTGGGCTCGGTCGCCAGCTCCTAAAGCACAAGGAGCACCGGGAGCTACTTCTGCTCTGTTGCTCTGGAGCCCTTCTAAACATGGCTACCGCTTCCGGTGGCTTCCGCGCTTCTCGTTTCAAGTCTTGCATGTAGTTCAACAGGAACCCTATCCTAAACTGCAGAACGCCCGTCAGACCCCGAGGTACCTCCTAATACAACTGGGCCCCGGGTGACGCAGGCCTACGTCAGGGCGCATGGGCAGAGAAGTGTGTCTCCAGTGAATGGCAAATTCCACCTCCATGGCCGTGCTGTAGAAGGAAGACTGTTGTTTTCAGACGAGGCCCGGGAATCAAAAGCACGCCCCGAACCAGTGGTGGAAGTGGAAAAAAGGACCTAGTGCTTCTGTGGCTGCATCCAAAAAGGAGGGGGTGGGATGGTGAGGCAGATGGGCACGGGGTGGGGGGATTGGGAGAGGGACAGGTAGGGTTGACCTTTGGTTTGCAATGTTCAATGTATCATTTTGCATTGTTGCCCAACTACACAGTGGCTGGAATAATACACTAAATGGTACTATATGTGTCCCTGACAGAAATATAAAAACACCATTTTCATGAATAGAAATATTTGGGATAACTGTGTATGTAAATTAAACAAGATACTATTTGACACACATCTTTTAGTACATTTTTATTGGTGTTATCTGGGAATCATCATTTACACTAACACACAATTCTAAATATAGTTTAAACATACAATGAGAACAGTATAGGGTTCTATACATTGGCCCTCATTAGGACCCTGGCAGATTTTTTCCGCCATCGACGGACTTTTCGGCCATGGCGTAAAGTCCGTTTACGCCATGGCGGATGGTGGACTTACCGCCCCATTCCGAGGTCGGCGGGGCGGTAAGTCCCCATTGACCCATTTACCCTTCCCCATTCCCATTTCGGCCCCATAGGGTATAATGGGAGTGGGGAAGGAGTTAATTACGCCACCGTAAATTACGGTGGCGTAATTAACACCAAGGTCCCATAGCGCCATGGATTTTTACGCCCGCAAAAAGCGGGCGGAAAAATGACCATGGCGCTCTGGGAACTCGGAATTGGCGGTAAGGGGTCGGCGCAGCTAACGCTAGCGTAAACCCCTTACCGCCAGGGTCCTAATGAGGGCCATTGTCAACAGATACAATTAGAATTTTCCTACATGAAAATTACAGGAAGGTAATACATTTATGACAGTTTAATGTTCATTTTTAATTAATTTATCTCTTCTCTTAATGAATAACTATATTTGTAAGTAACAGTAATTGAGCAAAACAGAAATGTATTACTTTGAGCAAGCCCATACATGTACCTTGAACTCAATACACTTTGTAGTTGCCAGTAATCACCTGGCTGCAGTTACTTCAGTTGAATCCAAACATTGGCAAAGCCAACAGATTTGACTTTTGTGTAGGCATGGGATAGGCATTTGCCAGGCACTGTCATAATGGTACTACCTGACCAAAAGATGCAACAGCTGGAACATGGTACGATTATCTAGGCATATGAGTGTCTGGCATGTGCCTATCTAATACCTATACACAAGCCAAAACTGTTGACCTTGTCAATGTTTGTTTAAACGGGACCTCAGTGCAAATCAAGTGGTTGACTGCACACTTATTTAAGATATTTTTACTAACCCTGTAGCTGCAATTAAGCCATTAACTCTTACCTCTCAGTAGACTACTTATAAAAAACACTGACAGGCCAAAGTTTGATGTTACTGCTTGATAGAGCTACCTCAAAGACATCCCAGCAGGATGTGTTTTGGACAGGGAGGGAGGAGCCATAGTGGGTGGGAATGACCATAAGGACCACAATTGCCTGGGCAGTCAATGGGTTGTAAATAATTAAACCACAACTTCAAATTCGGTGTCTCTCCTCACGTGTCTTCTCATTCCTAGCTTTACTGGAATGCAATACTTTCGGCTTCCACTCAATAGACAAAGAAAAAAATGGACTGAAGTAAAACTATGGTGCTTGCAAAGCTCTCTGGTTAGCTGTCTCTATGGTCATCGCTCTCTGTTCCTTGGCTGTTCTGGTGATTCACTCTCCTCTGGTCCTTGTCTCGCTTGTGAGCTGCTCCTCTGGTCGACCCCTTGTCTGGCTCTTGATTCTCTGGTGAGTCGTTGTTAAAAACAAACTGAAGCAAGAGGCTTCCATTTTCTGTGTGCCGTTTCTGCTTGAAGTGCACTTTGAAAGCCTCAAATTCCCACTCTTGCATGGTGTGTGAATGCAATCAAGCCTGCCATTGATTTGAGAAAGATATGGTAACAATAGCCACTTCAATATCACTCTAACTCCCACCCTGACTGAAAATACATCATGGCACACAATCAGTGCACCGAAAAAACACAGGTTACAAAATGGAACATACATCATCTGCATGCATGTGTATGCACTAAATGTCCCTAAACACCAGACTAACCCACCACAGATACACCAACAAAACTCCCCAGATTCCTTAAGCACCACTCTACCAGACCCACAGACAACCACACAAACAAGTACCTAAGATACGCGGAGTGACAGCCCACACAATATCTAAAACATACACTGCAAAGAGCTGCATCTTCGGATCTGTACACATCAGCATTGTAACAAAATCAATCTTGCCCTGGTCCCCCGCTACTTCATGAGTCTCGAACCCCACTGCTTGCAGATCCTGAAGCTCCTAGAAAGTGAGAAAATGGCAGCAGGTGTGCTATAAAATAAGCAATAAAACAGCATAACAGGACATAGCAAAGCGTTTCACTCATTCTCCTGTCGTGCAGTACTCTGCCTGGCCCAAGAAACTTCTGTGACTGACAGCAACAGGAGATAACATTAATGTGGGCTCTGCCACAGTTAGTGTACCACTAACAGGCTGCTAAGACTATGGCCCTCATTACAAGACCGGCACTGGACCATGGTGCTATTAACACCATGGTCCATGCCGGACTCCGGCATGGTGGATGGCGGAATTACCGCCCCATTCCAAGGTGAGTGGGGCGGTAATTCCCCATTCACCATTTGCCCTTCCCCATTCCCATTTTTGCCCCATAGGGCATAATGGGAATGGGGAAAGGCGCTAAGTACGGTGCCGCAAATTGCGGCACCGTACTTAGCACCAAGGTCATGGGTTTTAACGCCTGCAAAAAGCAGGCGTTAAAACCCGGGACCTCTTAATCAGGCGTTAAGGGTTAACGGCGCCGAAGGCGCCGTTAAACCCTTAACGCCTGACTTGTAATGAGGGCCTATATATTTTCCCGTCATATAAAGTGATAGGACTGAGGGAGGGCCGGTGCACCAGTATTGAAATTCTAGGTGACGGTTTTGGGATCCACTGACAGAGAAGCATGAGTGTACACTATTTTCTTCCTACTCATTAACAGGGTAATTCATAGAATTTCGCACAAAAGTGGCGAACGCGGATGGCGCACAGTGTGCGCGTGCGAATGTCTGCGCCAGCCGCATGCGCTAAAATCGATATCCGCGCACAGCGTATTCATGGATTTCAGTCTCCAAAACCAGCAGTGGCGCAGAGTGGCGCAGCTGCGCCAGTTACGCCGCCAAGAACGCCCTCGCGCAAGGAAAAGCCATCAAAATTCACAATTCATCGCAAAGGGCTGCGCTAACCCTGGACCAGTCTACAGGGCTGCCAAACAGCAAACGGCGAGCGGGGAACGTGTATTACGGGGGTGCGCGGGAAGTTCCACACGCGATTTCAGCAGGGTACGTGTATTTCTGGGGTGCGGGGAAGTTAAACACGCGATTTCAGCAGGGTACCAGTATTACTGGGATGAGTGGGAAGTTCCACACGCGATTTCAGCAGGCCCCCACTCATGTCCCACCCATGTCCCCTTGCACCCCCACCCCCCAGCAGTGCAGGGCACCTGCCAGCAGGCCCCCACTCATGTCCCCTTGCACACCCACCCCCCAGCTGTGCAGGGCACCTGCCAGCAGGCCCCCACTCATGTACCACTCATGTCCCCTTGCACCCCCACCCCCCAGCAGTCAGGGGCACCTGGCACCAGGCCCCCACTCATGTCCCCTTGCAGCACCACCCACCAGCAGTGCAGGGCACCTGCCAGCAGGCCCCCACTCATGTCCCACTCATGTCCCCCTGCACCCCCACCCCCTGGCAGTGCAGGGCACCTGCCAGCAGGCCCCCACTCATGTTCCCTTGCACACCCACCCCCCAGCAGTGTGGGGCACCTGCCAACAGGCCCCCACTCATGTCCCCTTGCACCCCCAGCACTGAGGGGCACCTGCCAGCAGGCCCCCATTCATGTCCCCTTGCACCCCCACCCCCCAGCACTGAGGGGCACCTGCCAGCAGGCCCCCACTCATGTCCGCTTGCACACCCACCCCCCAGCAGTGCGGGGCATCTGCCAGCAGGCCCCCACTCATGTCCCACTCATGTCCCCTTGCACCCCACCCCCCAGCAGTGTGGGGCACCTGCCAGCAGGCCCCCACTCATGTCCCCTTGCACCCCCACCCCCCAGCACTGAGGGTCACCTGCCAGCAGGCCCCACACATGTCCCCTTGCACCCCCAGCACTGAGGGGCACCTGCCAGCAGGCCCCCACTCATGTCCCCTTGCACCCCCACCTGCCAGCAGTGAGAGGCACCTGCCAGCAGGACCCCACTCATGTGCTGCTCATGTCCCCCTGCACCCCCACCCCCTAGCAGTGCAGGGCACCTGCCAGCAGGCCCCCGCTCATGTCTCACTCATGTTCCCCTGCCCCCCCTCCCCCCAGCAGTGCGGGGCACCTGCCAGCAGGCCCCCACTCATGTCCCCTTGCACCCCCACCCCCCAGCAGTGCGGGGCACCTGCCAGCAGGCCCCCACTCATGTCCCATTCATGTCCCCCTGCACCCCCACCCCCCAGCAGTGCAGGGCCCTGCCAGCAGGCCCCCACTCATGTCCCCCAGCACCCCCACCCCCCAGCAGTGCAGGTCACCTGCCAGCTGGCCCTAACACATGTCCCCCAGCCAACACGTCATCACAATCTAGATCCCTGGCCCTTATGGCCAGCCTCCACATGCCAAAGTCCCACCCAAGTATTGCACCCACATAGAAATACCAATTACATGACACAACCCCAATGGCAAGTATGTAAATGAAGACATGTCCCTCACACACACACAATGGGTGCAAGTGAATCTAAAAACCCATATCATGACATGCATGAAACCAATGAGATAATACCACACATCGAAGTTTGAAGAAAAAAATGTATTAAAAGCAACATGAATGGAATTAAAATCAAACAAACGACAATGGAAATTAAAAAAGAAAAGCTGCATGTCTGTAAAATAATGAAAAACAACAAATCATAATCCAAAGGAAAGGTGTCCAAAGTCACAGTTCCAAAAATGAAATCCAAGGGAAAAACAAAAGTGAAAACCATTGCTCCATGGGGAAATTCAAACAAAAAAGTAGAATCCAACAGTCAACTATATACAGATGAACAATCCAGGGTCCATGATCCCAACTGAAGAAATGAAACCTATCACAAACTCCTACCTAATAAAAAAAATATATACAAAAATGTGGTCCATTGTCCAAAAGGTCCAAAATAAAGAAAAAACCAAAGGAAACCTAATACTAACTAAATAACTATTTACAAGGGCAGCAGGCAAGTCCAACGGCTCACATGTTGATGTTCTGGGCCAGGGCATCATCGAGCTCCTGCTCGATGTCCCGGAGGCGGTCCTCTTCCATGGCCCTGAGGGTTCGCAGGGACGATGACATCTGGAACTCCAGGTCCCTGCGAATAGCCTCGAGGCACTCGGCCCGCCTCAGGGCCCTACGCATGGAGCTCTCCTCCCTGACCATCGTGAGCCGTGCCTCTTCCGCCCGCTGCCTCTCCGCATCTATCGCATGGCCCAACTGCTGCCACACGGAAGACACTTCCCGTCCAGGGTCCTCCTGCCCTCCGGCCGATGCCTGCCCCTCCGATGTTGATGGCCCCGAGCCATCATTGCTCCCACCTACAACCTGCTCCTGCTGCCCATGTGCCCTGTCCGATGGTGCCTGCACATCCTCCATCTGCTGGTCTCCAGTTGTGGTGTCCACCCCTGCTGGACCGCTGACTCCTGACTGTGGCAGGGATGTGAGCTCCACCAAGCTGGCTGTGTTGGTCAGGCCAGGTCCACAGGGGGCCCTGGTGGAATCTGGGCCGGAAGACGATGCGGAGAACGACCGGCGCATAGCCTCCACAGAGGAGGAGAGGTCCGCCAGAGTGCGCGTCACATGTAGGAACCCTCCGACCAGGGCCCCTCCCAGCAGTGCCATGTCACGACGCTGCTCTTCGTGATGGCGTGCGTTCTCCGCCCAGGAAGAACGCACATCATCATGAATGACACGCGTGCGCAACGCGACACCCACCAGGACGGATCCCATACGGTCGCGGGACCCCTCGTCTGCAGGTAGTGGAGAGGCAGGTGATATGGCACTCTCCCCTACCTGCGGACGGGCCTGGGACGGGGCCTCCCTGCTGGTGCATGATGGTGCAGTCACAGGGTCAAGGACTGCGACATGCACAGGCCCCTCCGCAGTGACCTGTGCTGCCTCCTGACCCTGGCCCTGGACTGCACCACTTGCACCAGTGGTACTACCCCCACCAGGCCCCATGTGCGGCTCAGTAACGGGCTCCTCCTCCTCTGTGGAGACCACCAACCTGGATGTCTCCACACCGTCTTCCGCCATTGGAAGCCCCTGTGCGGGCTCACCTGGCCCTTACGCCACAGCCGTTGAGGCAGACGCAGCACCAGCCCCCTCGCTCCCGGATGATAGTAATTCCTGGGAGGGTGGCTGGGCCTTGCGTCGCCGCCCAGTGGAGGCATCCCCGCCGCTTGGCTCCACAGTGGCGTCTCCGCCCTCTTCTTCACTTGACGCTGCGTAGAGGGAGACATAGAACACAAGCATCAGGGTACAGTACAAAATACCCTAGACAGGAAGCAATAACACATGAGTGGCACTATCAAATGTCACTTCCACCCTGTCATTCCACAACACATGGGTGAATGCACACAACACACATGCAGAAACAGTCCGTGCGCCTGCAATCAACATCAACATCCATGTAGAAGGGCCCCTGTAAACCAAGATGTTGCCTTCAAAGTCACATGCATCTATGGTGTTTCAAAGTCACACACACATTTCTCAGGCACACACACACACATGTGCACCATACATGTACATGACATCAGAACCCATTCCTCACCCCCCTCCATGTCCAGGAAAAGAGACAGCCCTGCATTCATGTGTGCATTCCACATAGAGCTCCCCATGTTGCTTTAAAACACATGCACCAACCATGTGGCTCACACATAACTGGTCTCACATGCATGACCATGATGTCCCTGCACACACACATATCCATACATGGCCTATGTCACACATACAGGCAAGCATCAGACTACTAGCACACTGCAACATGCACTGTCTCACACAGCAATGCTTGGGCACTTACCGCTCAACTCCAGACGGGTCTGCCTCCGAAGGATCTGGGCGTGGAGCGCTGGGCCTACGCGTTCCAGGACCCTCATCTGGATGGCACTCAGGCATGCCCGGCCCCCCTCTGCGAGGTGCCGGGCCTTGTGGAGGGTCCTGGACCTGAAGTCCTCCCAGCGCTTCTTGACGTGCTTGATGTTGTGGGTTGCCACCCCCTCCGCGTTGATGGCAACCACTACGTCGTTCCAGATCCTCTCCCGTCCTTCCTTGTTGGCCCGTGATGTTCCAAAGAGGGCATCATAATGCCCCAGGACATGCTCCACCAGGACACCAACTTCGGTGGCAGTGAAGCTGGTGGCCCTCTGCCTCTCTGGCTGGGGGTTTCCAGTGGTGCCAGATGGTGTAGTGCCCGACATGGCAACCGCAGAGGCAGGAGTGGGTGGGCAACTGGGTCCTGGGGCTGGGCTGTGGAGCGATGGAATCCCAGTCTGGAGTCTTCTGTTCCAGCAGGGGTGGACACAGCAACTGGACCCCTGCAGATGGCTGACGTGCAGGCACCAAATAGCAGGGCATGTGGGCAGCAGGCAGACAGGCAGCAGCAGATGGCTGGTGGGAGCGTGCTCGGGGCTCTGGGGGCAGGAAAATGGCCTTCTGGGCAGGAGCGTGGTCTTCCATGTGTGTACGCGTGGCCAGCTTGATACGGAGTGATTTGGCACATGAAAATCTTGCACGTCAGCGTGTAATTCGAAGGAAAGGCCATAGGCGCGTAAGCGCGTCAGCACACGTACGCGATATCATTGGACCAAAGGCCCTTAGCGCGTAGGCGCGTCTGTGACGTATTGTGCACGGGCGTTGCCTTTTCGCATGTAAAACTTCCCGCGAGCCCCTGAAGTACACGTACCCCGCTCGCCCAGGCCCAATCGCGTGTAAAACTTCCCGCGAGCCCCTGAAGTGCACGTACCCCGCTCGCCCAGGCACAATCGCGTGTAAAAGTTCCCGCGAGCCCCTGAATTACACGTACCCCGCTCGCCCAGGCACAATCGCGTGTGAAACTTCCCGCGCACTCCCAAAATACATGCTATTTTTGACACAGCGGGTGTCCGTGTTTGTTGCGTACCCCTTTGCACGTCATTTGTCCTAGAGGGCCACAGTATGGGACATTCATCGGAGCTGTATATACAGCTTTTTGTTAGCGCACATTTTTTTAATGCGCAGGGACGCTACCGCCTGCCTTCATGTGGCGGACATGTGTTGATGTACATAGTTGACTTTTGGTTTGTGTCGTGGGATCGCCATTTCACTGCTGGGGGGTGGGTGTGCAAGGCGACATGAGTCAGGGCTTGCTGGCAAGTGCCCTGCACTGCTGGGAGAGTGGGGGTGCAAGGGGACATGAGTGGGACATGAGTGGGGGCCTGCTGGCAGGTCTCCTGCACTGCTGGGGGCTTGGGGGTGCAAGGGGACATGAGTGGGACATGAGTGTGGGCCTGCTGGCAGGTGCCCCACACTGATGGGGGGTGGGGGTGTAAGGGGGCATGAGTGGGGGCCTGCTGGCAGGTGCCCCGCACTGCTGGGGGGTGGGTGTGCAAGAGGACATGAGTGGGGGCCTGCTGGCAGGTGCCCCGCACTGCTGGGGGGTGGGTGTGCAAGGGGATATGAGTGGGGGCCTGCTGGCAGGTGCCCCGCACTGCTGGGGGGGTGGGGGTGCAAGGGGACATGAGTGGGGGCCTGCTGGCAGGTGCCCCGCACTGCTGGGGGGGTGGGTGTGCAAGGGGACATGAGTGGGGGCCTGCTGGCAGGTGCCCTGCACTGCTGGGGCGGTGGGGGTGCAAGGGGGACATGAGTGGGACATGAGTGGGGGCCTGCTGGCAGGTGCCCTGCACTGCTGGGGGAGTGGGGGTGCAAGGGGACATGAGTGGGACATGAGTGGGGGCCTGCTGGCAGGGCACCTGCCAGCAGGCCCCCACTCATGTCCCCTTGCACACCCACCCCCCAGCTGTGCAGGGCACCTGCCAGCAGGCCCCCACTCATGTACCACTCATGTCCCCTTGCACCCCCACCCCCCAGCAGTCAGGGGCACCTGGCACCAGGCCCCCACTCATGTCCCCTTGCAGCACCACCCACCAGCAGTGCAGGGCACCTGCCAGCAGGCCCCCACTCATGTCCCACTCATGTCCCCCTGCACCCCCACCCCCTGGCAGTGCAGGGCACCTGCCAGCAGGCCCCCACTCATGTCCCCTTGCACCCCCAGCACTGAGGGGCACCTGCCAGCAGGCCCCCATTCATGTCCCCTTGCACCCCCACCCCCCAGCACTGAGGGGCACCTGCCAGCAGGCCCCCACTCATGTCCGCTTGCACACCCACCCCCCAGCAGTGCGGGGCATCTGCCAGCAGGCCCCCACTCATGTCCCACTCATGTCCCCTTGCACCCCACCCCCCAGCAGTGTGGGGCACCTGCCAGCAGGCCCCCACTCATGTCCCAACCATGTCCCCTTGCACCCCCAACCCCCAGCAGTGCAGGGCACCTGCCAGCAGGCCCCCACTCATGTCCCCTTGCACCCCCACCCCCCAGCACTGAGGGTCACCTGCCAGCAGGCCCCACACATGTCCCCTTGCACCCCCAGCACTGAGGGGCACCTGCCAGCAGGCCCCCACTCATGTCCCCTTGCACCCCCACCTGCCAGCAGTGAGAGGCACCTGCCAGCAGGACCCCACTCATGTGCTGCTCATGTCCCCCTGCACCCCCACCCCCTAGCAGTGCAGGGCACCTGCCAGCAGGCCCCCGCTCATGTCTCACTCATGTTCCCCTGCACCCCCTCCCCCCAGCAGTGCGGGGCACCTGCCAGCAGGCCCCCACTCATGTCCCCTTGCACCCCCACCCCCCAGCAGTGCGGGGCACCTGCCAGCAGGCCCCCACTCATGTCCCATTCATGTCCCCCTGCACCCCCACCCCCCAGCAGTGCAGGGCCCTGCCAGCAGGCCCCCACTCATGTCCCCCAGCACCCCCACCCCCCAGCAGTGCAGGTCACCTGCCAGCTGGCCCTAACACATGTCCCCCAGCCAACACGTCATCACAATCTAGATCCCTGGCCCTTATGGCCAGCCTCCACATGCCAAAGTCCCACCCAAGTATTGCACCCACATAGAAATACCAATTACATGACACAACCCCAATGGCAAGTATGTAAATGAAGACATGTCCCTCACACACACACAATGGGTGCAAGTGAATCTAAAAACCCATATCATGACATGCATGAAACCAATGAGATAATACCACACATCGAAGTTTGAAGAAAAAAATGTATTAAAAGCAACATGAATGGAATTAAAATCAAACAAACGACAATGGAAATTAAAAAAGAAAAGCTGCATGTCTGTAAAATAATGAAAAACAACAAATCATAATCCAAAGGAAAGGTGTCCAAAGTCACAGTTCCAAAAATGAAATCCAAGGGAAAAACAAAAGTGAAAACCATTGCTCCATGGGGAAATTCAAACAAAAAAGTAGAATCCAACAGTCAACTATATACAGATGAACAATCCAGGGTCCATGATCCCAACTGAAGAAATGAAACCTATCACAAACTCCTACCTAATAAAAAAAATATATACAAAAATGTGGTCCATTGTCCAAAAAGTCCAAAATAAAGAAAAAACCAAAGGAAACCTAATACTAACTAAATAACTATTTACAAGGGCAGCAGGCAAGTCCAACGGCTCACATGTTGATGTTCTGGGCCAGGGCATCATCGAGCTCCTGCTCGATGTCCCGGAGGCGGTCCTCTTCCATGGCCCTGAGGGTTCGCAGGGACGATGACATCTGGAACTCCAGGTCCCTGCGAATAGCCTCGAGGCACTCGGCCCGCCTCAGGGCCCTACGCATGGAGCTCTCCTCCCTGACCATCGTGAGCCGTGCCTCTTCCGCCCGCTGCCTCTCCGCATCTATCGCATGGCCCAACTGCTGCCACACGGAAGACACTTCCCGTCCAGGGTCCTCCTGCCCTCCGGCCGATGCCTGCCCCTCCGATGTTGATGGCCCCGAGCCATCATTGCTCCCACCTACAACCTGCTCCTGCTGCCCATGTGCCCTGTCCGATGGTGCCTGCACATCCTCCATCTGCTGGTCTCCAGTTGTGGTGTCCACCCCTGCTGGACCGCTGACTCCTGACTGTGGCAGGGATGTGAGCTCCACCAAGCTGGCTGTGTTGGTCAGGCCAGGTCCACAGGGGGCCCTGGTGGAATCTGGGCCGGAAGACGATGCGGAGAACGACCGGCGCATAGCCTCCACAGAGGAGGAGAGGTCCGCCAGAGTGCGCGTCACATGTAGGAACCCTCCGACCAGGGCCCCTCCCAGCAGTGCCATGTCACGACGCTGCTCTTCGTGATGGCGTGCGTTCTCCGCCCAGGAAGAACGCACATCATCATGAATGACACGCGTGCGCAACGCGACACCCACCAGGACGGATCCCATACGGTCGCGGGACCCCTCGTCTGCAGGTAGTGGAGAGGCAGGTGATATGGCACTCTCCCCTACCTGCGGACGGGCCTGGGACGGGGCCTCCCTGCTGGTGCATGATGGTGCAGTCACAGGGTCAAGGACTGCGACATGCACAGGCCCCTCCGCAGTGACCTGTGCTGCCTCCTGACCCTGGCCCTGGACTGCACCACTTGCACCAGTGGTACTACCCCCACCAGGCCCCATGTGCGGCTCAGTAACGGGCTCCTCCTCCTCTGTGGAGACCACCAACCTGGATGTCTCCACACCGTCTTCCGCCATTGGAAGCCCCTGTGCGGGCTCACCTGGCCCTTACGCCACAGCCGTTGAGGCAGACGCAGCACCAGCCCCCTCGCTCCCGGATGATAGTAATTCCTGGGAGGGTGGCTGGGCCTTGCGTCGCCGCCCAGTGGAGGCATCCCCGCCGCTTGGCTCCACAGTGGCGTCTCCGCCCTCTTCTTCACTTGACGCTGCGTAGAGGGAGACATAGAACACAAGCATCAGGGTACAGTACAAAATACCCTAGACAGGAAGCAATAACACATGAGTGGCACTATCAAATGTCACTTCCACCCTGTCATTCCACAACACATGGGTGAATGCACACAACACACATGCAGAAACAGTCCGTGCGCCTGCAATCAACATCAACATCCATGTAGAAGGGCCCCTGTAAACCAAGATGTTGCCTTCAAAGTCACATGCATCTATGGTGTTTCAAAGTCACACACACATTTCTCAGGCACACACACACACATGTGCACCATACATGTACATGACATCAGAACCCATTCCTCACCCCCCTCCATGTCCAGGAAAAGAGACAGCCCTGCATTCATGTGTGCATTCCACATAGAGCTCCCCATGTTGCTTTAAAACACATGCACCAACCATGTGGCTCACACATAACTGGTCTCACATGCATGACCATGATGTCCCTGCACACACACATATCCATACATGGCCTATGTCACACATACAGGCAAGCATCAGACTACTAGCACACTGCAACATGCACTGTCTCACACAGCAATGCTTGGGCACTTACCGCTCAACTCCAGACGGGTCTGCCTCCGAAGGATCTGGGCGTGGAGCGCTGGGCCTACGCGTTCCAGGACCCTCATCTGGATGGCACTCAGGCATGCCCGGCCCCCCTCTGCGAGGTGCCGGGCCTTGTGGAGGGTCCTGGACCTGAAGTCCTCCCAGCGCTTCTTGACGTGCTTGATGTTGTGGGTTGCCACCCCCTCCGCGTTGATGGCAACCACTACGTCGTTCCAGATCCTCTCCCGTCCTTCCTTGTTGGCCCGTGATGTTCCAAAGAGGGCATCATAATGCCCCAGGACATGCTCCACCAGGACACCAACTTCGGTGGCAGTGAAGCTGGTGGCCCTCTGCCTCTCTGGCTGGGGGTTTCCAGTGGTGCCAGATGGTGTAGTGCCCGACATGGCAACCGCAGAGGCAGGAGTGGGTGGGCAACTGGGTCCTGGGGCTGGGCTTTGGAGCGATGGAATCCCAGTCTGGAGTCTTCTGTTCCAGCAGGGGTGGACACAGCAACTGGACCCCTGCAGATGGCTGACGTGCAGGCACCAAATAGCAGGGCATGTGGGCAGCAGGCAGACAGGCAGCAGCAGATGGCTGGTGGGAGCGTGCTCGGGGCTCTGGGGGCAGGAAAATGGCCTTCTGGGCAGGAGCGTGGTCTTCCATGTGTGTACGCGTGGCCAGCTTGATACGGAGTGATTTGGCACATGAAAATCTTGCACGTCAGCGTGTAATTCGAAGGAAAGGCCATAGGCGCGTAAGCGCGTCAGCACACGTACGCGATATCATTGGACCAAAGGCCCTTAGCGCGTAGGCGCGTCTGTGACGTATTGTGCACGGGCGTTGCCTTTTCGCATGTAAAACTTCCCGCGAGCCCCTGAAGTACACGTACCCCGCTCGCCCAGGCCCAATCGCGTGTAAAACTTCCCGCGAGCCCCTGAAGTGCACGTACCCCGCTCGCCCAGGCACAATCGCGTGTAAAAGTTCCCGCGAGCCCCTGAATTACACGTACCCCGCTCGCCCAGGCACAATCGCGTGTGAAACTTCCCGCGCACTCCCAAAATACATGCTATTTTTGACACAGCGGGTGTCCGTGTTTGTTGCGTACCCCTTTGCACGTCATTTGTCCTAGAGGGCCACAGTATGGGACATTCATCGGAGCTGTATATACAGCTTTTTGTTAGCGCACATTTTTTTAATGCGCAGGGACGCTACCGCCTGCCTTCATGTGGCGGACATGTGTTGATGTACATAGTTGACTTTTGGTTTGTGTCGTGGGATCGCCATTTCACTGCTGGGGGGTGGGTGTGCAAGGCGACATGAGTCAGGGCTTGCTGGCAAGTGCCCTGCACTGCTGGGAGAGTGGGGGTGCAAGGGGACATGAGTGGGACATGAGTGGGGGCCTGCTGGCAGGTCTCCTGCACTGCTGGGGGCTTGGGGGTGCAAGGGGACATGAGTGGGACATGAGTGTGGGCCTGCTGGCAGGTGCCCCACACTGATGGGGGGTGGGGGTGTAAGGGGGCATGAGTGGGGGCCTGCTGGCAGGTGCCCCGCACTGCTGGGGGGTGGGTGTGCAAGAGGACATGAGTGGGGGCCTGCTGGCAGGTGCCCCGCACTGCTGGGGGGTGGGTGTGCAAGGGGATATGAGTGGGGGCCTGCTGGCAGGTGCCCCGCACTGCTGGGGGGGTGGGGGTGCAAGGGGACATGAGTGGGGGCCTGCTGGCAGGTGCCCCGCACTGCTGGGGGGTGGGTGTGCAAGGGGACATGAGTGGGGGCCTGCTGGCAGGTGCCCTGCACTGCTGGGGCGGTGGGGGTGCAAGGGGACATGAGTGGGACATGAGTGGGGGCCTGCTGGCAGGTGCCCTGCACTGCTGGGGGAGTGGGGGTGCAAGGGGACATGAGTGGGACATGAGTGGGGGCCTGCTGGCAGGTGCCCTGCACTGCTGGGGAGGTGGGGGTGCAAGGGGACATGAGTGGGACATAAGTGTGGGCCTGCTGGCAGGTGCCCCGCACTGCTGGGGGGTGGGTGTGCAAGGGGACATGAGTGGGGGCCTGCTGGCAGGTGCCCCGTACTGCTGGGGGGTGGGTGTGCAAGGGGACATGAGTGGGGGCCTGCTGGCAGGTGCCCCGCACTGCTGGGGGGTGGGGGTGCAAGGGGACATGAGTGGGGGCCTGCTGGCAGGTGCACCGCACTGCTGGGGGGTGGGTGTGCAAGGGGACATGAGTGGGGGCCTGCTGGCAGGTGCCCTGCACTGCTGGGTGGGTGCAAGGGGACATGAGTGGGGGCCTGCTGGCAGGTGCCCTGCACTGCTGGGGGGGTGGGGGTGCAAGGGGACATGCGTGGGACATGAGTGGGGGCCTGCTGGCAGGTGCCCCGCACTGCTGGGGGGTGGGGGTGCAAGGGGACATGAGTGGGGGCCTGCTGGCAGGTGCCCCGCACTGCTGGGGGGTGGGGGTGCAAGGGGACATGAGTGGGGGCCTGCTGGCAGGTGCCTCGCACTGCTGGGGGGTGGGTGTGCAAGGGGACATGAGTGGGGGCCTGCTGGCAGGTGCCCCGCACTGCTGGGGGGGTGGGGGTGCAAGGGGACATGAGTGGGACATGAGTGGGGGCCTGCTGGCAGGTGCCCTGCACTGCTGGGGGGGTGGGGGTGCAAGGGGACATGAGTGGGACATGAGTGTGGGCCTGCTGGCAGGTGCCCCGCACTGCTGGGGGGTGGGTGTGCAAGGGGACATGAGTGGGGGCCTGCTGGCAGGTGCCCCACACTGCTGGGAGGTGGGTGTGCAAGGGGACATGAGTGGGGGCCTGCTGGCAGGTGCCCCACACAGCTGGGGGGTGGGTGTGTAAGGGGACATGAGTGGGGGCCTCTGGCAGGTGCCCCGCACTGCTGGGGGGTGGGTGTGCAAGGGGACATGAGTGGGACATGAGTGGGGGCCTGCTGGCAGGTGCCCTGCACTGCTGGGGGGGGTGGGAGTGCAAGGGAACATGAGTGGGACATGAGTGGGTGCCTGCTGGCAGGTGCCCTGCACTGCTGAGGGGTGGGGGTGGAGGGGGTCATGCGTTGGTGATCAGTAGTGCAAGCTGACATGTGGCTTGCCTGGGGGGCATGCCCATGGTGGATGGGCTGCCTGCGGGACATGAAGTCCCCTGTGGTGTGGGCTGCCTGCAGGGGCCGTGGAAGGTGTAGAGGGAACACCTGGGAGGACCCACACTGCCAATTCACGTGTAGGACTCCCCTGCACCCCAGATATACACGTACCCCACTCGCACAGGGCCTGTCACGTGTGATAATTCCCGCGCACCCCAGAAATACACGTACCCCGCTCGACCAAAGCCACTCACGTGTGAAACTTCCCGCACACCCCAGATTTACACGTACCCAGCCCAATCGCATGTTAAACTTCACGATAACCCCAGGAATACACGCACCCCACTCGCACAGGGCCTATCGTGTGTGAGACTTCCCGTGAACCCGAGATTCACACGTACCCAGGCCAATTGCGTGTGCAACTTCACGCGAACCCCAGGAATACACGCACCCCACTCTCACAGGGCCTATCGCGTTTGAAACTTCCCGCGAACCCCTGGAATACACGTATCCCGCTCTCCCAGGCACGATCGCGTGTAGAACTTCACGCGCACCCCTGAAATACATGTACCCCGCACCCCCAGGCTCAATCGCGTGTAAAACTTCCCACGCACACACAAAATACACGCACAAGCTAATTTTTCACACAGCGGGTGTCGCTGTTTGTCGCGTACCCCTTTGCACGTCATTTGTCCTAGGGGGCCACAGTATGGGACATTCATCAGAGCTGTATATTCGTGCTTTTTGTTAGCGCACATTTTGGCGCACATTTTTTTCCAGCGCAGGTACGCTACTGCCTGCCTTCGTGTGGCGGACGGGTTTGGGTCAGTGCGCGTCTTTGCCCGTGCGCTGGTTTGCCCTATTCGATTCCATGAATACGTGTTGTAGGCGAGCGTGTGGGCGTTCCGTTCACTTGCCTCCTGTACTTCCCCTGTGGCGCCCACATTTTCACATTTTCACGAGTTGTTCCCCATTCCGAGTGTTACGCCCTGTGTTCCGCCTACTTTTGTTATGTGCGCCGTGCTATGTGTTTTTTCGCTGTGGCCTTAGCGCACGCCGTTAGATGACATGTGCGCCGGCGTGTGCCATGAACTTTTTCAGCACACATCCCTGATTTTACTCGCGCACGGACTTCCATGAATAGATGTGCGCTGGTTTCCCTGCGATATTCGCACTTGCACTGCGATTTTCGCTCTTTCACTGCGAATCGCACGTTTTCGCACGCGGCGCACATTAATTCCATGAATCGGCCTGTAAATCTGTCCCATTGCAAGGGTGTATTTTTTTAAAATTGTGAGATTAAGTTCACATTTTTGAAATACGGACTCAGAGTCAGAGTGTGATTAAATAATTGACCAGGATCACACACTTTGGCTAAACAGTGAAGCCGGAATTTTAACCCACTCTGAAAATTTGACCACATATCTTCCAAAGCCTACTTGGAACAAATATTTAAGTTTTGGATGTCAAGGCCTACAACAATACTGAATTATAGAGTTTACTTACAGCTGTTTTGTCACTGAAGAGGGCCCTACCAGCAAGATCTCTGTTTTTTCGTCATTCAGGCAGCTAATGGCCTGTGCCTGAATGACGGAAAAAAATTAGATCTTGCTGGTAGGGCCCCCTTCAGTGACAAAAAACCTCAATCCCCAATATCTGAGCTTTAACATTGACAATCTGCAGATACCGGTCTCCACCTAGGTGAACACTTTAGGCATCTACCTAGACTCCGCGCTCACTATGACACGGCAAGTAAACGCCATTGCGACATGAGCTGCCTACATCGCGAAGCGTATTAATGCTGCTCGACCATTCCTTGCCGCAGCCAACTGTTTTACAATCGCAAGAACCATCATCGGAGCAAGATTGGATTACTGCAACGCCCTATTTGCAGGCCCTTCGGCATATGACATTCACAGACTACAGGTGATCCAAAATAATGCCATTCGGGCAGCTCTCAACATTCCCAAGAGAGAGCACATCATGGAAGCGAGAAGAAATGCCCATTGGCTCCCGATCAAGGAAAGGATCATTTTGAAAACACTTGATCACACACCAATGCCTTTCCAACACTGCTCCCCCTACCTGTCTAAAAGCTTTGTGAAAGTTCAGTCCATCAGACATACCAGAAGGATTTATGCACATAGACTTGTCCTGCCCAAATTAAAGCGAGCCAAAGGTGGTGGCGTCAGCGTCCCCACCGTTGCCGCCTGTCTTAAGAAAGCACTCCCACCATATCTGAGGGAGGGACCATCGTACTGGGCATTCAGAAAGGCCTTGAAAACCTGGCTTTTAACCAAGAATCATATCTGAGACTGCATGGTCTACTTTGCCTGACCTTTCTTCCCTATGTAGGTGTAACTGGTTGCAACAGCGCCTTGATGCCTCAGGGTTTTCTGCGCTTAATAAATGTAAAAATAAATAAATTAAATAAATACACACATTGCATAGAAAAGCCACATGAAAACATGTGCATCCTTATAGCAACATGTGAAACCAAAAGAATATCATTGTGGTTTTAATTTTGACATCCTGAATGGTAAACTATAAGTCCCAGAATGCAAAATAATGCAAATCTATTTAACCCCACAGTACTTTCCGTGATTTAAGGCACGCAATAAAAGACATTGGTGTGGAGATTCTTTGTTACAAACCTCCAGCTCATTGTTATTCATGATGTTGAGAACATTTGATTTGTGGCATAAAGCAACTTTATTTTTTTTGCACAAGTTAGCAGCCATCACGGACATAAAGAAATCTTTAAAAGCGTCCTTTGTGTTGCTCAAATTTACTACCATAGATTTGCAAGGTAGCTAGTGCTCTGCAATGTCTTTCAGCTGTAAATGCACATGAAAGGCACTGCTGCTGGTAAAAGAAACGTGTTTGCAGGTCGTTAAGGTGGACATTCTCTGTGTCTGGGCCGGGCCGTAACTAGGGAATTTGGCAGTGTTGGAATGTCCGGTCCGAGCTGATTCTGTATTTGGCTCAGGAGTAAGAAAAAGCATGTAGGATGCTTCTCCGCTCTGTAAAAAAGCAAGGGAACTGGTGGTACAGTGTACCAGTGATGTATATTACACTTCCATCTCTGACCACGTGAGCAATTGGGCCGATATAAGACACAGCTGCCCTCCGGCAAAAACTGTCTTGCAGGAACCGTTCCATGTAGACAAAAGGCCAAAACCCCCTCAAGTTGAGGAAGCCCCCTACTGCCACAAGTTAAAGGGTGCATCTGAAAGTTACTCAACAGCCCAAACATAAACAATGAAACTGTCCATTGCTGTATGTGTATCTCATGCTTTGCACGCACTTTACTGTCAGGGTGACTATTCTGACAGAGGAAATGAGCACCATACCCAGTGTGCATTGCATGCTCAGAAGGAATGAATGTTTGAATTACTAGCAAAAGCATGTTTCATAAATTGGTGGTCATTCTTATGTTCCCAAATGCACTTTGTCTTTATGCAAAGCAGGCAGCATCCTATATTCAGGGCATGCACACTATTCAACACTTAGCCCCGCCCCCCAGTTCCGCCCACACCACTTACAATCCGGCCCCAGTCCAACCCACACCACTGACAACCCCTGCCCCTCCATTTGCGTGTTAAGGGAAGGGAAGGGTGATTGGGGTTCCCCCAGTAAATGTCAATTTCCAGCACTGTCTCTGCCCCGAACAGTAATCTGGAGCAGGTTTTCTCTTACACATGGCATATTTCTCAGAGGTTTCCTTAGCTTTCCATAAATATTTCTTAAACATCATTCATGATGAAGTTGCGATAATATATGTATAAATTACGTAACATGTATGTCACCTTGCAGCTGCTCCACAGCATCAAATCCCAAAACTACACACACCCGCCTTACCGCTGCTGGTACCGCCAGCGCTTCTTCTTCTTGCTGATAGATTTTTATCCATCAGCGGTGATTTTTGGATACGAGGCTTGAGCCTCATTACTCCATCTTCTCGAGTTGAGTATGTAGTCGTGGGTTTGGAGTCTTCTTGGTCTGTGTGGTCTTGTCACAGTAGGGCTGGTTTCACAGGGTCTTCGCAGTGATGGGCCGCGGGTACTGTATTTATTGCAGAAGCTATGACTACAGCCAGGAGTGGGTGTGAACAAGGTCTGCCTGCTAGAGTCTGCTGGCTACATACATGGGCCGTGACGAAAAAAAGATTCCACTGGACTAAATACAGACACTGCTGGCTTAATCGACGCATCCTGGGGGTCAATTCCATCCACCACAGAGGCCATTACAGATGAAACTGACGAGGGCCAAACATCTGAGGGACCTCCTAGGACGAGCTATTGGAAATTTGCAATAGGAATAGTGTGTGTTAATAATCACGCAAATCCGCTGCAGCTGTGGCCTCTTTAAAGCCCCCTACACACCTGCTGGCCCCTGCTGAGCGTGAGCAAAGGGTCGCTCGGGAGTTTGCCATCCAGTGGGCAAGGAATGCGCACTCACAGGCTGGGCATCCTTAGGCTGCTTTTGCACATTGTGTTGACCAGGGAGCAGTTGAACACCCCAGACAGATTCACACCAGAGATCATGCTGGACATACTGGGTGGGATTGTGGAGGTAATGGCGTCACACAAGGCTCCCAGTGTTATGGTATTTATTCTCGCGCCATGTCCATCTGTATTTATCCATCTTTGTTTTTCGCTCCTTTTCTCTGTATTTATCCATACTTATTTTCTGGAATATAAAAAAAATACTTGTAACTATTATTTTCCCCCATTTATTTACACACTAGCACATTGGATGCCTGTAACAGGAAGCTTCTAGTGCTGCGTTCTTGCACAAGTCAAGGCCTGCATATCTGCAGCCATTTAAACAACTTAAAAACAAATGAAATTATTTTTTCAACCTTCCTGTTATGTTACTTTGCACAGCTGTTGCCTTGCCACGCACGTTTGACATCTTAAAGATCCAAACAAGGGACCTGCATTCCCCTTTCTAACAATTGTTTGTAAATAAATGGTAAAAGGAAAGAAAAATAGTGATTTCCGTCTGTATTTGTGTAAAAATCAGTAAAAACAGGAACCAGGAAACCTTATATACTACATAGCACTACAAGCCATCTCCCACCTACTGAATGTGACCCACTGCATGTTTATGGTATGGCTGTTTCCAGAGTACTGCTTCCAACTCGACAGGTATTTCTCCTCAGGCATTATCATCTGCCAGCAGCTTGTGGGGGTCTTCAGTCACAGGCATATGGCATACGTGCTTGGCACAGGCATGGGAGGAGCAGCAGATCACCTAACAGGGCGTTAATGTTAATGTTAAAGGACATGTGTACCGCGCACTATCACCACCGGAGTGGTCCCCTGGCGCTCTGGCGGATCTGAAAGAAAGGGCGTACATGGCACGTATTCAATGCCAAACCCCACTGGATTCATAGAGGGCAGAAACCCCTCGACATGGGTGACACCGATCCGGGGGCAGCTGTGGCAAAGTCATAAGAGCGGACATAGTCCAAAGCCAGAGAGCCAAGGAGCCAGTGCCCGGCGGCAGATTGGGCAAACGAGGACGGCAGCCAGGGTCGGACTAGGACAAGAAATAGGCCTGGTCACCCAAAAAAAAGTGGCCCACCCCTCACCTCAAAAAACTGGCCCACCCCTCGCCTCACGACCCTCGACCTCTGATGATATCACCAGAAGGGATGTCATTTGACCCCATCCCAAAGTGACATCCCGGGAAGCGATGAAACACGACATTTCACCCCTTGACAAAACAGGAAGTGGAATCAAATAGCATTGTTCCTAAGTACACTAAATTACTGTGAATCCAAGCAGACGTCCAAGGCCAAATGATAATATGTTATTGTATAGCACTTACGCTTAAGCTTTTTTTAATAGAACAAACATGCATACAATATCACCCAACCTGTGTGGGTACTCAATTATCGAAAAAGAAGGATGAAAGGCTTTTTGGAAAAACAAATATATATATTTGAAAAAAATATATATATATTTATTTCAATTTTGTTTTTTTCCAAACAGGCGCAGGCATGGTAAGAAACCGGCCCCCACTCCCCAGGGACGATTTCGGCCCCGCCACGGGGCGATTGGCCGAGGGTCCAACCCGACCCTGACAGCAGCTGCAGGAGTCAGTAATGATCAGGGATACTAAAGAGAGGGTTGAGAACCAGAAAGGGCTGGGCAAGCTGTGAACAACCCCCAATCCACTGTGACAGCAGGCTACACAGTTGTGGAGAAACCTGGGAAGAGACCACAGGCCCTGAACTTCTTTTACTTTTTTAATCCCGAACCTACCACGATATGAAGAGCTCTGTTTAAAAAAATATATAATTTAGGTTTTTATATCACACTTCATGCCGGAGCCCAGCCTCTGAGTGAGGGACCGGGTTTCGAACCCGTGCTGCTTCCATGAGAAGAGCGTAGCCCCTGGGCTATCCTCTTCATATCTCTCCTCAGTGAGAAGGGCACTATACGCCTTAGAGATAAAGAAACAAGACATTCTATAGAGTGGGTAGGAGACCCTATAAGACCCGTACTGGAAAGGCAAGCATATCCCTTGTCTATAGATATAGAGGAGAGAGAGAGAAGCAAGAGAGGCGGCCAACGGACGGGCACTCTCATCCTCATAGCAAACGGGGGCACTGTAACCCGGATCAGGAAGCAGTGTGCCAGACACTATCCTTTTGGTTTGGATTGCAAAGGGTGAATACAACTCTATAACCCCTGTGAAGAGGATGAGGGGTAAAGCAAAGAATGCGTGCTATATCCCTGAGGCTGTGGCCTGCAGAAAAGTGGTGGCTGGGTGCTGTATCCGAGAGACTATGTTATATCGAGAGATCCTGGGGGACACCAGTACACCCATGATATGAAGGACCTGGTCGCTTTTTATTCATTCCATCCTGACACGGTGTATATAGGCCACTCCCAGGAGAGGTATTCTGGTTTTATTTTTGATAAAACCCCTAATAAATAAATAAATACATATATCAGTCTTCATTTGCTGAGCTAAAGTCATTTAAAAATTGCAATAAATCAATATAATAAACATTTACAGATAGAACTAAAACATTTGTCACAGTCCTGGTTGATCTACTAGACAAGCTCCTGACTGCTTACCGACTGAAGGAACTTTCGCCAACTCCAAGCTTTCCATATGCAGGTGGCTGTGGGCCTTGAGAATACTGCGAATGTCGGATTGGCTGCACAAAAACAGGAAGTGGGCCACAGTCCTCCTGTGCCTTGCCACACAACCAGAGACACTGGAGTGGCGTGGGCGGGGGTCACGCGTTGTATGCCTTCCTGCTCTCAGGTTAATGGGAAGAACATCACGACAGTATTGACTCCAGCACCATATATCATCTAAGTTATGTTGTATCCCTTAAAAATACTTCTGATCATAACACAAGCTTAATCTGGGAAAGGATGTAATTGGGGGTCGCCAGGGGTCACAACTGCGACCCCCTGAGGTCTCCCTTGCTACCCCTAAAAAAATATATTTATTTTTCTTTTTTAAATGGAAGCTCCTGGACTGTGGCCAGCGCCATGTGGCTCTTTGTTTATGAAGTGGCTGGATTTCTTGTTCAGGCCACTAAAAAAAAACCAGGGGGTTCCACAAGTGTAACACTTCGAGCAGTGACCCTAAATAAGAAAGAATAAGAACAAACAAATAGGGGGTCATTACGACCCTGGCGTTAAGGGTTTAACGGTGCCGTAAAAGGTGTCGGCGCCGTTAAACCCTTAATGCATGATTACGAGGTCCCTTTGCGGGACCTGACCTTAACGGCTGGTTTTACCAGCCGTTAAAGTAGGGTGCCGCAAAGGGACCTTGGTGCTAATTACGGTACCACAATTTGCGGTACCGTACTTAGCCCTTCCCCAGTCCCATTGAGCCCTATGGGGCAAAAATGGGAATGGGGAAGGGCCATGGTGAAATGGGGAAATACCGCCCGCAAACCTTGGAATGGGGCGGTATTTCCCCTTTCCACCATGGCGGACTCGTTACAATACCGGCACCAACCATGGTGCTAATAGCGCCATGGTTTAGCGCCAGGGTTGTAATGAGGGCCATAGTCTTTTGGGAATTCTATACAATAAATGCTAGACTCATTAAATGTTTATTTTAGGTACACTTCAGGGGGTGGGACCCTGATACAGTCTGATTTAGTATGTTCTTAAACACCTAAAATTCACAATGCAGACACATACTATATGTATTTTTCTTTTCGCAAGTTACAGTTATATAATTTTTTTTCTGCTGTTGTCTCCGTTACGATCATCACAAGACATTCCATCTCGGTGTCCGCGGTCACTTGACAAAACCCTTGTCCCTAAAAAGCGTGTGTACAGTGTAGAAATGTTTGACCATAGCACATAAAGTGGCCCTTGATATCATTGTGCCACAATTAATTCTTTGTTGTAATGTGTCTATCTTTCCTATCTCCCTGGCATGCTGTTCAGGATGTTTGTTTGCATGTATAAGGTAAAGGGATGCCGTATGAGTGCGCTGCTTTCCCTGCGCTACTCTAAACTATTTAATACACAGTTATGAACCCTCCCATCGGTATGTATTTTGCCAACCTCTGAAGCCTGAAAAGTAGATCTACGCAGACTTGGCATGCGGCCAACTTTGCACCAGACCTGCAGATGAACTGGCCTGCTGTTAAATCTCAGTTACCAGTTTAATGGTGTCCACTACAGAGTGTAATTTGCTTTCTGACTTTGAGAACATTGAGAAATGTAATAAGAGGAAACTCCATAACCAACTTATGACGATTCTGCAAGAATGAAGACACTGTAGAAACAGTAAGGCATCTACTCTTGTCGTGTAAAGGCACAACCATTAACAGACAAACTCACATGGGCCACCTATTCAAAGACTCTTATATCCTTGACGAAACATATTGGTGGAACCAGCGGATGAGTGGAAAAACAACGAAAACTGTGATTGCCGTCGGACGATATTTTCAAAGCCTGGGCCTGGATACCGTGGTCAACGGCGCTCTAGGAAAACGACCAAGAACATAGACTTTCGCATTTGGAGTCATGATACCACTATTAAACAAACATTTTATAAACAGGACAATAGATTCAAAATCTTGCAAAAATTGTATTATACAGTTAAGACAAGAATAACATTTTTTAAAAAAATGTATTTTCTCATTTAACTACAGCCGGTAAAATAGCTACAGCCAGTAAGATCACTGTCATGCCTGCTGGACATATCTCTGGACCAGGAACGACCTCTCCATACAAATTGAGTTACGCCCATAGAACCACTAGACCATTCTATTCGAAATGGAGGTTGTTCGATGCATTTCCCGGAAAACGATGTCTGCATTTTTCACGTCGTTAAAATTCACGTGACTTAGTTCTGTCACGTGTATCACGTCAGTTCGTACATAAGCAGCGTGGAAACGTCGATCGCTGCTTCTGATTAATTCATTTTTGGCGTTTTTTAGCTGAACTCCGGACCTGCGTCCTCGCATTCCCTTCAGCAACTTCTTTGGCCTTTATTGAGCGTGTTTTCCTCCACACGCTAATCCCTGGAGCCGTGTATCCTGTTCGCGTGTCAAATCTCCACGCGGACGCTGTCTGCAAGCGCGGCTGTCCTGAGCTGCGTGTATCCTGGTTGCGTACCGAATCTCCACGCGGACGCTGTCTGCAAGCGCGGCTGTCCTGAGCTGCGTGTATCCTGGTTGCGTACCAAATCTCCACGCGGACGCTGTCTGCAAGCGCGGCTGTCCTGAGCTGCGTGTATCCTGGTTGCGTACCAAATCTCCACACGGACGCTGTCTGCAAGCGCGGCTTTCCTGAGCTGCGTGTATCCTGTTCGCGTGCCAAATCTCCACGCGGACGCTGTCTGCAAGTGCGGCTGTCCTGAGCTGCGTGTATCCTGTTCGCGTGCCAAATCTCCACGCGGACGCTGTCTGCAAGCGCGGCTGTCCTGAGCTGCGTGTATCCTGTTCGCGTGCCAAATCTTTACACGCGGACGCTGTTTGCAAGCGCAGCTGTCCTGAGCTGCATGTATCCTGTTCGCGTGCCAAATCTCCACACGCGTATGCTGTTTTCAAGTGCGGCTGTCCTGGGCTGCGTGTATCCTGTTCGCTTGCTAAATCTCCACGCAGAAACGCTGTCTCCAAGCACGGCTGCCTGGCTGGGTATACGCTGTCGCGTGCAATCCTGCACATGGTTTTCTGAACTACTTTGAACCTTTGGTGCCTGTGACAGTTAACAGGTGAAATCTAATTTTGTTCTTCGTGAGAAAGGAAGTATTTCATGAACTATTGGAAGGTGATTGTGCACAGTACTTTGGACGCTATCCTGTGGTGCACCAACCCAGTATCTAGCGTGAGCCTCGTGCCGTTTGGCATAAGTCTCCCTTACTAATCTTCCCCTCATTTTTCGTTGTTTCAACTCCTGGTTTTCTTCAAGAGACTTTCGTTGAATTCTTCAGTTTTACCATAAGGTCAGTGTTTTGAATTAATGCTAATACTGTGCTATCATAGTGATTTGAGTTTGGGACAGTTTCTTATGATACTTTATCTATCCTAGGCATACTTACGATACAATACCCATGCCCTTTCCAGTGATCCATCTCTCTGCCTGTTTTATCAGTCAGAGAGTTGTATCATTTGGAAGGTCTAATTTGACCTACCTACAATCAAGTCGTGTGAAAAAGGATCCGGAAGAGCCCTACCAATTGTATCCTTTTTTGGTTACCGTATCCTTTTCAATTGATACATTGGTGATTTTTGACAGAATCAGAAGCCATGGAGGGTACGGATCCTTTAACTGTTTTGACTCAGTTAATCACTGACTTGAGAAATGAAATGATTAAGGCACAGGACATGCTACGGCATCGAATGGATGTTATGCAAGATGCCATGCATGCCACCCCTCAGGGAGCACAGGTTCCAGTAGCCACTGCATCTGGATCTGGGACTACGACACCATCATTATCACAGGAAACTCTTAAAGTGGTTATGCCCACACAGTTTTCCTTGGCTCCCCCGGAAAGGTTCACAGGTGATCCTAAAACCTATAGAACTTTTGTTAATCAGTGCCGACTTCATTTCCTTTGCCGGCCTAATTCGTTTCCCGATCTAACTACTAAAGCAGCATTCATGCTTTCCCATTTGGGGGGTACAGCTGCTGCTTGGGCTAATCCTTTATTGGAATCAAATAGCCCCTTGTTGTACGATTGCGATGATCTTCTGGCTGCTATGAACAAAGTCTTTGATATGCGCTACGCTACTCAAGCCACAGATCTGGAGTTGCTGAATCTACAACAAGGCACTCCACCTCTGTTGGCTTACATCGCACGATTCAACCAATTAACAGCCGAAACCCAATGGCCGGAAGACAAGAAGACGGCTGTTTTCTACAAGGGTCTTTCAGAAGAACTCAAAGATGCCTTGTCCACGGTCCCAGTGGTTCCTTCAGGTTTCTCAGAATTTCTTGATTTGATTTTACAAATTGATGCCGAAGAAATGCCCGCAAAGGAGTGAGAAAACCTTTCCTTCATGCACCGGTTCGTTCTGATACACCGGCAGCTTCTTCGAATGATCCTGAACCAATGCAAATTGGTGCGGTGAGAGGCCGGTTGTCTAGAGCAGAAAGAGAGAACCGAAGAAAAAATAATTTATGTATGTATTGCGGTTCATCTGAGCATTTACTGGCGGCATGTCCTAAAAAACCAGTTAAGCCTTCGGGAAACGCCAAAACTCGACAGTAGCAGGAGTCCCTGTGTCGAGTGTTACATCGGACTCCATTACATTTCCAGCGCACGCACCTATAGCTGTTGAGATGACTTTACGTTTTGATGATCAAGAATTGGTTTCTAAGGCTATGGTTGATTCTGGAGCCACTAATAATTACATCGATATCACATATGCCAAGAAATGTTCTATACCCCTTGTAGACAAGAACAAACCTGAAACTGTTAATACTGTGGATGGATCGGTCTTGATTTCCGGTATGGTAACTCAGGAGACTGTTCCTATTCAGATGACTTTATTAAATGGTCATTCAGAGGAAATAGTCTTCGATGTCATTGCGGCTCCTCAGTACAAAATATTACTTGGACTTACTTGGTTGACTCTTCATAATCCCGCCATTGACTGGGTTACGGGATTGATCCAATATCCTTCCGTTTTTTGCAATGAACATTGCTTTACCAATCAGGTGGTGTCAAATAAATCACATATTTTGGCCTCTATGGAGGGAATTTCCACTATTAGTGTGGTACATCAGAGCGGTACACATATACCAAGTGAATATAAAGATTTTGCTGATGTGTTTGACAAAGGTCAGGCAGAACAGCTGCCTCCACATAGGCAGTATGATTGTCCAATTGAACTAATTCCTGGAGCTAAAATCCCTACTGGTCGAGTCTATTCTTTAACTCCCAAAGAAGATGTTGTCTTGAAAGAATACATCGATAAAGCTCTTGATATGGGATTTATACAGCCATCTCAATCGCCGGCTGCCTCTCCTTTATTCTTTGTTCCAAAGAAAGAAGGAGATCAAAGGCCTTGCATTGATTACAGGGCTATTAACGACATCACCATAAAGAATCAATACCCTTTACCACTGATTAACGTTCTGTTAGATCAATTAGGAACTTCCAAGTACTTCTCTAAATTGGACTTGCGGGGTGCTTACAATTTGGTTCGCATTCGCGAAGGAGACGAATGGAAGACCACTTTTAAGACGCGGTACGGCCTTTATGAATATTTATTGATGCCTTTTGGTCTTTGTAACGCTCTCGCCACATTTCAGTTCTTCATGAACGATATCTTCAGAGATATGATGGACCAATTTGTGGTGATTTACTTGGATGACATTTTGATATATTCATCGTCTTTTTCAGAACATGTTAAACACGTGTTAGCTGTCTTACAAAGACTGAGAGAGAACAAGCTTTTTGTTAAAGCCGAGAAATGTGTCTTTCATACACAAGAAGTGGAATTTCTGGGTTACGACATTACCAATCAAGGTGTTCGAATGAGTCGTTCCAAAGTGAAGGCCATATTAAATGGGCCTGTTCCACACAATGTCAAGTCATTACAGTCATTGGGCCTCATTACGACCCAGGCGGTAAGTTACCGCCTGGGTCGTACCTTTACCACCATGGCGTAAACTACGTTTACGCCATGGTGGTTGGCGGACTTACCGCCCCATTCCGAGGTTGGTGGGGCGGTAAGTCCCCAATCCCCATTTACCCTTCCCCATTCCCATTTTTGCCCCATAGGGCATAATGGGAGTGGGGAAGGCGTTAATTACGCCACCGTAAATTACGGTGGCGTAATTAACATCAAGGTCCCTTAGCGCCATGGATTTTAACACCTGCTAAAAGCAGGTGTTAAAACCTCCATGGCACTAAGGGACCTCGGAATCAGGCGGTAAGGGTCGGCGCTGTTTACGCCGCCGTAAACCCCTTACTGCCATACTCGGAATGAGGCCCATTGTTAGGTTTTGCGAATTTTTATCGCAGATTTATTCGTTCTTTCTCCAAAACAGTGGCCCCATTGACAGCTTTAACTAGTTCCAAAGTTCCATTCTGTTGGAACCAGAATGCCCAAGCTTCTTTTGAGATGTTAAAGGATGCATTTACCACTGCACCTGTACTTCAACATCCTGATCCGGATTTTCAGTTTATCGTTGAAGCAGATGCTTCCAGTGTTGCTACAGGAGCTGTACTTTCGCAAGTTTGTGCAGAAACCAAGGAGGAGCATCCAGTTGCTTTCTTCTCATGTAAGCTTACTTCATATGACTAAAACTATACTGTTACTGAGCGTGAATTACTTGCAATCAAGGATGCTTTCCGAGAATGGCGACATCATCTTCTTGGGGCCAAACATCAGGTGCTGGTGTACTCGGATCATAGAAATCTTCAGGCATTCAAAACTATGAAATGTCTTACAGCTAGACAGGCCAGATGGCATGTCTTTTTTGCTCAATACGATTTCCGAATTACTTATCGCCCTGCCAGACAACATGTCAAGTCGGATGCTTTGTCTCGCATCGGTGAAGAGGTGAAGGAAGAACCATCGGTGCAAAATAAGTTGTTGGCAGATCACGTGATATGTAGTTGTTCTGCACAACCTTCCCTAAAAAACGAGTTACAGGAGTGGGTGAAACTAAATCCACAATTGATTCAGGAATTGAATATTGATATATACAATGGTTTGCCTTTCAAACAAGGAGTACTCTATCTACCAACTGGTACCACTCGGAACAAGGCCCTCAGTTGGGGTCATGATTCCTTGATTGCCGCCCATCCTGGACAGAAGAAGACCCTAGAGTTGCTGAAAAGATGGTGTTTGTGGCCGTCTATAACACAAGATGTTATAAATTATGTTTCAACATGTTCTGTATGCAGTCAATGCAAGAACACTCCTGGCAAACCAGTGGGTTTACTCCAGTCCCTACCTGTTCCTAAAAAACCATGGGACATGATATCAATGGATTTTGTGGTAGAACTTCCAAGAAATAAAGGCTACGATACCATATGGGTTGTGGTGGACTACTTTACACAATTGGCGCTTTTTATCCCCTGTATTGGTTTACCAACAGCTGCTGGTCTGGCTGATCTATTCATCCGGCATATATTCCGGTTTTTTGGCCTACCTTCAGTGATAATCACTGACAGGGGCTCACAATTTGTGTCACGTTTTTGGAGAGCACTAAATTCGGCATTACTAATTGATGACAGGTTGTCTAGTGCTTATCACCCTCAAACGGATAGACAGACTGAGAGAGTCAATAGCACTATGGAACAATATCTGCGATGTTTGTGCCTGCAGTTTCAGTCAGATTGTCTCAATATCCTGCCGGCAGCGGAGTTCGCCTATAATAATTCCTACCATAGTGCCATAGGTACTTCGTCTTTCTATGCTCTGTATGGGCAACACCCCCGATCCATTCCTTTGGATTCCAGTTTGTCTTTGGATACTCCTGCAGCAGGACCTGCTTTAGAGATCTAAAGAGTCTACAGACGAAAGTTAAGCAGCAATTGGAGCAAGCTAAAAAGCGAGATAAGACCTATGCCGATGCCTGTCTACAAAGCAGGTATGAAGGTATGGCTGTCCACAAAAAACTTAAGGATACCCGGTAAAAAGAAATTGTTGCCTAAATACATCGGGCCATATGAAGTGCTCCACGTTATAAATCCGGCTGCTGTCCGTCTGGCATTGCCACAACGGTGGCGAGTGCATCCTATATTCCACGTGTCACTCATCAAACCGTGCTCTGATGCTACTAGATTGCCTATACGGCCTGTTTCTATTTCTGTGAAAGGGTCAGACGAATATGAAGTACAGGACATGCTGGACATGAGGCTACGGTCTGGAAAACCATATTATCTGGTGGATTGGAAAGGGTATGGTCCCGAGGATAGATCCTGGGAACCTCTGTCTAACATTCATGCTCCTGCTTTATTAAGGCGATTCCACTCGAAAAGGGGAAAGGCTGCTCCTTTGGGGGGTGGCACTGTCATGCCTGCTGGACATGTCTCTGGACCAGGAACGACCTCTCCATACAAATTGAGTTACGCCCATAGAACCACTAAACCATTTTATTCGAAATGGAGGTTGTTCGATGCATTTCCCGGAAAACGATGTCTGCATTTTTCACGTCGTTAAAATTCACGTGGCTTAGTTCTGTCACGTGTATCACGTCAGTTCGTACATAAGCAGCGTGGAAACGTCGATCGCTGCTCCTGATTAATTCATTTTTGGCATTTTTTAGCTGAACTCCGGACCTGCGTCCTCGCATTCCCTTCAACAACTTCTTTGGCCTTTATTGAGCGTGTTTTCCTCCACACGCTAATCCCTGGAGCCGTGTATCCTGTTCGCGTGTCAAATCTCCACGCGGACGCTGTCTGCAAGCGCGGCTGTCCTGAGCTGCGTGTATCCTGGTTGCGTACCGAATCTCCACGCGGACGCTGTCTGCAAGCGTGGCTGTCCTGAGCTGCGTGTATCCTGGTTGCGTACCAAATCTCCACGTGGACGCTGTCTGCAAGCGCGGCTGTCCTGAGCTGCGTGTATCCTGGTTGCGTACCAAATCTCCACGCGGACGCTGTCTGCAAGCGTGGCTGTCCTGAGCTGCGTGTATCCTGTTCGCGTGCCAAATCTCCACGCGGACGCTGTCTGCAAGCACGGCTGTCCTGAGCTGCGTGTATCCTGTTCGCGTGCCAAATCTCCACGCGGACGCTGTCTGCAAGCGCGGCTGTCCTGAGCTGCGTGTATCCTGTTCGCGTGCCAAATCTTTACACGCGGACGCTGTCTGCAAGCGCAGCTGTCCTGAGCTGCGTGTATCCTGTTTGCGTGCCAAATCTCCACACGCGTACGCTGTTTTGAAGCGCGGCTGTCCTGGGCTGCGTGTATCCTGTTCGCTTGCTAAATCTCCACGCAGAAACGCTGTCTCCAAGCGCGGCTGCCTGGCTGCATATACGGTGTCGCGTGCAATCCTGCACATGGTTTTCTGAACTACTTTGAACCTTTGGTGCCTGTGACAGTTAACAGGTGAAAAATCTAATTTTGTTCTTCGTGGGAAAGGAAGTATTTCATGAACTATTGGAAGGTGATTGTGCACAGTACTTTGGACGCTATCCTGTGGTGCACCAACCCGGTATCTAGCGTGAGCCTCGTGCCGTTCGGCATAAGTCTCCCTTACTAATCTTCCCCTCCTTTTTCGTTGTTTCAACTCCTGGTTTTCTTCAAGAGACTTTTGTTGAATTCTTCAGTTTTACCATAAGGTCAGTGTTTTGAATTAATGCTAATACTGTGCCATCATAGTGATTTGAGTTTGGGACAGTTTCTTATGATACTTTATCTATCCTAGGCATACTTACGATACAATACCCATGCCCTTTCCAGTGATCCATCTCTCTGCCTGTTTTATCAGTCAGAGAGTTGTATCATTTGGAAGGTCTAATTTGACTTACCTACAATCAAGTCGTGTGAAAAAGGATCCGGAAGAGCCCTACCAATTGTATCCTTTTTTGGTTACCGTATCCTTTTCAATTGATACATTGGTGATTTTTGACAATCACTCAATGGGTTAAGCGCTTGCTTCTGTGATGTGTGTGTGATCTGCAGGTTACAGTTTCGAATCATGGCCAAGCCAACTCAGCCTTTCATCCTTCTGAGGTCTATACATGAGTACAAATACAGGTTGGGTGATATTGTATGCATATTTGTGCTATGTAAAGAACGTCTGCTTGCATTCACAGTAATTTGGTAATATGGGCCTATATACATTGATATTAACGATACATATGGTGATTCATTCTTGTATGAAAAATGTATCAGATTACAGTGATATCATAACCATATTTATCGTAGTGTACATAGGAACAATGCTATGTGATGACATGAAAGGCTGTGTTGCACCACTTCCTGGGATGTCACTTTGGGGTGGGGTCAAATGACATCACTTCCTGTGATGTCATCAGAGGTCGTGGGATGTCACTTCCGCTACCCCTGGCATTTTGGTGAAATGACGTCCCTGAATCTGGGAATCTGGGAAAGCCAAGCAGTGTTTTAAGCAATGGAGAGTGGGCAAGCCACCCCTCTTGAACCCAGCAGCAGCTCCCAGTAGTGGCTTTTGTAAACTGTTTCCTTTTGGATTGTCCAGACTCTAGCCTGACTCTAGGCTAGTCTAGACTCATGAAAGGACAGGCCCCATGGCTGCTTCTTTACTTATCCTTTTCCGCCCAAGTTGTTTGTGCGCCAGAATTGTATAGGCGATCAATGCAATTCCGAGTACATTTTCGATAAACAATATGTTCTGCTCTGTGCAGGGCCAAACTTGCTATATCTCCAGAACTCACTGACATTTAGAGCACCAACGACAGCCATAGCCTTGTAGGATTTTTCAGGAGGAACTGCGTGTACCCAAAATCTCTGATGGAAATGCAACACTTTCCCCCCCACCACCCTCCCCTTTTTAGAGCCAGCTCTCGTTTGGCAAGCTGAGGCTTCCAGGAACCGGAAGAAGAGAATCAATGCCCCTGCACCTTTGTTGATCTCGACGCCCTTATGAGCACAGTATCGCCCAAGCTTCTCATCAGCTTGAAGAAGCTGGTCCTGCCAGGCCCAAAAGCACAGGGACCTTAACTATTCCCATCCTGGGAGCATCAGCACCCATCCTTCCTCTGCAACCCTGCATGTAGGTCCCTCATAAATAGGCCAAATAAGGGGAGACCCAGGACACGCTGCTGCCTTACTCCTTTCTCGGTGGGATATAGTTCTGTGACATCCCTTCCCTACAGCCTTGCCTGTTGCGGCGGCTGGCAAGACTAAGGCGCAACGTCTAATGGAGGAGCAGCTTGATGCATGGGCCTGGTGTCCTGGTTTTTTTCTGGTGTTGGACGCTGTTCTCTTCTGCCGCAGAGGCCACACCCTCGTGCTCCGGGATGAGTGAGTACATGGATACTAGAGCACTGAGCCTCGCGGGGGCACTGACCGCTGATCAGTCCTAGCATATCTTGATCTGCCCCAGCCTACCTCCCCTGTCCTTGATGTCGGTGGCACCCGCTCTGGTGGTGAGTAAGAACCGGCAAGTGCCCTGTGGCGGTGAGTGAAGAGAAGTGGGCTGACAGGAACCGGTGTGTGGCAACATGCTCATTGATTTACTCCTCGTATTACCACTGTACACCCAACCAACATTTTTTATTGCCCCGGCCGTAACCACCAAAAAACATTTAGGGCCTCATCACGAGTTTTGCCTGACCCCTTAAATGCGGCAGTAACAGTATTACCATCGCATTTAAGGGCTGGCCAAATCACGAGTTGGGCGGAAAAGGGCATGTTTACCTCCAGCTTTTTCCTGGAGGTAGAAATGACAAATTTCAGGCCGTTTTCGGTGCTATTACCTCCGGCGCAATTACTGCCAGCGGTAATAGTGCCCCAACCTCCTATGGACCCAATGGGGAATGGGCAATAACCGCCCAACCACTACTTGTGATCGGGCACTAATAGCACCAGACCAAGTAGTAGTAACGCTATTTGTGCTGGCAGTATCCCAGCTGTATTACCGCTGAGATACCACCAGCTGCTGATGAGGCCCTAGTCCTGTTGCCTTAAGTCCTAGAGATGAATGCTCCAAAGTAGAATACGTTAAGAGCCAAGTATAGAGAACAAGGGAGCCCCCAGGCTAAGCTCACGGCCCCGGCGGCTCATGCTGCTGATCCGGGGCAAGACTTCTAGCGACTCCTCATCAAGGTCTTCAAATCCCTATTACAGGACTTGTAGGTCTTGTTAACCCAGACTCTAAATTCTAACTTGCATTCTGGGCATCATGACTAAGAGAGAGGCTACAACCCCACTCTCATCAGCCCCCCGCGGGGAAGAATCCTGCCACAACAATGTGGCTCCTGTGACTTTTGGGCAAAGGGCCCCTTTCATCTTAGGGTTTGGACTTCTTAAGTTAGGTTATTGTCTTGTGATCTGGTTCCATCATTGGCTGCATCTAAATTACTTACCTGCTTTGCTATGTTATTTGATGATGTCTATTTTAACCTATGATGACTGTATATGTATTGTGTCATTGAGTGTTGTCTGCTAATAGTACCCGTTAGATTCATTTTCCGTGTGTTCAGAAGGCCTATAATAAATGACTGTATTTTTATACTGGACTGTCTAAATTGAAATATTGTGTGCCATACTGTGTGGACTCATCGGGCCATAACCCCACTCGCACTCTCCTGAGACTAAACTTTAACTGCTCATCCATGTACCTTGATTGGGGATTTGGCTGACCTCTCAGACCTCCCTGTCCATCCCTGTTATATTTTGCTACACTTGGATTTTACCTCAGAGAATGTTCCAAATATAGGTTTGCCGCTTGAATCTCGCCACTGTTATATTTTGCCATACTTGCATTTTGCCTCCCGGAATCTTCGCGATGTAAGTCTGCCACGTTTTATCTCACCTCTGTGATATTTTAGCGCACTCGCTTTTTGCCTCTAGGAGTCACTGCTGGGTCTGGGATCCTGTGGCACCCGTTCAGAACCAAGTTTAAGGGTGCAGAAGGAGGAGGCTGACACACAGGTGGCATGGTGATTGCTATAGAATTGTATTAGTCAAGAAAATAAAGCGAAAACCTAAGTTTCGCCATCTCTAAGAGGGGTTTGAGTGCTTCAACTAAAACACTAAGGGCCTCACCAAGGGTTGGACAGAGCGGCATAAATGCGGCAGTAATGCTATTACCGCTACATTACCGCTCCGCCCAATCCCAAGTTTGGGCAGAAAGCTGGAGATTTACCTCCAGCTCTAAGCTGGGGGTAAATCTCTATATTTCTGTCCATTTCAGTGCTATTACCATCAGCACCTTTAATGACAGCGATAATAGTGTCAGAAAACCCCATAGAGCCCTATGGACTCATAACAAATGGGGACCAACAGCGCCACCGCAACTCCTGATCAGGGGCAAATTGCACAAAACCGAGTTGCGCTGACGCTAATTGCGTTGGTCAGTATCCCGGCACAATTACTGCCGGGATACCGTCAAACTCATTATAAGGCCCTAAGGAAGTGGTCATCAATTATTTTGTGCCAAGCCCCCCCCCCCCCTGAGCAAAAATAAAATTGTCTGGGACCCCCCTGCCCCGCCCCACTTCCAATCCAAACATAGAAACTGTGCAAGTAAACACAACATTTTCCAGTAGGGCTTTTATTTTCTCAACATAGATTCCTACTCATATATTCAGCGGAAGGCAATTTGATTTTACAGAGCAAGTACTAATGGGAAGGGTGGGCCTGTCTCTCTGCAGAAAGTGAGTCAATGTGTGGCTTTATTTTTGAGACCGCCACTCTGAGGTTGTCCTCCACTTCTAGCCTTGTGCAGTATTTAGTTTTCAGTTACCCTATTTCGCATAAGTAGGAAGACCCAAAGGGTAAGAGAGACTGTATAGCAGACCATGCCAATGTAGGATACTCCAGGATTACCTTCAGCCAAAAGTCACCAACTGTAATGTTCCTAAATTCAGATTGCAGGGTAGTGTCTGACCGAACCTCAATCAGCTCCTCATGGGCATCAAATGGAAGATGCACCACCCCCTCTGCTAGAACAGGCTGCATCACCCAGTCAGTAATTCCAGCATTTTCTTCAGGGAAGTATTTATCAAGGCTGGACCTTAATGTGGTTGGGTGACTTGTGATTGGTTCTAGGACATGCAGCAAGTGGTACTCTGTTTCCTCAATTGCTTCTGCAAGCAATGTGAACTGAACCGCTACCCCAGCTCCAATTGTTCTTTTCCAGAAGTCTAGCTTCCTCCTGAAGGCCAATACTTTTTTATACATTGTAAATGAATTGGCATTGGTTCCTTGGAAAACATATTGAGGGTATTTAACTTATCTAAAATATCAGCAAGGTATGCCAAGGGCACAAGCCAGCGGGGATCACACAGATGGTTTGCTTTGACAGTGTCCACATCCAAATGGAATTACAGCACTTCGTTTCGGAGTTCAACACATGTTGCAGCATTCTTCCCCTGGACAGCCATCTGACGTCTGTGTGAAAGAACAAACCATCATGTTCTCACCCCATTTCTGCACACAGAATTGCAAAGAGACGTGTTCTTGTCGGCTGTGCTTTGATGGCATTAACTATTTCTACAGTACATCAGAAAGTCCATAGTCCATATTCCGAGCAGCTTCACAGTGCGTTATGCAGTGTGTCCGTGCAACGTGTGGAGCGACTGCTAACACTTTGGCCTTCAACCCCGGTTTTCACACATTGAAGGCGCACCATCCGTGCAGATTCCTGCGCAGGCTTCCCATTGCAAACTATGGCTGCACATAAAATCATTTGAAATGTCAAACAGTTCTGATGCTGTTGCCCTGGAATTAATGGCCTTACAAAACAAAACATCCTCCAATATTATTGTTGCCCCACAGTAACTTACATAGGTTATTAAATTAGCCTCTCGGGATACATCTGTTGCCTCATCCAACTGTAACACAAAGCTGTGTGATTTATTGTGCAGTGATATTTTCTGACATCTCAGACACATGTCGACTGATGGTGGTGTCTGACAAAGGAAACATTTTTAGCTTGTCTGCTACACTTTCAGCACCCATTCTGCTGCACATTGCCATGGCTGCTGGTAGAACAACTTTCTGAGCGTCGGTGAAAGGTTTTTTATTTTTGGCAAGGAGGTAGGCAATGTCATAAGATGCTTTCATGGCACTTGCTGGAGTAGAAGCAGTATTTTGCACTGTACTTTTCTGCTGACTGATTACCTGTAACTTGTGAGCAAAGAACTCTCTGCTCTTGCCAATGAGATCCCGTGTTTTGTTTCCAAGAGGTGTCTTAATCTGGTTGGTTTCAGGCTCTTATTGGCTAATGATGCGCGACACACGGAGGCCTCGCTTTACCTGCAACCACAATTGAAGTAAATCCAAGGTCTAAATATGTGGCATCATGCTTCCTGGCTTTTGCAGGTTTTTTCCTGTGTTAATGTCTGTGTCTGCCTTCCTTTTGAAAATCACACATTTCAGAATCGGATCCTCGCCTATGAAAACATGTAAACTCCCAAATGAATGCCTTTTCACACTGTGTTGATAACCTGCATTTTACATAACTGAATGGGGTACAGTAGGATTTGAAAATGATAATTTCAAAGGAGGGATTGGTTTGTGGTGTGGTGAGTTTTATAGTGATCTTATAGTTTACTTTTCAAAATACACAAATCACACAGCATGTCAACCAGACAACGTATAATTTTGTACACCCTAAAGGGGGCCACTTGACCCAAAGCAGCACACCAGGAGATGTATTTTGGAACACTCAACATTGTAAATACACTTCATGTTTAGATTGTAAATAGTGTCGATATTACAAGCAATCAGTTAATAAAGTCCACACTTAAAGCACTCAGTCAGCATTCAGTGAATGAAATAACCTTGTAAAAATAAAATGATAATAGCTGGCAGCTTTGCATACAACTAAAGAGAATTGTGTGATTATCAGGCACTGTCCAGCAGGCTCTGCTGCCGTGAGAGAAGTGAGGCCCATTCCATCAACTATCAGCTGCAGCCCTCATTTCTCCTACAACTGAGGTTGCACCTGTGTGCATTGTCAAGGGCACAGCCACTGCAGGAGAAACGAGGACCATGGGGCTCTGTTATATCAACTTGAACAGAGCCCCCCACGGTCCTCATTTCTCCCCAGCTTAGTGAAAACAGTCTGAGGCACCCCTGGATGGTAACAAAGGTAAGGTTGATAGCTGCCGTATATCATAAGATGACCAGCCAGCATGGAGCTTAACCACTTAATGCCCACTGATCAGCTATAAACACTTCTATGTTAGCAGGTGGCTGATGAGGAAGAACCAGTATTATAAAGCAATGGGGTGATAATACTGTACTATATCCCCTGGGAGGAGATGCCGGGCGGGCTCCAGGAAACACAGATTGTAATGTGAGCGCTTCAAAGTGCACATTTTAAGTCCCAGAACTAAAATGGAGAAAGGAATGCATTGCTGTGTTAAAAGAAAGCTGTCTGGCAACATGGGGGAAGTAGCCCCGCCACAAGACTCAGTGAAGGCCCCTCTCATATGAAAAGGTTGAAATGCCCTGGCACCGCTCATTTGAAAAAGGTGAGATGCCCTGGTGCCTTCCCTGGCCACTGCTGCTGCAGGAGAAATGAAGACCATGGGGCCTCTGTTCTATCAACGAGAACAGAGGCCCACACCTCGTTTTTCCTTGTGTTTTCCAGGCACGTACCTTTTTAAAGTAAAAGAATAGCAAAGCAGGAACCTCGGGCCAGAATGGACTCCAAAGTCCATGGGCAGCAAGCTGAAGCAGGATCAATGAAGCTGCAGGTGAGCATTATTTATTGTTGGAGAAAGTGGCACCTTCCATCCTCATTGGCTGTCTATCAGCCAGATTGAGCCGGTAGCACAGCTTGTGACCCCTTGCAAAATGCAAGCATCAGAGAAGCTGGCATGGTTTGGCCCACCCACCTTACCATCCCCTCCCATCCCATCTGAAAGGATGTCACTAATGAGCCACCATTAGTGATTTCCTGCTCTATAATCAAATGGGGGGGGGGCTGGTATTGGCGGCAAAAGAACTTAAGCACTTTTTGTTTCGTTTTGTATTTTGGTAAATAGGCTGCTAATTGAGCCTGGGAGCCCCCGTCACACTAACATGTGTGGCAGGGGCCCGATCGGGCTGCTGGTTGAAGAAGCAACAGCCCGATCCATTTGCATTCTGTTCTGTTTTTCAGGCAGCGGGTGCGCACCCCCCTGGGCATGAGACTGCGACCCCCCAGAGGGGCGCTCCCCACAGTTTGAACACCGCTGCCCTAAGGGTTCTGCCAGAATGTCCATGTAAATCAATAGTCCAGCGTCCTGTGTCAAAAACCATATTTCTGTCCCTTACACTTAAAACTAAACTTAAGATAAAGTAGACCTTCTTGGTCCAGAAGAATGACTTCCTTCTTCTGGACTGGGGATAAAAGTTCACTTCCAGGTATTTGCTCGTTCTTAGGGGAATGACTCCCTTCCCCGGGTCAAAATTGTCCTCCAACACAAAAGACAAAGTTCCAGCACTTTTCTCTGTCAGGCGCACTGCTTATCTTTTAACACTTTGTATTCATAGATTTTTCATTTCGTCATTTGTTTAGCGCCTTTCACCATAATTATGGTCCCAACGTGCTGTTGGTTGAACACCCTCGGCGGGACCAGAGTCCACATTTTGGAGAATTGGGAGGTGCTGTTATGCGTGTGTTCATTTCAACCATCAAAGTTATATGTGGGTGGCTAAGACCCTGCTAGTCACCCATGTCTGAATAGCGTGTGGAAGGGCGCGGCAGAGGTTAACTATAAACTAAGCAAGGGTGGATTGTGTTTAAGGAGATCAAGAATTATGTGAGAAGCTACATTTCTCATTTTAGTCGTTAAAGGTAGCTTAATTCTTATATCAGAGCTATTGGGCAATAATGTTTGTGTTATATGTGAGTGCAGGGTGTGTGGGATGAGCCTGTGCCTTCCCCTAAATTACAAAGGTGCGGTGTGTGAGGGGTGAAAATTGGTTAGCTGTACAAAAAACAATGGGCTTCATTACGACCCGTGCGTTGTTGGAATGAAGGCGGCCGATACGATACCGGCCCCCTTCATTCCGACAGGGCTGATTACAAGCTTCCATTGGCGGGACCCGGATCGCACGCCTGGTAAAACCAGGCGTGCTTTCCGGGTCCCGCGAGGGGAAGAAGGAGGTAACAAGGGGCCAGTTGTACTCTGCCCGTTGTTACCTCCATCCCTATTCCCATTGAGCCCTGTGGGGGCTCAAATGGGAATGGGGAATGGCTCCTGCAAGGAGGAATGACCGGGTCCTCCAATGTTAGAATAACCCGGTTATTCCTCATTGCAGGAACCCGGTAAAGGAGCCCGGTTTGGTGGCTCCGCCAAACTCGTAATGAGGGCCAATGTTTATATCCTGGGTTCCGTTTATGTACAAAGAGAACAGAACAGCTAAGTGCTTAATGAATACCTAATACTCACCCTCTGAAAGGGTCTTAGAATGATAAAATGCCATCCCCTGTTTCCTGTTAGTGCTTACAAGTCTGCCCTTGAATGTTTTCTTATGGCAGCTTGGCCCACCCTTGTGTGCTTTAGGGTAACATGCAGTGACTACTGTGAAAGAGGGATCCGAAGCACCAGAATATCCTACTCCTGGAAGATCCAAGCATTTCCCAAAGGCGCATTTTATGTGTGATGCATTGCCCATCCTCTGAGCACATATGAGTGCAATGCCCACCCCATGTGCAAGTTACTGGAGTACTGTGTTAAGTCCTCCATATGGGGTTGGTGGTGCCCAAAGCGGGGTTTAGGAGGCAGGCACAGAAGATGGAGGAGAGACGAGGCAGGTAGCTGAGAGGTGGAGATGTGGGAGGGAGTGTGTGGGCAGGGTGGGGCGCTCTGGAGATTGCCAGAAGAAACTAGAGTACAAGATCAGGATATTGGGTGCAAGGAAGGGGGGGGCGGAATCAGGATGCGGGAGGGAACAGCTAGGTTTTGAGGGCTTTCCTAAAGGCCAGGTGATCCTCTGTGAGACGGAGTGAGTGGGGGAGGGAGTTCCAGAAGGTGGGCTCAAAGAAAGAGAAACAGGCACCTCCTAGTCTTGAGAACTTAAAAGGGGGGGGCTACCAGGAGGTGTGCAGAGCCAGATCTGAGCATTCGGGTGGGGCGGTAGCATGTGAGCTAGTTTTGGAGGAATTCACGCCCTTTCTAGTGGATGTTGCGGTGGGTAATGCACATGGCTTTGAAAGAGGCACGTTGGCAGATGGGCAGCCAGTGAAGTATCCTGAGTGAGTGGGGGAGAGTGCGAAGAGGTGCCTTGCAGCAGAGTTTTGGATCATTTGGAGCTTCCTGAGTTGATATGCAGGTGTGCCTAGGTCGAGGGAGTAGACTAGGCGTAGTCTAGGCATGAGAGGATGATGGCCATGATTGCGGAGACTCAATGGGGTAAGAGAGATATGCAAAGATCTGCTTGAGTATGCAAAGGTGGAAGGTGCATGATCTGGAGACAGCATTGATGTGACGAGAGAGGGTCAAGTCAGAGGTGAAACTGCAACCAAGGTTTTTGACTGAGGGGGGGAAGCAGTGCGCATGGGTCCTAATTAAGCTGGCCAAGGAATAGGTGGTTGTAGGTCAAATGGTCGAAAACGAAATGATCGAATGACCATTTGATCGAAGTAAAATGGTCGGGAAAAAAAGGTCGAATTTTTATTTTCTTTTATTTTTTTTATGGGGGGGTTTCCTCCCAACCCCTCTTTTTCTTTATTAAAAATATTTTTTAACCAACCAAAACTAAAAAAATATATATAAATAAATAAAAAAATTCGACCTTTTTTTTCCGACCATTTTACTTCGATCAAATAGTCATTCAATCTTTTATTTTCGACCATTTGACCGGACACCGGAATAGGTTGGGGAAGGAGAGCGGTTTTGCTGCAGATTAGGATTTCGTTTTTTCCAGGGTTGAGGAGCAGGTGGTTGTTCATCATCCAGAGGTCAATGTCTGACAGAGGCCTAGCCAGGATTGTATGACAAGGTGACCTGAAGCTAATGTAGTTGGGCCCACTGCAGCAACATCGACATCTGTAAATGCCCACACAGTGCTGCTGAGTGGCCATTTACAGCTTTTGGGTGGGCCTTGCCCACTCAGGCTCTACCGTGTCTACGCCTCTATCCCTGTCTATGCCTCTGATGTCTGGGAGGCAGAATGCCGGGTCTGGGTGGTATGAGGAGGGGGAGTTGGGAATCTTGAGCATGATCTGAGTGTCATCTGCATAGTTGTAACGGGTGAGATTGTGGTAGTGGATGAGCGTGTGGAGGGGCGAAAGGTAGAGATTGAATAGGAGAGGGGAGACAGAGGCTCCTTCCGGGACTCCATGGGAGACTGGGTGGGAGGGGTCAGAGGAGAAAGGATGGATAAAGATTATTTGGGAGCAGTCAGAGAGAACAAGGAGATCTATCTGAGGTCAGAGTCCCTGATGCCTAGGTCAAATAGTCTGTTTGTGAGGATGGAGTGGTTGATCATTTCGAAGGCTGCTGAGAGTTCGAGGGGGGTGAGTGCGGCGAAGCCCTCAGAATCTGCTGTTCTTTTCAGGTCGTACCAGATAGAGACAAGGGAGGATTCAGCTCCACAGAGGGGTCTGAAGCCAAACTTGGCAGGGTCCATAAGGATGTGGGATTCGGCAAAGAGACTGAGCTGAGAGATGCTGTGCAATCTAGTAGCTTGGCTAAAAAGCGATTGTTAGAGATGGTGCAGTAATTGGAGGGAAGCAGTGGGTCAAGAGAGGGCTTTTTTAGTAGTGGTTTGATGTAGGACAGGTGGAGGAGAGAATGTTTTTAAGGAATGCTCGCAGGCAAGGGTCTCCTGGGGGTCCCGAGGGACAGCCATTGGAGAGAAGCCTTGAGAATTCTAGAAGGGGGATTGCAGAGAAAGAACTGAAGAGGGTGCATGTCGGGGCAGAGGAGGAGGGGCAGTCGGTGGCGGGTGGAAGAGGGTGACAGTTTAGTGAGGATGGCAAGGTTCCTTTCAATGGCTATGTTGAAGTAGTGGTCAGAATGTGTGTCGCACAGTGCTTGGGAGAGTGGGGATGGAGAGGAAGAGCAGGGGAGTCTTGAACGCAGCAATGATCTTGTGGAATTCTTTGCAGGGGTTGCTTGCATTGGCGATGCGGGAGGTGTAAAAGGCATGTTTGGTTTTCCTAATTTCGAATCTGTAGGCTCTCATGTCACTAGCAAGAGAGGCTTTGTTTTGGGCTGAAGGGTTGGTCCACCAATGGCGTTCCAGGCGATGGTTGAGGGTTTTGAGGCAAGGGCTGAACCACCTGGGGGAAGGACTTGTGCAGTGGAATCGTGGTGTGATTGAGCAATGGAGAGCCAATGGTCAAAAGGGTCTAGGGAGGGGGTTCCTCCTTGGAGGGGGAGCTTGCGAAGGAAGGAGCAAAGGGAGGAGGATAAGTCCGGGCAGATGTTTCCAGAGCGGCATCCTGGGGGAGTGAGCAGGGGGGGACAGGGAGGGAAGAGGGTTGCGGGGGTCAGAGCTGCGAAGAAGCTAGCAGAGTGATCAGTTCAGATGAGGGGGCGAGTGATAGGGGATAAGATCAGGTTGAACAAGCTGAACACTACATCCAAGGTGTGACCTGCAATGTGTGTGGGCCTCATATGAGCTGGGTCATATTGAGGGCTTCCAGGTTGTCATGGCGATGATGGGTTAGAGGGCTGGAGGGGGAGTCAAAGCAGATGTTTAGATTAACAAGAATGGTAAACGTGGGAATAGAGATCAAGATAGCCGCCACAGAGTCACTCAGAGTCTGCAAAGGTTCTGTAAAAGCCCGGTGGTCTAAAGGAGGAGGAAACTGAGCGAGAAGGTGGGATACAGTTGGAATTTGGCTAGCAGGTATTTGCAGTCATCACTGCAGGGTTGTTTTTTGATGTGTATGGGTGTGAGGTGAGGTTTGTGAACGATGGCTATTCCACCTGCTCTATTGGCTATGTTCTGTGTGATCATGGAGTAGCCTGGGGATGGCCTCGTGTGCAGAGGAGAGGAAGTCGTCAGAGAAACCGGCTTCACTTATGAAAAGGATGTCTGGGTTTTCATCTGAAATATGGCCAAAAATCATGTGTTTGTTGCTGGCGACTGTTCTGGCATTGATGAGGGTGCAAAAGAGGGGTTGAGGGGTGCAATGCCCTGAGGATGTGTGGGGGTGGGCGTATGGAAGGAGATGCTGTGGGTAGGGAAGGGGGAAAAAGAGGAGGATGGGAGAGGAGCATGAGGGGAGAGTGTGGATGATTGCCGAGTGGTTTTAGTGAGGGGTTCAAGGGGAGAGGCGTTACAAGGAGAGAGGAAGGGAAGTTGGGCATGGGGGAAGGGGTAGGAGTGTAGCAGAGAGGCAAACAATGGGGTCGCAGGGGAAGAGGGGACGAGGGGTGGGGCGTATGGTGGCTGCGAGTAGAAGGTCTTCTGAGCCGAGGTGAGGGTGCCCAAGGTGTGTGGGTGGGGGCGGGTCTGCAGAGTCCAGCATTTTGGCCAAGGTCGAGGGGGCAGCACTTAAGGAAGTGAAAGTTGAGTGCATGGAAGGAAGGGTTTGCGCTGGGAGAGGGGTGCGGGTGGGAGGGCAGAGGGGTATGGGGAGCACAAGGGGGGCAAGGCAGGTTTTCAGGGAAGAGGAAGAGAGGATGGACAGGGTTGGGCAGAGGGGGTAGGGGTGTAGGAGCGAAAAACAAAATGGGGTCATGGTGGTAGAGTGAGGCGAAGATAGTGGTGGTGGTGGGTGGGGGGCTGCGAGTGGAAGGTCTTCTGTTCCTGGGCCGACGGGAGGGTGCCAGAGTTGTGTGGGTAAGGGCAGGAGGGTCTGCTGAGTGGGGGGGGGGGTTGGCCAAGGCTGTGCAGGCTGCACTTAGAGAACTGAATGTTGGATGTCGGATAGGAGGGGTCGGGACAGTGAGAAAGGGGAGGGATGGTGGAGGGGATGGAGGAGGACAAAGGGGGGTGAAGGGGTGTGGTGGGCAACTGGAGTTACCAGGGGGGCGGGAGACGGGTTGGACCGGGATGGGGTAGTTCTGAAAGAAGGAGGAGTGGGTAGGGGGATCTGGGAGGAGGGTGGAGAGTGAGGGTGGTCTTTCAGTGGGAGAAAGGGGGTGGACTATTTCGGGTGTGTAGGTGGGGGGCACCAGAAGGTGAGTAGGTGATTGAAGTGGAGGGGTGGGCTTTTGGTTTCTGATGCTCCAGGGGGCTTTTCTGGCCTTGGAATTGTTTGGCATGGTGGAAGGGATGGTTAGAAGCCAAGGGCGACTAGATTCAGAAGGCGAGCAGGGCCTAAAGTGGGTGGACAGATGTAGAGTGAACAATTTTAGAAAACACCTAGATTAAAAAGGGAGAGCAGGGCCTAAAATGCGTAGAAAGACGTGATGAGCACAAACATAGGAAAACGCCTAGGATTAAAAGGGGAGCAGGGCCTAAAATGCATAGACAGACATTGATTTCAGAAAACACCTTATGCAATATATGGCTACCTTACACTATTAGGCTAAATGCAGAAAATGTCTACTTTACACAATTAGGCTAAATGCAGAATATGGCTACCTTACACAATCAGGCTAACTGCATGTAGCTATGTGATATTAGGTAATAGGAAAGGGAGTTTTCTTGGAGTACAGTAATGGCTGTACTGCCTGCCCACGCCATACTTACCTTTTCCGTCACTGTAGGTAGCCTGCATCATGTATCCCAGGTGAACACGGGCAAACACAGAGTGGAGCTGCTTGGGAGGGAGCTGCCCTTTGCCCTTAGGCGAGGGCTGCCTAGGCAAATCTGCCCTGGGGGAGCCCCTGAAAAACAAAATTCTGAGCACGTGGCCAGTGGAGGGGCCAATGGGATCCCAGGGAAGGCAGTTGGACAAATCAGGGAGCGCGGGACAAGGCAGAAGCAGGAAGCAATGGAAAACACATAAATGGAAGGCTGAAAAGAACGAACAGAAAAGTTGGATGCAGCAGCAGGAGAGCTCAAGGCTGTGGTCTACTTGCACGTCCAAGCTGCGGGTAGGAAATGGAGTCCGGGAAACACTTGCAAATGATTAAAAAGCCCACCAGTGCTAATTCCGAAAGTTACAATCACGTGGTCCGTGTAGGAGCCAATGGGATCCATGGGAAGGCGGGTGGAATAACCAGGGAGGCTGAAGCACAAATTGATGGAAAGCACACAAATGGAAGCCTAAAAAGAATGAGCAGCAAAGTTGGATGCAGCAGCAGAAAAGCTCAAGACTGAGGCCTACTTACACGTTTGAGCTGCGGGTAGGAAATGGAGTGCAGGAAACACTCGCAAATGCTTAAAAAGCCCACCGGAGCTAATTCCGAAAGCTCAGATCACATGGCTGGTGTAAGGGCCAATGGGACCCCAGGGAAAGAGGGTGGACAAACCAGGGAGGCCGGGACAAGGCAGAAGCAGCAAGTGGCCTAAAAAGAACGACCAGCAACATTGGATCCAGCAGCAGGAGAGCTCAAGGCTGCAGTCTACTTACATGTTCGAGTTGCGGGTAGGAACACGTCTTTTCAGCTCTGGTTACCAGGAGAATGACTCCCCTTCTCCTGGTATCTCGACTTCAGAGTTTGCTACAACTAGGGGTTATTACTCCCTTCACCTGGCCTCTCTTTCACCTTGCTTTCAGCCTTTCACTTTGAGGGTTACAAAACCGGGCTTCCCTGTCTCCAGACTTGGGCTGACTTGGTTCACTCCCCTGCCAAGTACTGCCAAGTACTGCCATGAGGAAGATAATTTGTACGCCTCTTCTCTTGTGGGTGCGGGCCCCAGACCTGTATTTCTCTGCTGCTTTGATTTTGCAGACCTGGTTCCCTCTCCTGCCAGGTACTGCCATGAAGAAGCTGACTTGTATGGATCTTGTTTTGTGGCTGCTGGTCCCAGATCCGTATTTCTCTTCTTCTTTGTACTTGGGTACTTGGAACTTGGAACTCTTTTCTCCCAAGTACTGCCACAAGGAAGATGTCATGTGTTGTTCTGTTGTTCCTGGGTCCTCAATCCTTCCCTGGTGGTCAGTGGATTTACTCTAGATTCCCTCCAATCTTCATAATTGACTCTTCATGGTCCCAGACCCTGTTTTCCCCCTCTATGGGTTCATGGGTGTAACTTTCAAAACTTCTCGTTTGGTCCCAGACCCCGCTTGGCCTCTTCCTAGGCCTCATGACCAGTGCTCCAGATAGGATTTTGGCGTGAGAGTATTTTAATCCCAGTTTTTTGAATTGGAGAGTAAATCCAATTTCAACAGAGTAAAAATGAGTTTCTTCCTTTGCAAGAGAGTAAAAAAGTGTCTGACAACTATACAATGTGTGCTTAAAATTAAAACTGTGTTCGAAAACATTAGTGACAAAGAACTTGTCGATGCGTACTACCCAGCTTCATCTTCATTATACTTGGACACCAAAACTCTGTTAAGAACTACTACAGAAGCCAGCCAGAACACATCATAAATCAAGTCCCTCACTCTACCAGCAGCACTTCTCTGCCCCTTGGGCCTAGTGTTGCTGCCTGGTAATACCTGCTTGGCAGCCACTCCATGTTTTTGCTCCATCACTCCTTTTGAGGTCTGTTGCTCTGTCACTCTTCCTCTCCCATATGTGCATTCTATTATTGCTGTTTCCCTCCTACATTGTTCTGTATCAGTTGATATAAATCCTCTTCCTCTCTCATGTCATTACTCAGTTTTTTCATTTACTCTGTTATGGTTGCTACTCCTTTTCATTATCGTTCTGGCACTGCTCCCTAGGTTATTGCTCTGCCTTTCTCTAATCTGGATTTTCTATTTCCAGATCTCCTCATCTGCTGTTCATATGTGTTTTCTTATTTTACTGTCTCTATATGTCTATTTTGCTCTGTTTCTATCCCTCATTCCTATTGTGTGCGTGTCCTATTATTTACCTCTGTTTCCCTTCTCACTTTCTTTGTTGCCCTCTCATGTAGCTTATTAGTCTCTCTCTTCCTGTTGCTCGAATTCCTGTTTTGGATTGTCTAATACGTTCTTTTTTCTTGCAGCCTCTCCCCCGTCCCCTCACTTTGTTCTCCTGTATTGCTTAGGTTCAGAGTTGCTCTTTTTCTCCTTATTGTCTTTTGACATTGCACTAATACATATTTAAAAAGCTGAAAATGCCTTTTCCAATTCCAAATCCAGTGTAGCTTTACCATTGGGTGCTCCTTTTTTAGATGTGCAAAACCTTCTTTTGGCCATTAGGCTGGGAATTATAGAGTTAGAGGCGTGTCTCAACAGATGCAGCACTTGCTTGAATGCAGATGCTTTACCAGCACTGTATGCCATTACAGGTATAAGAGCCCAGATGAGATGTGTGTTCTGAGCCATTACAAGTATAGCAGCCCTCATGGGATGTGCTTCTTCTGAGCAATTACAGGGAAGGCAGCCCTGATTAGATGTGTGTGTTCCGAGCCATTACATTAATCAGGTCTGACGGGAGGGGATATATGTGATCACTGTGCTGTTTTTACTGCAACCACCAAAAATGCAGTTTTGTTTTTCAAAAATGAACACCATTTACACCCCATGTATATGCAAGGGGGGACCCCCACAACCCTCTGCTACTCCCTACATTCATTATATACTGCACCCATCCCCCGATATATATATGGGGCCGAAATAAAAGTCATCATTTTCAGTGGTCGCTGTAAAAAAGGCACAGTAATTGTATGATCCCAATGAGAGGTGTGTGTTCTGAATCACTGAACATTTAGTAGTCCTTTTGATAAGCTGAAAGCTAAGGCAGCTCTGTTACCATTGAATGTTACCTGCATCTTAAACACATACCTCTGATGCATTAGCTCACCTATCAACAGGATTTGAACAGGTTACACAATGATCTCTGCAACAGGGTTATTGACCAACTGAGCTACCTTTCCCAACAGGCTGTTGATTCGGAAAGGCACATAGGGTTAGGGCACTAGCAGTTCCATGTGAGGCTTGCCTTAAATAAATCACTTGTTAAAATGTCTCAGCCTGTTTGGACTATTCTACAGTCAGTAGATTCATAATGAGGCTTTGAAATGTATTAGATTTTTGGAAGTGGGACTCAGTAATGTGACATGAGAGAAGCAGAAGTTTTGAAAAGCACAAGGCAGGGTAGGAGGGATCGAAGTATATGACAGCATTGCCATCTTCTCACACTGTCCGCCAGTGTACATCACACCAGATCAGGAGGATGGTGGGAAGGATCTATGTGAAAATACCACATTTTTTACTCCAAGGCCAAAATTCCTGCATGTAAAAGGACACATGTTCTGTATTTTTAAAGCCGGGGGAGACCGCTCGCAGCACACCCCCTCCACACCCGCCCACTTTATTAAATACCCCTACCCATCTATTCTTTGAGGGCCATTTTTTGTTTTCCATGCAAGGTTTTCTACATCGCAGTAATGGGATTTGGGAATTTTGTAGTGAAACCGGTGGGAAAAGCCCAGACCCTGTTCTTGCTCAGTACTTTAGCTTGCTGCAGAAAATGCCAACACATGTTCGTGCTTTGTCATTACAGTAGCTCTTTTAAGAAATTCAAGTACTGTCCCAAAACATAGCAGTCCTACTAAGAAATGTGGACCTGATGCAAATAGCACTGCTGTGAATAATTGGCACTGTGCCATGACCTTCGTAGAGCAGCTCTGCTGACATATTAGGCTACTTTGCCTGAATATATAGCAGTCCTGTTCAGAGGTATCTGTACAATCTGTGCACTGAAAATATATACAGCACTGCTTCTACCTGCATCCATTATACCCACTTGCGGTGGGTGGGTGGTCCGAAAGGGAGTTAAAATGAAGTTCAGACTACATGCTCAGCTAGTTCTTGCTCTCCAAGACAACAAACTGTGTACAGTGTCCTTTCATGCATACACATGCACATGGACACATACCATCCTAAGGCTAAATAAAACACATCTTCATATAGAACACCAAAAACCTTTGCTTCTCACAAATGCCAAACAACTGCTTGCTGGGAGGCTCTTCTAAAACTTTGAGACATCAAACGCAATTGATGTGCTTCTGTGATGAAAAGAAAATGAAGTATGAAATGCCCATGATGCTGCATCTGTGCTCCCTCTCTTAAAGCTGATCAAAACAGAGGAAAATGAAGCAGAAATGCAGAACTAGTTTAAGACCATTTTCATTTTATACAATACTACATGTGTCCTAAATCAATGTGAAAAGCATGGTCATGATTCAAAATGTTTCAATAACACTGTAACCTACAAAATGCAGGCAGTTGAACAAAGTGAACAAAACACAAATTCCCTTCTACATTACTCAGAAGTATTATCTTGCTAGAATTATTAACAGAGAGTGTTAAAATAAAATAGACCAGGACGCATCCCACTGTCTTCTTTCAAGGAACTGTGTCAATTGCTAAAGTAAAGAGTGGGTTTACAAGCTGATGCTGGCCAGACTGTCTCCAATGACCTCCAAGATGTATGGGGTTGCTGCTATAAATAGCCTGTGTAAGCTGTACGCAAGGAAGAATCAATAGGGCTCTATTGACAAGATTTCTGTGTGTAAAAAGGCCTCATACACACCTTATCTGGAGGGCTGCTCATGACCCTTGCAGCATATGGATTGGGCCACGCTATCCTCCCCACGTCCCAGCCGGTCTCACCATCGCCCCTGTTACCTTTAGGGACTCCTGCGAACAGCAATGGGTCTTCTATAGACTGGAGTTGGCCATCCATGCCTTGCGTCTGCTTCTGTGAGCAGTGACTACTGGCAATGTAAGTATGACTCTGCGACCCCATGGCCCACCTTCTTACAGCGCATTTACCTCTGCCTGGCCTCATGGTTAAAGGACCAACTGACGTCTGGGTCTGGAGACCGCCTTCTGCAACTCGTCGGCTTCTTCTGCTCTCCGGTCTCCGCCGTCTCTCTGCTCCATTGCCTCACAGATTCCATGCCTGCTGTTGCTCAGGGGCTGGCTTGACAGCCACCTTGACAACATTGTAAGTCCCTCCTTCCTTTTTATGTTGAATAGACACAGATGACTAGAATTCCTATTCAAGTTCTTACTGGTGCTCTTCATTGTTCAGCACCTCCTCCTCATCCCAGTACTTGTTAAGTAGTTGTAGAGAGCACCAGCCAGGTGTGTGTGTGACATGATGAGTGTCAAAGGTAGAATGTTATGGATTGCTTGTGCAAGATATCCTTGGTGGTGATGCTGGTTACCTGATGTACCAACTGCCTACTAGAGTTGTCACCTGGGACTAATAAAGCAAACTTACCTTATGCTTCTAGTGACCTCATGTCCATCATTCAACCAGCAACAGTAGACCATGCTGTTCCTTCTCTCAGGATTGTTAAGTCTTCAGATTTACAGAGACACATGGAAGTGTGGGATATGGAGTTAGGGTTCATGAGATAGGAAGGTGGATAGGGTGTGGGTGGGATGGTATACCGCGCTGTCCCGAGATGTTCTCCATTGTCCCCAGAGGGCGAGTCTCTCGCCATGAGATTTTCCCGCTGTGTACCACCCAAAGGGGGAATATCGGGCAGTAGCCTCACCACCCTGGCCTCAAGGGAAGGCTCCCCCACCTCAGGGAGAAGTGACGACATCTCAGAATTTGTCACACAGGTAAAGCTGCCTTAGCCTAAAGTCTTCACCCCTAAGACTCTGAATAAGTAACTCCCACCTTCCCACTAAGTTAGCCACAGTGGCAGGTTGTGAGTGTGGAGGTGCTAACAGCTGCAAAATTAGAGGTTTCAATTGGTATAGCAGAAAGGCCCCTATTCACCCGGTCAGACACCGTCCTTACATGTCGCCACCACCCACCCAACAGAGCACTCATGAGAAGCAATGACCTACCCCACCTTCCTGCTGAGACAAACCACCCCTCAGCTCCCCATCGATCATCCATCATCCCTCACATATGTTGTCTTTCCAGTTCTCCCCCACCAGGCCTTCTCCACTTTTGACCACTCCACTTCTGCTTGCCTTACCTACCCTGCATCCACCCTATTCAGATTCCCGCTTTGCATCTCTAAGCACCTTACATGCAATCCTTGCCTCCACTCCCTGCTCCACCAACCCTTACCAACAGGCTCCCTGACAACACCTAAGAATAGACACCTCGCCTATTGCGCTATACGTATCAAGCAGAACTCCCCATACCTAGAGAATCCACCTCCACTATCCTATATCGCCCCAGCACCTAGCACACTAAACCACCACCCCCGTGCATACACTCCCATCCCTTGTAGCCACATTACCACCCAACATCCAGAACTCTTCCTCCATCCCAGCCCTCACCACGTATCCAACAATTATACATAGGACCTCTGTCTCCTCACCCTCCACCAGAAACCAACCAATCAACTGCCTCCCCTGTGGACACCCCTGACACAAACACATCTCAGACCCTACACCGATTCCCATCCCACCTTCCCACTCTGCCATACCACAAGCCAACCGTGCAACCTCTCCTTCCATCCCTTCCTCCCCTTCACAGCATTCATCATGGCATCAGCCATCACCCTCTTCCGCCTCTGCATCAAGCCAATCCCATCCCTCTGTGGTCATCCCTTCTCCTCTCCCAGCACCCACCAGGAATCTAACCCCCCTACTACAAACAGACTAAACAGTTGTCTGAATTGCATTCTCATCAATGCAAGATCAATCGCAAAGAAATCATCACAATATATACAACCCAATCTCATCAGAGTGCCCCAGCATCCTCATCACCAAAACCTGGTTCTCCTAACACTTCCGGCCGACTGCACACAAAGCTTTCCACCCGGTTACAAACTTATTGTGCAAAACAGGGCCAGCAGGGCAGGCGGCATTGCCATCCTTCACAAAGCCTCCCTATGCACCTTGCACTCTCACGAACAGGCCCGCAACACAGACTGCAAATCCCCTCTTGGTAAAATTCCTGCTCTCCCACACTCACAACTTCTTGCTCATCTATAGACCCATGGGATAAAATAGAGGTTTTGCAGAATCGTTAAGTGGCTCCATAGCAGCCATCGTGGTCTCCCACCCACCTCACCATATTAGGAGATTTCAACATCTGGTTCAAAATGCCACATAACCCAATCACCCGATCACTACTAACCTTGCATCTTACACAGCTGGTCTCGGGCCAAGCCACTCTGCTGGTCACACCATAGATGCAACCGTCGGGTCACCAGGCATCCTCACCTCTGTACCACCATGCCCTCTTGTCTGGCCTGACCACTCTGCCATCCTCTTCACCCTTTCAGCTGCAGACCCAAACAAGGCCACTAACCCAATGCCGCCTCCGGAAGGAAATCAAAGTGACTCTTGACCTGGCAGATACCCTACTTGCCTCCCTGACCTCCACCCCCTATACTCGGTTCAGATCACCTTCTCTAACTTCGATCACTGGCTTTCAAAAGCACTTAGTTCCCTCGCCACCATCAAAGCTTTCTATAAAAGAGAAGGCCATTCAACAGATGGTTCACCCCAGCCCTCAAAAAAACTGAAAACCTTGAACCATAACCTGGAGCGTAGATGGCGTGCAGACTCATCATCATCCAGCAGAATGGCATTCGCCTTCCAGCTCAAACTATATCGTGCAGAAGTACGCAAAGCCAAAAAATCCTACTACCGGAGCAGAATCACCATCCAAACACATTAAGTTAACTCTTCAAGCTCATCTCCAAATTCAACGCTCCTCCTTCTTAGTCCAAATACCCGCCATCTGGAACTCCCTATAAGTGACGCCACTGCTCTAACTGGGGAGATGTAGGTCTTGCCAGGTGACGTCTCCGCTACAAGCACAGATCTAGGAGCCAAAGCTACATGGTGCAGTCCTCCTCGCCCTATTGCTCTCTCCCCAGACCATCTGCCCTTGGGGAATGCTAGCCGCATGCAGACACAGGTGGGAGACCCAGCGGGAGAATGCGAAACAGCAAGAGTCAGCGGTCAGCAAAGTGTCCAAGTGAGAGACAATTTGATCAAATTAAACAAAGTAAGCAAACCAAGGTGAGCTTTTCTCCAGGGACATCAATTCACCAAAATGTCAGAGGTAGCGAAAGTAACATCACATTCATGAGGACATCACAGGAATTATCATCACGTGATCTTTGGCCCAAATGCCATCCTGCAATTGATTTCTTAAGAAACCACTGGATGTCACATCACAAATGTAAAACAAAACCTACAAAATGTATAAGATTAATACAATAAGGCATAGTACTACCATGGGTGCAACTAACTCTGCTAAAAAGGTGCAAATAATTCAAATATGGTTGTTATTGCACGTCTGGCTCTCGATTGTCAGTCGTTGTAGTCAATTTTAATGTTCCACACCCCCTTCTACTCAACTGGTCTCTGTATCAACCACTACATCTTGTGGTCACTTTTTGTGATGTACCAATCCATGGGATTGCTACTGCTGCCAACACAACGTTGTGTAGAGTATTTCGAATTAAAACACTTCTCTCTCCTAAACAAATGCAGATAAGAATGTGATGGGCTAGACGCACACACATCAGAACCATCAACGGTCAGGAGCACCCGGCCTATACGCCAGTACAGCCCCATAAAACTATTAGTCATATTACGCCGGCTCCATGTAATAATGTCCCTGCAAAAATGTCTCCTGACAAAAATGTCGCTGTTTTTTGCGGCAACATTATTACATTGAACATGCGGGGGACAACCCTGCAACCCCGAATTCTTTAAAAAAAATGTTTACAAGGGGAGCAGGGGACATCCCCACAACCTGTCCCCATATATAATGTCGCCAATGGCTTTTCCCAGCGACATTATGTATGGGGACATTATTACCTGACACCCATCATATGCCAAGGGCAGAGTGATGCACCCAAGTATTATTCCGTGATACCCATCATATGCCAAGGGCAGAGTGATCCAGCCAAGTATGATTCCGTGATACCCATCATATGCCAAGGGCAGAGTGATCCAGCCAAGTATTATTCCGTGATACCCATCATATGCCAAGGGAAGAGTGATCCAGCCAAGTATGATTCCGTGATACCCATCATATGCCAAGGGCAGAGTGATGCACACAAGTATTATTCCGTGATACCCATCATATGCCAAGGGCAGAGTGATCCAGCCAAGTATGATTCCGTGATACCCATCATATGCCAAGGGCAGAGTGATCCAGCCAAGTATGATTCCGTGATACCCATCATATGCCAAGGGCAGAGTGATCCACCCAAGTATTATTCCGTGATACCCATCATATGCCAAGGGCAGATGAACCAGCCAAGTATGATTCCGTGATACCCATCATATGCCAAGGGCAGAGTGATCCACCCAAGTACTACCATGTTAGGCAAGGTAAAAGCTGATTTGCTAGGTTCGGTTAGTATATCTAACAAGCAGTTTTACATGCCCAGGTGTTTCCATCATATGTTCAGTGTGACCTTATTTTTTTCCGAGGTACAGCCTTGCGCCACTGGCCCCACTGTATACCCTCCCGCTATCAAGTAGTGCCTGATTTAACACAAAGGGACCCATATATAAGAATGTCAAAAGGCCGTGAGCGAGCAAAGAAGCAAACAAACACACCACCTGCCCTACCTAATCCCTGTAATGGTTGTTCAATTACTCCTCGTAGCCCAGAAAGTCCAGCAAGCCGGCATCATGCGGCTGCTGGTGCAGCTTCTGGTAATGTGGCGGAAGGTGTGACGCCCAGCCCTGCTGTCCAAATGGATGACAGGATCCTCCACAACCTGCACGACCTTGCCACAGCTTGTCATGCCAGATCCCAGCTGGGGTTTGAGTGCTAATCAACTGTCTATCATGAAAGTGGTCACTGATCTCCTCAAGGAGTTTCTTGACAGAGCAATCTCTAGAACGGACTCACTGCAAGCTAGGGTGGGATGACTCAAGGAGTCTCTTGGCAGAGCAATCTCTAGAACGGACTCACTGCAAGCTAGGGTGGCATGCCTCAAGGAGTCTCTTGGCAGAGCAATCTCTAGAACGGACTCACTGCAAGCTAGGGTGGGATGACTCAAGGAGTCTCTTGGCAGAGCAATCTCTAGAACTGACTCACTGCAAGCTAGGGTGGCATGCCTCAAGCAGTCTCTTGGCAGAGCAATCTCTAGAACGGACTCACTGCAAGCTAGGGTGGCATGCTTCAAGGAGTCTCTTGGCAGAGCAATCTCTAGAACGGACTCACTGCAAGCTAGGGTGGGATGCCTCAAGGAGTCTCTTGGCAGAGCAATCTCTAGAACTGACTCACTGGAAGCTAGGGTGGCATGCCTCAAGGATTCTCTTGACAGAGCAATCTCTAGAACGGACTCACTGTAAGCTAGGGTGGGATGCCTCAAGGGGTCTCTTGACAGAGCAATCTCTAGAACTGACTCACTGCAAGCTAGGGAGGCATGCCTGGAGATGGATCGTGCAGAGCCCCTTGGAGCTTCTGCTGTGGAGGACTCTGCAGCTGCTGCTGCACCGCCAATTCCGGCGACGGTGCACTCCAAGATTCTTGTTCATCCGGTGGGTCCAAGCATCATTAGGGATAACCTCTCCCAAACAGGAGTCCAGGAAGGACATGGAAGAGCATAATCGGAAAAATCATGAGTTGTCAATCTACTGGACTTCCTGTTGGATATTCAAAATGAAAGTGAAAAGTGGCTAATCCACTCAGTAAGTTGAGCAATATGGCTTGTATTTTCGGATGTGAGCTACCCTGAAGAAATGTAGGGTTGTTAATAGATACATTACATACGGTTACTTCAATTTTGAACACAGGTTTGATGATTTTATATAAAGTAATTGATTTTGACAGGTTACACACATATGAGTATTTGTATTTGTGCATATCCATGTATTTATATGTTACTAACGATTTATAGGAACACCTTGAATGTCAATCAAGTCATTTGCCCTGACGAAGGCCGGTTTACCTGTAGAGCAGTAGGGTGTCCAGCTCTTTTTGTGACCGAAACACAATGAACAACTGTTAGGTTTTAAATTAATAGTGTTTTTTGCGATGGAGCACAGGTATGATGAAGGACTGGGTGCGTTGATAGAACATATTTAAGACAACAGGAACATGAATTAAGTGTCTGGACAAATAGTTTGCCTCCTTAATGTATGTTATTGGACAGGGACCTTCACCTGATTTATTATTATTATTTGCTTTGTTTAATTTACTTTGTCGCATGCATAGGTTTTTTTCAATGATCTGTTCTTTCAACGACGTCATATGAATGAAATAAATGGACTATTTTTATATTTGTTATAAAACATAGTTTGCATGATAAACAGGGTAGGAGGATGGGCTAGAACAGCGCACTGGCAAAGGCTGTCTGTCCCCACGCCCAGGGACTAGCGCAGGAAACCCCCAGATCTGTTCTGATGCAGCGTTCTCGCAAGACTCACGGGAAACTGTATACAGAAACAGCTAAAGCCTCACTTCCTGTTCAGAAGCTGTCCAAACTGGTCCTGCAAATTACAGTTTTCCTGTTAGGGTGAGTATGGTGAGCAATCAAAACAGCAGAGTTCAACTTCCACTATTCGCTCAAAAGAGTTTCTTACTGAATCACTATTAAACATGTTTCAAATGTAAAATTGTGGGCATTCTTATGTTCCCATAATGCTCTTTGATTTCATGCAAATCGCCAGTTTTGGGTTCTATGAAGAGATGCTGTGTTGTGTGACCTGGCCTGAGGCCAGTCCCTAGCCCCCACCCTCTCCTCCCTGCTGCTCCAAGGAGGAGAGAGTTCCCCCTAGTAAATGGTTTCCATTTACAGCATTGCATAATCTATTCTGTTTGAACAATAACATGCATTGCTTGGCTTGTGTAATGCTTCTCAGTGAATCTCAGACCATAAATGGGTGTTGTTCACGTTGATCTAATAGAGTGAGATACAGTCCACCAAGTGATAACTATGTCACTATACCATGATCCTTCCGGTCCTGGATGTGTTGTCTTGTATTGCACCGCTATCAAAAACTTTCCTCTGAAGCAGGCATTGTAGGAAGGCACTATGGACAGGCCATGGTCAACATAAAAGTACTGATAATTGTTTTTATCTAGTGCTTGCTACCATGTTCCACATCACCAGACTTAAAATCAGCCTTTTTAATGGTACATCCTTTGTCAGCGCCTAGAAGTATGAAACACGTAAAAGAGCAGCCATTCCAACATACATAGCTGTGATCGACCTTTCCCTTGCCTTTGACAAGGTTGACAGAATACTGTTATGGACTAAGCTTCAATATCTGGGACTACCCACAGGGACACTGGCAATTTTCATTCATCTGCATGAAGGATCAATAGCGCAGGTGGGGTAAATTCAGAGGGACTGCTATCCTGCCCAATAAAATCCTCTAATGGATTACGTCCGGGTTGTCTATTTGGGCCAACACTGTTTAATCTCTACGTATCAGATTCAGGCAGGGTTTTGGACGAAGCATCCCTAATTTCACCTAAGATAGAGGGAATAATGATAAATTGGTGCTCATATGCAGATGACTTTCTACTAATAGATGGTACACCTATAGGTCTCCAATGCAAATTCTCTGCATTGGAAAAATACACAAAAGAGAATGGACTTACAATAAATGAGAAAGAAATCGGTAATAATGTGTTTGACACATCAGAAAAAAAGAGTCCAAAAATGTTAATGGAATATTAAAAAAGAAGTTTTAACGCGCACTTGGTCTATGCGTTATTTGGTTTTCCTATTTTTGATGCAAAAAAATCTGTCTATAAGGGAATAGCGTGCTGGAAACAGCACTCAATTCTATACCGCAACTGAAAAAGGTAGCAAATAAGTACTGCAGGTACTCTTTAACCCCGCTTATAAGATACTATAAGCAAAAAATAATTCCAAAAATTGTATATGGACTAGAACTATTACCAATATTTTCTGAGCTTTTTCTTAGCAACTTAGAATCCAAAATTTGGAGAAAGATTATCTATTTTCTTCCGAAATGTGTACCACTAGCTGCCCTGAGACAGGAATTGCGACTCCAATCAATAGTAAGTGAGGTAAAATGGAGAAGGCTCACATTGTGCAGAAATGTGTTGGGCTCCAATCGGAACACTTTAATGTCAGATATAGGCTTGAAGATGGGGAATGGTACATCGAAATCGCTATGGTTAACCACCTCCAACTCCCTCAGGGTCAGTCCCTTCTCCAAGCAACGAGTTGGGGTAGATCTCTTTCCTCGGCCAAGGCCTCCCTCTGGAACAGCCTCCCTGCCACTCTAAAACTTGAGGAGCACCACCTCTGGTTCCGGAAGCTCCTCAAGACAGTCCTTTTGTTTCTGCCTTCGCTCCTCCACTCCCCTGCTGATCTGTCTGTTTCGGTACCTTGCACCTGGCTACCCTCTGAACTCGTGCCCAGGTCCCTGCCGACCCATCTACTCACCCGCACTGCCTCCTGGCAACCCCTGCTGCACTTGGTCTGTATCTGTAACCCTATAGTCCCCTTCCTGCACTTATCAGACACCCCCTCTCTGCGCGTTAAACCCTGAACTTGCCACCATGCTGGCTGCACTATCAGCTGTTGCTATTTTTACCCCTGCTTAGCACTTTCCACTTCTCCCCTCCCCCTTGTACTCTCCCCTGCACTTACGCATTCTCAATGTCACTGGGACTAGTAAGATCACTGTTTTGTCCTCCCTTGTTCCCCTCCCTTGCCTTGTCGCGCTCTGAAACACTTGTGTATGATGAGCGCGATACAAATAAAATATCAACATCAATATCAATGAAAGGCAGAGTTGGCCTTGTCGGGATTCGAACCTGCAACCTGCAGATCACATGTACATCGCAGCGAGCGCTCAACCCATTGAGCTATCTTACCGGCTAAAGCTATTTTACCGGCTATAGTAAAATGAGCAATAACATGTCTGAATGTTCTCAAAGTCAGAAAGCAAATTGCACTCTGTAGTGGATATCATTAAACTGGTAACTGAGATTCAGCAGACCAGTTCATCTGCCGGTCTGGTGCAAAGTTGGCCACATGTCAAGCCTGCGTGTATCTACTTTTCAGGCTTCAGAGGTTGGCAAAATACATACCATTGGGAGGGTTCATAAAGCATTGCACTCACACGGCATCCCATGCTCTGGGCACTTGTTACCTCCTACATACAGACAAACATCCTGAACAGCATGTCATGGAGATAGGAAAGCTAGAAACATTGCAACAAAGCATTGATTGTGGCACAATGAAATCTAGGGCCACTTTCTGTGCTATGCTCAAACATTTCTACACTGTACACAAGCTTTTAGGCACACAGATTGTGTCAAGTGACCGAGGACACCAAGATGGAATGTCTTGTGATGAACATAACAGAGACAGCAGCAGAAAAAAACATGCTTATATACTGCAAAAAGGAAAAAGAAAAATACATAGGGCCTGATTCAAAGAAGCGTTTTATAATGGCACAATCCCATAGGAAAACGCTCTGTGAATCAGGCCCATAGACCGAAATGAATGCTTATTCTACTCTAAATGCTTTTTGGAGGTTTTTGTCTGCATTGTGAATTTGAGATGTTTAGGAACAGATAAAATCCGTGACTCACCCCCTGCAGTGTGCCTGAAATAAACCTTTAATGACTCTAGCAATTATTATATAGAATTCCAGAAAGACAAATTATTTGTTATTCCTATTCTTTCTTATTTAGGGTCACTGCTTAGTGTTACCCTTGTGGAACTCCCTGTCTTTTTTTTAAAGAGGCCTGAACAAGAAACCAGCTACTCCAGAAACAAAGAGCCACATGGCGCTGGCCACAGCCCAGGAGCTTTACATTTCTTTCTTTCATTTTTTTTTAGGGGTAGTAAGGGAGACCACAAGGTTAGCAAGGGAGTCCTCGGGGGTCGCCAAATGACGTCCCTGTTTGTGAGTATGAAAGAGGAGAGCGGGAGGAGAGATGACAGGAAAAAGGGGTTAGCCACTAGACAAACATCCAGTGGGGGAAAAGTACAATAGAAAAGGAGGGTATCTAGTCATAGCATCGAATGCCAAAGCATCGAATGCTTTACCATCTAAAAAAAAGCGTTGAAAAAAAAATCTTGTAATGCAGTTTGTTTTAAGGTAAAGGGTTTATTTTAATTGTATTGGGTTTTTAAAGGTTAAAAAAGGGGGATTTGGGAGGTCCCCACATTAAAAAAAAATGCATTAGATGCTTTTTTTAACGCTTTTCTTAGATGGTAAGGATTTCGATGCTATAACTATAAACCAAAGAGGAGCGCGGACTGTGGATGTGATAGCTTGGGTGCATGTTTCGTTATTGGTAAACATGAGAGAACATTGTAGGAATGTGCTGCTTGGATTAATAGCAAGGCTTATCTGTGACGGCATTATCCAGACCAGACAGAACATGGTGCTAGCAATGGTTGGTGTGTGGTTGCGTGATGGACTTGAGAGCTGCTCAAGTGGGCCCTACTAATTTGAAGGCTTACACCAGCTTTGTGTTCTAAGAATCACTCCTTGTTACTAAGGGCGAGAACTGGGTTTGCCAAGCCAGATCCCAGCTGTGTCAGCGCCAAGATTTGGACATGTAAAGATTAATGCATTGGGAAAACTGGGAGGAAAGTGGTAAGGGTGGGGAAGAGGACAGAAAATGATAATATTACGTTCCATAAACTCTGTGCTTGGTATGATTCACCCCTAAGCTTGTATGGTGTGTTATCTCTATAGATCTTAAAGCAATAGAACTGATACTGTGTGGTGAAAGGTGTAATGGCTCAGCATGCATGGTGGAAGTGAGGCAGGGTTCAACATTTCTGAGACCCACCCAGTTTCCACCCCTATAACTAGAATTGTACTTTTTTTTATCAGAGACTAGTTTTTAAGTCTAAGACCGGGATTCGAACCCGTGTTGCTATGCATTGTCTTGCTGCCAAGACAAACGCATTGCCCCCAGCCTCCCTCACCAAAGCCTGGCCATCCCAAAACCAAGAGCCACCCCTGCTCCCCAAGTCAACCGACACCCCACAAACATGCATATCCGAAACCAACCCTGAGTGTTCCAGAATACAAACAAAGAAGAACTAGGACACATCCAAACACACTGGATCACACAACTGGTAAAATGCCCACGTGTGCATCTTGCGTGGAAGCGATTCTAGCAGTGGGCTGCACGCTCGCTCCTGGACCCAGTTACTAACACTGTGAAGCATCGAGCCCTTTCGAGCAGAAGTGTAGCGTATAATGTAAACTGGGAAATGGGTTCGGTTAAGGACCCAATTCCACTAACAGGTCTAAATGCTGGGAAATTACTAGTTTCTTTTGCGTATTTTGGGCAAGAAAAATATTGAAGCCCTTTTTGGATATTTGAAATATCGAAAATCTTTCTTATCTTGGTTAATTAGCATTGGTCTACCAAAATGCAATGGAACTGGATCACCCGATCACTGGTACAATACCAGTTATAAAACACAAGAGGGGTCATTACAAGTCGTATTCCATAATGCTGCCCAACACAATTACCGTTACATCCACTTGGTCCGGCGGTATTACACCGCCACTTCTAATTCGGCGGTAAGTCCCGATTATGTTTGAGTCCATAGGACTCAATGGGGTATTTTCAGCATATTACAGCTGTGGTAATTCTGCCGAAAATGGACAGAAAGTCAGCAGATTTACCTGCGGCGCGCAGCTGGAAGTGAATCCTCCAACCTTTTTGTGTGGTACAGTATTACCACCACATTTTTACTGCACCACCCAGCTCGTAAGTCCCAAAGAGTCCCAAAGTCTTGATTATGCACTTCTGACCCATCCCTCAAAAGGTGTTCACAAAATGTCCCCAACAGTCTGTCACAAGAACACTTCCAGGTTAAGTCAGCCTACATTGATATGTAAGAGGCAGGTCGGAAAGGAAGTGAATGTGAGCGGGCAGGACGAAAACTAAGCAGAGAGAGAGAGAGAGGCTCAACCCTAAAATGTAAACATAGGAAGGGGAGGCTCCGACACTAAGCATATATACAGCTGCATGTGATTCAGGGCTATAGTAGGGAGTGGTATTTGCCACTGCAAGTAGGCACAAGAATGTAGGTCGAGTAGTACTGAAAGCGACAATTTATCAGAAAGTGTGGCATTTGGTAAACGGGGGTATGATTAAAAAGCATCAACGAGAAGCCAGTGGTAAAAGAAACCATCAGTATGCATGTGATTAATAAGACATCTCAGTAATTGAATAAGGCCCCTTGTGGCAAAAGGGGTGGGGCGGGGGGAGGTCAGCAACCAGTAATCTAATAGTCCTGTTTTCCAAACAGCCTGGCTGAATTCAGAAAGGTAAAGATGGTATGAACCAGTGTTCACATAACAAGCTTACGGGGGTAACAGGGCTAGCAACGAGGTCTGAAGTTCGAGGGCAATATACATATTGTAGAGGCATCCCCTGGGGCCCTGAAAGGGAAGGCAGTCCTTGCATGTCCATATAAGGACAGGGACTCTATTGAAATACAGGTCACTTGTGAGATAGACAGGTGTGATTGGGAAGCCTAGGGGGTGGTCAGGAACGTGCATGTGATGAGAGAAAGGCAAGCAGGTCTGGATACCATGGAATAAGCCGTGGCGGAAGAAGCGAGGGCACAGAAGCGTATGGCTGAGTGTATGCCATGCTAGCCTCGCCCTGCACATATGCATTTGAGTCATACCTAAAGAAGGCGTCATTGTATACTCCTAGGTGTGCACCTTTGCATTTTTTGCTCACACTGAGATGCGAGCCGGTGAGTGTGTGACTTCACGGAGAGGAATGGTGACAGTTTGGGATGGTCAAAGGAGAGTCTTTCAATTCCCCAAACACTGCAATACAATGCCAGCAGGATCAAAACAATGCAGTCTAGCGCATGGTCAATGGTGTTATCATATGCTGTTCTTTTGGCGCCTTTCTTGGTAATGCTATGGCTCTCTGCTGCTATGGTTACTAGGCATGGCCACGCGCCACCCACGTGATGAAAGCCGGAAGACAGCAGACATGGAGAGCTTGCTCCACTCCCCACAGCTAACTAGCAGCTGACCCTCTCGAGGCCTGTGGGCTCCATATATATTTTCCTACTGGCAGACCTCCGGGAGGCACATTGCACAGTTTACATTCCTGGTCTGGGAAGCCTTGGAAGCAAGAGACCAGTTAAACTGGTTTAGTGTGAGGGGGGAAAACCTGCAGGGCAACGTGAATGCGCCTGATCAGGGTTTTAAATGTTGCCTGAACAAGCAATGAAAATCCCTCTCATCAGAGGACAGGCCTCCTCCCCTTATTCAAACACTAAACACAATGGGCGAAGTTCGCCTCCAACTCCTGCCCACTTGCAAACTCCTGGAATAGGCCCAGGTCCCCACTCCCAACACCGCCCACATACTTGCCTAACCTCCGGGTTTAGCCCACAGACTCAGGGCTTTTACGCTCTTCTCCGGCTCTCCGATGACGAGCGTGGAGTCTCCGGGTTTAGCCCACAGACTCAGGGTTTTTATGCTCTTCTCCGGCTCTCTGATGAAGAGCGTGGAGTCTCCGGGTTTAGCCCACAGACTCAGGGTTTTTACGCTCTTCTCCGGCTCTCCGATGAAGAGCTTGGAGTCTTCGGGTTTAGCCCGCAGACTCAGGGTGTTTACGCTCTTCTCAGGCTCTCCGATGAAGAGCGTGGAGTCTCCGGGTTTAGCCCACAGACTCAGGGTGTTTGCACTCTTCTCTGATGAAGAGCGTGGACTCTCAGGGTTTAGCCCACAGAATCAGGGCTTTTACGCTCTTCTCCGGCTCTCCGATGAAGAGCGTGGAGTCTCCGGGTTTAGCCCACAGACTCAGGGCTTTTACGCTCTTCTCCGGCTCTCTGATGAAGAGTGTGGAGTCTCCGGGTTTAGCCCACAGACTCAGGGCTTTTACGCTCTTCTCCGGCTCTCCGATGAAGAGCTTGGAGTCTTCGGGTTTAGCCCGCAGACTCAGGGTGTTTACGCTCTTCTCAGGCTCTCCGATGAAGAGCGTGGAGTCTCCGGGTTTAGCCCACAGACTCAGGGTGTTTACACTCTTCTCCGATGAACAGCGTGGAGTCTCAGGGTTTAGCCCACAGACTCAGGGCTTTTACGCTCTTCTCCGGCTCTCCGATGAAGAGCGTGGAGTCTCCGGGTTTAGCCCACAGACTCAGGGCTTTTAAGCTCTTCTCCGGCTCTCCGATGAAGAGAGTGGAGTCTCCGGGTTTAGCCCACGGGCTCAGGGCGTTTACACTCTTCTCCGGCTCTCCGATGAAGAGAGTGGAATCTCTGGGTTTAGCCCACAGACTCAGGGTGTTTACACTCTTCTCCGATGAAGAGCGTGGAGTCTCAGGGTTTAGCCCACAGACTCAGGGCTTTTACGCTCTTCTCCGGCTCTCCGATGAAGAGCGTGGAGTCTCCGGGTTTAGCCCACAGGCTCAGGGCGTTTACGCTCTTCTCCGGCTCTCCGATGAAGAGAGTGGAATCTCCGGGTTTAGCCCACAGACGCAGGGTTTTTACGCTCTTCTCCGGCTCTCCGATGAAGAGCGTGGAGCCTCTGGGTTTAGCCCACAGACTCAGGGCGTTTACGCTCTTCTCCGGATCTCCGATGAAGAGCGTGGACTCTCAGGGTTTAGCCCACAGACTCAGGGTGTTTACGCTCTTCTCCGGCTCTCCGATGAAGAGCGTGGAGCCTCTGGGTTTAGCCCACAGACTCAGGGCGTTTACGCTCTTCTCCGGATCTCCGATGAAGAGCCTGGAGCCTCTGGGTTTAGCCCACAGACTCAGGGCGTTTACACTCTTCTCCGGATCTCCGATGAAGAGCGTGGAATCTCCGGGTTTAGCCCACAGACGCAGGGTTTTTACGCTCTTCTCCGGCTCTCCGATGAAGAGCGTGGAGCCTCTGGGTTTAGCCCACAGACTCAGGGCGTTTACGCTCTTCTCCGGATCTCCGATGAAGAGCGTGGAGCCTCTGGGTTTAGCCCACAGACTCAGGGCGTTTACGCTCTTCTCCGGATCTCCGATGAAGAGCGTGGAATCTCTGGGTTTAGCCCACAGACGCAGGGTTTTTACGCTCTTCTCCGGCTCTCCGATGAAGAGCTTGGAGTCTCTGGGTTTTCCACAGTAGTCACTTTGTCGTCCTTCCCTGAGGCAGCATCACCGGACTGAGACCCACGTGCCTACCACTGCTAATCAGCTGTCCTTCACCCCCAGTCTCTTGCGGTGCACTCGTTGCAGACTTTGCGGGTTGCGGCGCAGCCCAGGGGTCAAGTCCTAAATAAAAGAAGTGGGGGACTTATTAACAAATGTAATTAGATGCAACGTCGCCAGAAATTATCTTATCAAGGTGAAATATGCACAATTCATTGAATTCGCTTTGCATAACCACCCAAATTGTACAGGACACATGGCACTTGTCTTTCATTAAATCAACACACACACACAACCAAGAGAGGATATTTGCTTCTAATAGTGTTTTTGTAAACCTTTAAAGGTGTGCATGTTTTAAACTACAAGAACTGAAACCAATGTTTTCCCTGCAACATGCAGTACAGAAATGGGACATTTCACCTCTAGTTGTTTTTTATTGTTCCTCAGGTTATACAGTGCAGTGGTTAAGTGTCCCCCCTGCCAACCTAAAGACTGTGGTTCAAGCCCCAAGGTTGGTGTTGATTAAAATAATTCAAAGAAGACACTCGATGTTTATCATTTTTTCGGGGGGGGGGTGGGGGTCGGAGTCCACCCTCTGAAAAATGTGGGTGTACTCTGCCCACCCGCGTGTGTTCTCTCGACTTGACCCGTGGCGCTGCCCCTACCTGTGTGTATGTACTTGTCGTGGCGTGGTGCTGGCATTGCCCTGCTGTTGCTGAGCTGGCAGCAGAGGCACTGGAGACACCCCCCCAACTCCCTCGGAGCCGGCCCCCGTTTCGGATGGACATCTGCAGGCTGCTGCTTGCATCATGTGTGAGCCAGGCCGAGGAGCCTCTAATTAATGTAACCCTCACTATTTCCCAGAAACTCAAAATAATCATTATATCTGAATACTGGTCGCATGTAATGTTTGTTTCTAATCACAGGTACAGTAAATGAATGTACCTTTTTTGACATGTGGGTGGGGCATGTGGGCGGAGTCGTGTGTGGCTATGGGCGGGGCATACATCTCAGGGTTTTTGATTTTCAAATGTAAGCAGGTATGCACGGCCCACACAAAGCTGGTCACAGCTCTTGATGAACCCCATGTAGCTGATACGTACCCCTCTGCGCCTAGCACGCCGAATACCAGAGTGCATCTCTCTGCCCAAGGCGCCATCCCTGTGCAGCATGGCAAGCTCTGACAATGCCCAGCTTGCAATTCAGCCCGACATAGTTTCTCATATGTAAAGAAAAAAAGAATGGCCGATGCCTGTTCAGCTAGGGGTGCTCAGCCGTTTGCTCGGCTGTTCATGTGTCCCCCCACAGTGCTGTTAACAGCACTTGCCCGCGCTTCCGCATACAGCCTAAAACTATTGGGTCAACTGCACCAGATACAGACATACAATACAAAATGACATTCCAATGGATCACAGAAGCACACGTACCAATGTATAAGCCTCTGCCAATTTGTTGGAGGTCCCTCGCTTCTGTAAATCTCAAGCTGAAGGGCGCTCCTTTTCTGTGCTTGCCCCAGCATTGTGGAACTCCCTTCCGGCCTTCATGAGAGAGATCTCAGACCATTTGTGCTTCCGTTCAGCTCTTAAGACCTTTTTGTTTTGAAGTGGTTTTTGTAGGTTTTTCGTGCTTAGTGGCTAGTGCCCAGATGCCTTTTGGCGTTGGTCTCCACTCAATAAATGTACTTCCATTACATTACATCAAAAGACTACTTTAATATACAAACTTTATTGTGATTAAGTCAGTTAAGAACTTTACACAAATAAACAATTAACAAATAAATTAGAAACTATGTACAAAGAATAATTAACAATTCAAAATTCATTTATCATGTCACACTTCTCGCATATCAAGTCTATTAAATGTATGAAATATGTCGCACCCATCATATATCATATATCATCTTTATCAAAATGAGTTGGACAGACAGTCTCTACTCATAAAAGTATTAAAACTGATCCATATAAAATGATAAAAGGTTTGACAATATTAAGCATGATACTAGTTATATCGGGATGTACTGACCCAGTGCTAGTGCTAGCAATTGCTAGACGGTATATGACCTAAAATCTTTAAAACTCCAAATTAAATTTAAAATACTACTGCCTTTCATTCACACCAGAGCCCCCTGATAGGGTCCTAATACACAATTACATAATGTTCCCGTCACTTATATCGTCTTCTTACACAGCACACAATAGGCTCTGATAATAACAGGCATATTTAACTGGTTTGTACAATGCCATTATGTCTGTATACGATTAAACTATATAATAGGGTCTATATGAAGTTGGTTGTCACTTGTTTCCATACTCACCACCGTGCAATCTGTAAAGATAGTGATTCCAGATTCAGACACATATCCCAGAATACTTCACTGAGTATAGTTTCATAATTGTGCACAAATGGGCCATAGTTGTTCATGTAAATATTGCCCATTTTAATACACTGGGTGAGAACATGTCTAGCTGTTTCCCTTTGCGATTTAAGAGTGCAAATACGACAATATCGTTCCTCAGTTCCCAAACCCAGGCAAGTGCCCGTTATTGTACGTAATGGGAGTTGATTTGTGCGCAGTCTCAATATAACTGTCCTTAGTACTGGATCCGGACTAAGCAATAGATACGATTGTACTTTACAATATCGATGTACCACGTGGGATACTTCCTTATGACCCTTCAGATTGGCTAGATGGGTGTAATTATTACACCAGTCCCATCTATCGAATATTTTTCTAAAGGCTTTCCTCAGATGGATGTACCGTTTAGATGTTTTGGCTAAAGTCGGTTCATAACCGACTATAAAAAAGATCTTTAAAAAGATCTTCATTCAACTCATGATCATTTCTACCCAGGAAAATCCTTTCACTAGCCATATTGAGACCCACTGTTTCCAATAGCGTACAGGATGGTTCAGAGCATGCTTTAAGGTAGAAACACCCTCGTGCCCGCCTCACCATCCCCCCTAATGATATTAGACCCAGCTCTAATCTGAAGTATTGCATGGAGCAAGAAGGTCCCATACACAGTAATGATCGCCACAACAGTCCCTCTAGCACATCCAACCACAAAAAATCTTGCATTGCCAGTGTATCCAAACCATAAAGCATTGCAGGAACAAAACATTGCTTATATAACTGTCGAATGCCAACCAAAGAAAACCCTGCATGTTCTCCTGCGTATTTGCGCGCCTGTAAGATTAATTGCTTAGCTCTGCGTTTTTTTTATTTCTAATGGCGACATAATCACCCTCACAGCAAAAATCCAGGCCCAAATATGGATAGGTCTCAATGTAATCAATGACACCAAATGCTGTATCCATAAGGGCCCTGTTTACCGTGTTCCTGGTGACCAACATCAAATTTGTCTTCTCCAAGTTGATGGTCAAACCCAGTTCCATGGCATAAGCATTCAACTAACCCAGCAATATCTTCATACCTTTGTGCGTACGGTCGAAAAGAACTAAATCGTCTGCGTACAACTTTCCTGCAATAGATAAGTTGCCAATCCTAGGTGGGCAGCTCGCCACTCCGGAGATGCGATGCAGCAAATCGGCTGTATACAGATTATATATGGTAGGTGCAGCTACACATCCCTGTTTCACCCCTTTGTTGATAAGTATAGGATTAGTAACATTCCCTCCTTGATCCAGGCGGACTCTTGCATAATTATTACTGTGTAACAACCAAAGCACATGCAATATCCACTCAGGGAAATTTAATTCTCGCAATTTGTTCCATAAAATATGCCGGTCAACCTGGTCAAATGCGCTCTTAAAGTCTACAAAAGCGATATATAGGGTCACATCTCTGCGACTTCGGCTAGCCTGTATTAGATGGTCTAACATCCGAATGTTGTGAGTTGTTCCAGAGCCTGGAAGAAAGCCTGTCTGGGCTGGCTGAAGAATATTATTTTTAACCACCCATTTTCGCAGTTCTTTAAGAAATAGTGATGTGAAAATCTTGCCCGTCTAGTCCAACATCGATAGTAATCGATAGTTTTGTCTTTTAGTTCGGTCTCCCTTTTTATAAACAGGGAGAAGCACAGACTGCCGCCATGTTGATAGTATTGTCCTGGTTCTGCAGACTCTTCTAAACAACATTAATAGAATGTGTGCCCAGTGTTCTGGATCATCTTTGAGCACCACATTGGCCAGTCCATTTGGTCCCGGCACTCTAGATCCCTTCAATTTTAAAATGGCTGCCACCAATATTTTATGGCTTAATGGCACTAACCAAGATCCCTTTGATTCGGGCTGAGATAGAGGAGTCTCTGCATTAAAAACCGTATCCGTCGCGTGATCCACCCATACCTCTCCAGGAATAGGGTTAAGTATATTAACACCCCTATCCCCCTTGGCTAGGGCCAATGACCTCCAAACCTCACTACTATCTCTAGATATCACTATTTTGACAAACTGTTGCCAAGCCGTTCGTCTCAGGGTCATACGGTATTGCCTTAGCCAAGCCCTATATGTGGCCTTAATTTGTTTACTTTTTAGTTGAATTTCATGACCCATTTCCCTGACATGGCCCTTGGCAGTAAAAGCACGGATGCTCCATCGCATTTTACGTTTAGCATCACGGATGTTAATATCAAAAGCTTTCTTGTGTCTAGTACTCCCAAAAGCCAATGCCGGGATTATGGTGTTGCCAATTGCGTGAGACCATTTACGGATCAACTGCTCAATGGCATTAGGGTCTATTTCCCTAAAAAGCAAGCGGTCAACCATAACGCTAGGGAACAGTGTCATATTTATCTTGTAGATCTTTTTCCAACTCCAACTAATTCTATTACCAGCATGGTAAAATTCTCTCAGGTGGTTCGGTGTTAGCCAAATCCAGTGCCATAATCGAATGATCACTATAATCATTAGATGTGATCTTCAAGGACAAAACCTGCTCTAAAATACCGTGAATTCCGGCCATATAGTCTAATGTGGCCTTTTTATTACCAGCTTTCCAAGTAGTGTTTCCCGGCTGATCTCCAGTAGTGTGACCGTTCAATAGGGTGAGACCACAATCGTCCAAGAAGTTCAGCCACATATTTCCTCTTTCTGTGGCTCGATTCTTGATCATTGTGCTAAGTTCAACAACGTTAGCATATATACCCGCCCTTTTCCGGTCTACACATCTGGCGTTCCAGTCCCCACAAATGAGGATCAGATTGTCTGTTAGCAGTGGACACCAATTTGACAATGTGGTATCTAACAGCTCCAAGAACCCTTCCGTCGCCTCCCTAAAAGGGGGATCATAAACGTTCAGTATTAGGAGTCTCTTGGCCTGTGATCCTTCAGCAGACATTACCATTTCCAACAGCCAATAGATTACCACCCGGTGTGCCCAGCACAATAGCTTTGGGTTCAAGATTGTGTTTGATACCAATCATAAGGCCACCAGCCGGTCGAACCCAGTCTCCCTTTAAAGCTGGTGTTTGGAATATTGTATATCCATTCAACAGAATGTCAAAAGTAACCCAAGTTTCTTGCAACACAAAGAAATTGCAGCCGCTGAGGCAATCTCTTGACCCCCCTGGTTGGATCCAATGGGAAAAACCTCTGGTATTCCAACTCAGAATCGTTAGATTTCACTTTGCAGAGCAGTTCTGAGCAATCATCTGCTGTAACCATTTCCAGCCCAGGGCGTCATCCAGGTTATCCCCAGACTTACTCGTGCTGGTTACCCGTTCCGGCTGTATAACAACCTGAGCGCATTCGCAGCCCAGGACATTGTCAACTACCAATTTCACCATCTCCGGGCTATCCAGCTTATTACCCAGATAGATAAAAGACTGATAACTTGCCTGTATCAATGCAGCGGTCTCAGGCAAATGACAATATACCCTGGACATCCACGAGGATTGGTTCCTCAAAGGTTCAACAAACCCAAAGTCCCCTGAATTGAGCATTCTCAGAGAGGGGATCTTTTTGAACAAGTCTAACAAAACAGGGCGATTTAAATAGCCCTTTTTTGTAGCTGGTTTAATTGCAATTATAGTAAATTGTTTTGTGTCCAGCGGTGCAAGACCGTTAACTGCTGATGACGGGAGGGATGGTAGGGCCTGCTCGGCCAGAGGGGTGATCAGCACTTTGTCCTTCACCTGCTCCGGCATACCTGTATCTGCTATCAAAGCTTCCACAATAGGAATCTGCTCATCTCCTGCTCCCTCCTCAACCAACCAGCTAGTCAAATTCCCCACCATTTGACTGGACCTTCGCTTTCTGCAGGCAGCTCTATTGCGTTGCTTTTTAGATAGCAGATTTTTCTCATTATGCAAGGTAGAATTTAATGGTTGACTATCAACTGCAATAACACTTTCTTCCGTCGAGTCCGCGTTATTTTTCTTTTTATGATTATTTTGTTGCAATCTTTTGATCATTCGTCGCTGTTTCCTAGAGGGGTAACTGGGAGTGGGATTTATCCTCTCCGCGTTCACCGTAGCTGAAATAGGGATTGACAAGCTATTCCTATTCAGCCCCATTGTGGACGCAGTCGGTAAAATCTCTTCCCTCACTGAGGTGCGAGTATTCCTCGGCTCTACTACTCCCAGTTTTACCTTGTCCTTATTTAAACAAGGGTAAGGCCCCCCATCATTTTGACTGGTCAGAAGTTTATTCAGCGTATGTATTGCTTCACCCTGTTTTTTTACGTCCACATGCATTGCCCCGCACAACTTAAGCAGTATTTTAACTGCAAATTGTAGAATGTTAGTGCTCCGAGATTCAGTGGAGCTATTGTGGACATTCGAGTTATCATTCTCACAGTCAAAATTGGTCCCAGTTTCATATACTAAATTATGATTGGCAGATAACCTTTTGAGAATCCTGGGGCACTGAGCCCACCTGCAGAGAGGCCAGTCCCTCCTGGGGGACAACCCCTTCCACACACTCCTGTACATCAGGGGATGCATGTATAATTACTTGGTCGGCTATCACCGGGAGCAGCATATCTGGTGCCTCTAGAACATTAAGTCCCTGCTCCAGTTGCACTCCCACTATTTTACTCTGCGCTACCTCAACCACGACTACCTCTGGGTATAAATCCCTAACTTCACACACTGGTGCCCGCTGCAGCGCACTACTCTGCAGCGCGTAGCATAGTTGAAGTAATGAATCATTATCCAAATCCAGAGCCGAGGTGCTGCCATCAACGGTGTCAGTTGATGGTACAATAGGTATCACCATGGGAAGTTTTGCAGGAAAATATGTGTCTACGGGACCTTTTGGAGCCCCAGGGGCCTCTTTATCCAATAAGGACCCATCGGTACTTGAAATATTGGCTCCTTTATTACTGCGAGTACGTGGACCATAGGGTTTTTTCCCCTAGTCGCAGTCGCCCTAGGTCTAGTATGAGCTTTACCCGGCATATTTGCTGTTAGATCTTATTATAGGTTACCGGGGCCAAGATATCAACAATCAGGTAATCTTGCAAATTCTTACACATTCAATGCACCTCTCATGTAACACTTCCTGTAGGGGGCTAAAATTTCCAAATACACAATGCTTAGTGCGAGAAATAGTACAAGAGCTGCTAAATACGTATTATAGCACTTTACATATGTTATAAGAAAACAGTTCCATACACACTCAATATATTAATTCCATTATAAAAGCAGTAATAAACATCACTTATTAGAACTTATTCAAGATCTCATTCTATTCATATCAAAAATCAATAAAAGTTGAGACAATATTCAAGGCCGGTCTCTAAAAATATTGTTTATAGTGATTATAAATTCAGTGTGCAAAAAGGAGGCGTCCATTCATTCCCTGTATCCAGACATTAATTCATTCACTATACCCAGTGTCCTATATCCACGTGGTGCCGATCTCGAAAATAAAAAGTCCAGTATCAATTTAGCAGTTCGCCGTGTCCAGTCATAAAAAAAACTAAAACTGCTTGTCCAACGTAGTCAGCGAGACACTGCCAAGCCCCCGCCCAAGAATGATATCGTCCAACCCTAGGGCCAAGTTGTCGAGCTCGCCCTACACAAACGTGCGCTTGGCTCAAAGAGAATGTCTCCACAGTTACCAAGCGCACAAACGGTTTTCAGAGGGATATTGAAAGTCATCTTACAGGCGTGCAACAATACCAGTCAGCTGAACCGGCACACAGTTCTGGCAAATAACTCTTCTCTCCTGTTCAAGTCGCTTGGCTCAAAGAGAAAATCTCCACAGCTACCAAGCACGAGAGCGTGGTCGTCGTTCTTAACACAAGAGTCACTGGACCAATGGAGATGACTATGTAGGAACTTGGGCAAGCTAAACCAGAATAAAATAAATAGTTTCTTCAATTGTGCTCACCAGCAAAGCATTTGTCCAGCACTCCAGCAACTACACCAACAGCAAACACGAAACACACAGCTTGCACAGATGAGGCTCTTCCAATTACAGAAACAGAAAGCGGACTTGACGTTATCCAAAGCTCTGTGGAAAAACAGAGAGCAAAAGCTGCAGCACCTCCTTCACTGGCTTCACTGGCTTCACTGGCTTTCTCAGTGAAGTAGTCAGTACTCAAAAGACTACTGACAAATTCCCCTACAATATAAACTGTGAATAAACGACTGATGGCAAAGATTTAAAGTGAATTCAGAGTGGATTTCTTACTTTGTCTTTGAGCTTCTAAACAGCATTAATTAGCCAAAGGCCTATGTGCCGATAAGCTTGTGTGTGTTTTCGAGGCGTAGTCCAATGGGACGTGTGGTATGGAAGCTGTTTATCAAATCGATGTTTGTTATCCTCCGCTTGAGCGCTATGGTTATGTGGGGTGATCTGTGGGATATTGGCTTTACTTCAAGGAGGTGTGATGAGGTTAATTGCATAAGTTCTGTGTGTGCTCAGTTGTGTTTTCTAATGATTGCATTTGTTATAGTGTTGGTGTAGATCTATTGTGAGATGTGATGTCTGTCAAGGTGGGGGATGAGGACTGGTTGGTATGGTAACACCAGTGCCTTAAGTGGCACTAGAAATCGAGCCGGGGCCCATCGAGGGGGCGTGGCCTAACAACGGGGTCTTGATGGGCCGTTAGGCCACGCCCCCTTGACGAGCCCCGGCTCAATGGGCTACTGGCACCCCTGCCAGGCAGCCTTTTGTAGAGATTAGCACCCTCTCCCCCTATGGGGGAGAGGGTGCTGATCTCTGCATTTATTTTGTATAGGCTTGCCTGGCAGGGGACAGCGCCTCGCCGATTCAGCCTTAATGGTGGCGCTGCCCCTCGCCAGCTGGGGAGGTGCAGCGTCACCATTAAGGCTGAAAGGGTGAGGCCACTGGAAGCAGAGGCCTTTTTCCTAAAGACTGAAACTCCCGCGAATCCGCGGGAGCTTCAGTATTTAGAAAGAAAGCCCTCTGCTTCCAGCGGCCTCACGTTTCTCCATAATGGTGGCGCCGGCCCACGTGCATCCCTTGATTAAAGGGATGCCTCGCAGGTGCGGCGCCACCATTATAGCTGAAAGGCATTTTTTTCTGAAGCCTGAAGCTCTCGCACATGAGCGAGAGCTTCAGGCTGTAGAAAAAAAATGCTTTTTCGTGTAGTGGCCGGGGTTTCCCGGGGAGATTAGTGGGCCCCGGCAGGGCCCCGCCTCAAAACGAAATTTCGGAGCCTGCCGGGGCCCAGCCCCGGCAGGCCCCGGCCCACTTAAAGCCCTGGGTAACACATAAGCAACACCAACAGCACACGAGCACTGACATCGATCCGATACTCACACCAAAGCTCAGCACCCGGTGTATACCGAGTTGAAGCTGCCAACAGAACACCACTCTTCTCACTATCCTACTCCCGCTTCACCTACTAACCCATCCCACCTAACTGCCAGAGCGCCTGGGGAAGCAACTCCGTTGGTGACGGTGCGCGGTACAAATACGTTTAACATTTAACATTTAACAACTTAAGGAACAAACATCAAACAGGAGCATGGTGTAACTGGGTGCACTCAAGGAGCAAGTATTCGCATGGAGCAGGGCAACGTAGGGTGCAGTCGCGCCTCAGAGCGTCTCGCTCAGGAGCAAGAGGCAGTTGGCAGCGCTATATATGATTCAGTTGTGGGCTGGGTGAAGCAGGTGTTTGTGCAGCTAAATTCCAAAGGTTTTTGTAACTGGCCCGCTCAATACAATTATATTCAGTTTTTAATTGATTGAAACAACTTTACGCTTTTACAAAAATGTACAATACATAAACACAAATCACAATTCAATGAAAAAGGAAATGTTATCGAAAATGTTTTTAAAGAAAAGAAAACAAATACAGAAAAAAAACTATACAATGATATGTTGCTGTTATGAACTTCCTTAAAATCAGAGTCTGACCCTGATTGTATATTTAATCAGCCTAAAACTGAAGTCATCAAAATCAAAGGAAGAAAGTCCTGCTACACATCAGTCTCTACTCTCAGTCCTCTGTACCACCTGCATAACCCCAACTTGCTCATCAGCATTGCACCTTTCTAACCTTCCATGCTTCCCAAATGTAGATTGAAATTGCAGCAATCACCAGAGGATAACAAGCAATTGACCATTTACGCCACACCCTTGAAATCTAAGAAGATAATTTTTTGTGTTATTTACAACAGATTGTCTCAAACAATGACAAATTGTGTTCAATTTCCAGTCCATTTATTCTTTCATTGTTTGCCAACACGTGTTTCGACCTCGTCAAAGAGGTCTTCCTCAGGGCGTCAGTGCCAACAATTACATTCATATTAAAGTAAAACACGATTGACGCAGCCATTATCATAGAACGTAAGATTGCATATTTTTACATAGCCATCAAATAACAGTCAAAATCCAAAAGCAAAATACCACACATAAAAAGAACACACACACACACACATTATTTCCATATTAAAAAAATTGCAATACGAACCAAATGCGGGACCACACATGGGATGCGGGTAGAGGGCAAAGAATATATATATAAAGATGTTTTACTTGTACAAAACACATAACAATAAAAGAAAATAGATAGCTCTCTAAATTCCAATGCTCAACCTTCAAACAACCTGTTTAGCGAGTTCTACCTCCACCATTATATTCATGCTGCCACCACCAAGTTACTTGACAGGTGTCTAATGTGCTCTTTAGCCCATGGCTATACACTATTATCTTCAGTCTCTTCTGCTGACTCATAGCATATGCCACTAAGACTATATCCAAGTGATCAAATAAATAAATGACACCGGTGATCAATCCAAATCTGATCATTACCACACATTGATGATTGTTCATTATTAATCTTCGCCTGTCCTGGCACAACTGGCACGTTTTCAACAGTGTGCTAGGTGCACAAGCACATTCCTACTGTGATTCAACCCTACAAATGTAAATAAATACCAATATTTGTTCACCTAGCATACACTTCAATAGGAGGGCTCAGTCCATGGGCCTCATTAGGACTCCGGCGCTAAACCATGGTGCTATTAGCACCATGGTCCATGCCGGAGTCCGCCATGGCGGAATGGGGAATTACCACCCCATTCCGAGGTTGGTGGGGTGGTAATTCCCCATGCCGCCATGGCCCTTCCCCATTCCCATTTTTGCCCCATAGGGCTCAATGGGAATGGGGAAGGCGCTAATTACGGTACCGCAAATTGCGGTACCGTAATTAGCACCAAGGTCCCTTTGCGGGTCCCTACTTTATCGGCTGGTAAAACCAGCCGTTAAGGTCGGGTCCCGCAAAGGGACCTCGTAATTAGGCGCTAAGTGTTTAACGGCGCCGCAGCCTTTTACGGCGCCGTTAAACACTTAGCGCCTGGGTCGTAATGAGGCCCCGTGTCTCGATACTTGCAGTGGTTTACCTTCAAGATCAAAACCGCAGAATGTACTCTTTCTGTCTATAGGTAAACACTTCTTCTACTGGCAACATTCATGCGCGGTCATTCCCAGTCCATGCTGTCCCTACAAACCAAGCATATAAGTTGCTTATATCCAGCACCCTGGAAACCACACACAGAGTTACCCTTCACCAGAAACCATCCCTGTGGGCGAGGGCGCCCCATACCTTTTATCCATGTCATAATTGCAGCCTTTACATATATTGGGCCTCATTACGACCCAGGCGGAGGACCATGGTGCTAATAGCACCATGGTCCATGCCGGTAACTTACCGACTCCGCCATGGAGAAAGGGGGAATTACCACCCCATTACAAGGTTGGCAGGGCGGTAATTCCCCCTTCCTCCATGGCCCTTCCCCATTCCCATTTTTGCCCCATAGGGCTCAAAGGGAATGGGGAAGGCGCTAAGTACGGTGCCGCAAATTGCGGCACCGTACTTAGCACCAAGGTCCCTTTGCGGGTCCCTACTTTACCGGCTGGTAAAACCAGCCGTTAAGGTCGGGTCCCGTAAAGGGACCTCGTAATTAGGCGCTAATAGGTTAACGGCGCCGCAGCCTTTTACGGCGCCGTTAACCCATTAGCGCCTGGGTCGTAATGAGGCCCATTGTTTTGAAGGAACTTTTTATTTTGTTACTTGAACACATCAGGGCCTCGAAGGCAAGAGACTTTCAAGAGAAATGAGACTTGGCCATCGACGGTCCTGAGAGCTACAAGTGGAACTGTTGCCTTGTGCTGGGGAAGCTTGAGTGTGTACTGTGCTCTAAGATCCCACCTTACCCTGTGCTCAAAACATGGGTAAGGGAGGCCCAGGCTACCGCATCTTGAGAACTATGTCACACCCCTTTTTGTATTAGTTGTAAAGTTTGGCGATAGGTTTCTTAGTATAGGCCATTTTATTTGACACAACGCCACTAGAACTACCTTATTTTTATGTGATGATCGATGTTTTGCTCCCATCTTAGATTTAGGTTTAGATTAGGCGTTTTTCCAACCTGCATACAGTTTAATAAACACCATTGAACTGTGTGATCACTTGTGTCTGTCTTCACTGTTGCCACCATGAGTTCCTTACAGCTGCCAAAAAGCATCAGTAAAGAAATGGGCGCTTTGCCACGAAACATTGCTGCGGTTCGATGTCAGGTAGTGAAACAGTACACACACACACTAGAGGGAAAGGCAGCAGGGCAATGCCTCCTCCGAAGGATAATTGCTAGGAAAATGGGCATTGGTTTATGAAATTACAAGGTGACATCCAGACAGGCGATGGTGGGAAAATGCTCAACAACTCTGTACAGCGCCTAGGGAAGCAAAAAGGCACTACATATCAAGAAGACGCTTTTCTCGAATAACAGGACGGTCCCAGCCCACCTACAACCGAAGCAGTATGAATTCTGCTACAATGGGACATAATAATGCCGCAGAAGTACTCACATCCTGTGTATCCTGAATACTAACAGTGCCAAAATAAAATGCAGGAAGACAACTCTGCATTCGTGTTCACATGAGGCGGTAAACGCAGCCCGAGAAAAGAACAACACCCAGGACTACGCGTTGGTAAAATAATAGGTTACCACAAAAGAGCCCAGATCTTGTTGAAATTAAGACCTCAGCAGGGGATATCTCAAGCTGGAAGTTGACCCACATTCCAGATACATCACATTTATCATCAGCTCACTTAGGTGTCCGTTTTGAGTTTGTCTATGTGGTGTGTGCGTTTCGGTAAATAGTGACTCCAAATGACCGGTTGTTAGTCGTTTGATAGCATTCCTCCCGATTTGCTAATTATTGTGCCTCCTTTGTGTGCGTACGGAGACCAACAAAGTTGCGGTTCGCTGGTCAGTGCACTGGGCCACCTTAACTTCCGGTAAAATAGCTGTACTTGTTTACCAAACGAATGAAGTGCGCATGCTCATAAGCATGTGAGCCTGCTTCCAGACGCGTGTGCTGCGATGAATGAGCAGCACTAGTCAGTGAAAATGTCCTGCAGAATTTTTACACAGTTTTGTTTGGGGCAGTTTCAGAACGGTCATGGCAACCTCGCCAGCTGCAGAGCAGCTCAACGAGGAGGATGTAGAATTCTCAGAAGATGCATTGGGGATCCTTCTGGAAGAACCACAGCATGGCACGCTATAGGGCAGTAAATCACGGCGACAGTTGAGTCAAACCAAGAATCCTTCCAAGTTTGGGAGAGGACTGCTCATCAAATAGATGGCATCTCTGGTACAAGACGCTCCCTCATAGATGTGAAGAACAGGCGGTATGACCTTCATTACAAGCTATGCCATAACTGCCTGGCGTGAAGACGCAAGCTCAATAAGGCGCTGGTGGCCCTCCACTAGAGTCGCGCCAAACAGATGGTGCTTCACGTGCTGGACCCAGAAAGCCTGCAAGGCATGGAATGTGGGCTACTGAAAAATGTTTAAGTACAGGACGCCTTCTGAGAAAAGTGTACGTTTGCCTCACTTACTACTTATGAGGTATACTTAGTCATGCCAGTTGTCCTGTCAATTTATGTACGAATTAGGCAGCATTTACACACCAATGATTTCTCAGCCTATTTGTTACACTAACATTTTTTTGTTCTGTGAAATGATTCAATGCAGTGGGGGTTGAGGCTAAATTCAGAAATAGTAATGGTGTTTGCGTTTTTCTAGGGGGCAAGACACCTGATGCTGCAGGCAGGTGCAGGCTGGCAGCACAGTCTCTGTACGAAGACCGAACTTGTCCGGTGTAAGACAGCCGAGCGATAATGTTCATGACAGCTAATGTTTCAAGGTTTTGGGCAAATGCTTTAATTGTTGGCTTCTTAAAAAAACAGCTTGGATTAGCGCAGGGGTCTGCAACCTACGGGTCTACAAATGTTTTTGACTACAACTACCAAGATCCCTCATCATCGACAATGCTGGCCAGGACTCCTTGGAGTTGTAGTTCAAATTATCTCAAGAGCCAAAGGTTGCGGCCTCCTGGAAGTGATGATTGGTACTATGGGTGAAACTAGAAACGATAAGGAGATTATCACATAAACTTGAGTCAAGTTGGGACAACAGAAAATGATGGGTAACTTGCTACAGCGATAGGCCCCTACCCTAAGCTATTGTGCAAACATAAAGATTCCTAATCGTATTCCAAACAGTCCTTCCTCCTCGGAAACCCTGTTCTAAAAAGTAAAGTTCCCAACCGGTGGCCAACGGAAAATACCAAACCTGTATTTCTCAAGCCCTGAGCCTGATGACCCCCATAAGGTAATACAAAAGTCTTGAAAGGATGGCCAACAAAAGTTCGCAAATCCTGCCTCTAGAAGTTAGTCCCTATTCTAACAACACAAGCAAAACGGCTCTCTAGAAAAAGGCCCTCCAGTCCAGCTTCCTCCTAGTCTTCCCCATTTCATAAAATGCCTTTGTCCTTTTACGGGTCACAGCTCTGACACTCTTTCGCTGTGGGCTCCTCTCATACCCGTCGCAGGAGCTGTTATTTCTTTGGCCTTCCTTCGTCATTCTTCACTTTTTTCCTCTTTCTCCTTGGGCTCCCTACACACATCTAGAAGGAAACTATTACTTTTTTGACCTTCCTTGCCCATTGTTTACTTGGCTTGATTCACCAGCCCTTTTCCACAACCCTTTGGTGGTATTTCTGAAAGGGCACTTACTGCCCCAACTGGGGTTCCTTGGCAGGCAGACGATATTGTAGCCCTCCTCTCATGAGCCTGCTCCTTTGCCATTTAGGGTTACTGGTGGACAGTCCCAGCCTCTGACATTTCAATTCCCTAGGGATTTCTCCAGTCCTCTGGAATAAGCTTGAGCTCCCACAAAGACTAGTCTTCACACGCTCCCCCTAAGCCTTCCAGGCTTGCTGCTTCTTTCTCTAAGAGGTTGCCTTCCACACTCGCTTCAGTAGGTATTAGCATAATTGTTTTGTTTTTTTTGATCATTTGACCGAATTTGGTCAGTACCATTCGATCGAAATAAACCAAAAAATGATGCTAATACATCCCGAACATGGGGAACGGGGGTAGCAGGGGTGTGCCCCGCTCCCCATGTTTGGTATGAATTAGCCTTGGGGGGGGTGCGAGGGTGTCCCTCGCGTCATCAATATTGGAGGCGGGGGACTGAAAATAAAAAGGACCCTGCAGCATTGTATCCGACCCGCGTTGGAGGGACGGATCTGATGCCGCAGGGCTGAAATGGAGCAGACGGCGAGATAACGGGTAAGTGGAGGATGGGGAACACATTTTTTTTTTCAAAACCCGCAAAGCTGTGACGGCTGCAACATCACACGATATGATGTTGTATGCAGTCAGCTTTTTTTCAATTTTTTTCGACTGATTTTTTTTTTCTTCAGGCAAACATACCAAACCCTTCAGTAGCACTGCCTCCAGCCACGCAACGGTTTTCTCAGGCTTCTCTGGCACAGCCTCCTACCAGGCACGGGTTCTCTCTAGCCGATCTTCTCCAGCCAGGTCTCCCTGTTTCAAGGGACTGTTTTGGAAAATGCAACCCTCCAACTTCTCTCCTCTCGCAATCTCCTCTTGCATCAAGGGAGTATTTGTGAGCACTCCTGCTCCCTCCATGTCCAAGTCAAAGAGTGATCCTTTCCAGCCTCGTTTATATCTGTCTGGCTGTGGGGTCTGTTTTAAGGCTAACCCTGATTGGTTACTCCCGGGTGACTTCATGTATCCCTATCTGGGAATAATGATTCTCTTCAATGGTTTTAAGGGTCTTCATCGGGTTATTAGTCATGTCTAAAGATTGCTTTATGCGTTAATACTTCTTATTCAATGTGATTTGGAACTGCAAAGTTTCTTAGTATCTGTGGCAGGTAGGGGTGTGTCAGCAGCAGGGATCAAGACATTAAACCATCAGGTTGGTCAGCTTTCCACTGTTCATCTTAAACCATCAGGTTGGTCAGCTTTCCACTGTTCATCTTAAACCATCAGGTTGGTCAGCTTTCCACTGTTCATCTTAAACCATCAGGTTGGTAAGCTTTCCACTGTTCATCTTAAACCATCAGGTTGGTCAGCTTTCCACTGTTCATCTTAAACCATCAGGTTGGTCAGCTTTCCACTGTTCATCTTAAACCATCAGGTTGGTCAGCTTTCCACTGTTCATCTTAAACCATCAGGTTGGTCAGCTTTCCACTGTTCATCTTAAACCATCAGGTTGGTCAGCTTTCCACTGTTCATCTTAAACCATCAGGTTGGTCAGCTTTCCACTGTTCATCTTAAACCATCAGGTTGGTCAGCTTTCCACTGTTCATCTTAAACCATCAGGTTGGTCAGCTTTCCACTGTTCATCTTAAACCATCAGGTTGGTCAGCTTTCCACTGTTCATCTTAAACCATCAGGTTGGTCAGCTTTCCACTGTTCATCTTAAACCATCAGGTTGGTCAGCTTTCCACTGTTCATCTTAAACCATCAGGTTGGTCAGCTTTCCACTGTTCATCTTAAACCATCAGGTTGGTCAGCTTTCCACTGTTCATCTTAAACCATCAGGTTGGTCAGCTTTCCACTGTTCATCTTTTTGGGTGGGAGTCAACCCATGGATCCTGCAAACAACCTTCAGCGTTCATTCCATGTTTCCGTTTGCGGGCCAGTCTGTTTTCAGATACTGCATACTGGTATATGAAGGGCTCCATAGAGACATATCTCTCGGAAACCCATGAGGGTGGATTGCCGCGCCTTGGTGGGAACAAAGAGCCTGCAGGATACCCATCTCATTCTCCCTATGGGGAGCCACATCGGATAGCTGCAAGACCACCCCAGACTCTAGTGGCTCACTTCCCATACATCTTAACATGAGGAGTTCAAGGGAACTTGCCTCACGGTTCAAAACATTGAAGATTACATGGAGCTTGTATGTGCCGTGGAAGCGGAGGAGACTGTTGGATATGGTAGTGAAGAAGTTTAAATGGTGTAGGTCAGAGGCTGAGAGGGGAAAATAATGTCTACTAGTCGAGTAGTGGGAAACTTACAAGATGTTCTTGCATTTAAACAGGACAAGATGGTTGAGGATTCCAAGTATATGTATGCCTTGTACAGCAATGAGCACCTTGAAGGACAACTAACAGGTTGCCATAAAAACTATCCAACAGACCATCAACACAAACCGCCATAATACAAACACAACCACTGAAGCACGGAATAACTGGTGAAACTCATATCACAGCAAGACTTGCCGGCTTTGAACCAATAACCGAAGAAACTTTCTCCATACTTTTAAAGGACACCAACCTTGCAGGATTCACCATGCTACCCTTGCCGCCTGGACATTTACAAAGAAATTCTCCAACACAAAACCCCAGTGTCACACTTCCGACACCTACTGAACCTGCCTCTAATCATAGGGATAGTACCAAACACCTTCAAATCGGCATACATCAAATCACTGATTAAAAAAGAAACAGAGAGCGCGGTAGATCCCAGCAACTACAGACCTATATCCAACCTGCCCTACCCAGCAAAGATACTAGCGAACCATGTATACAAAATCCTACTTAACTACGTTGAAACAAATGGAATACTTGACCACTCACAAGTTGGCTTCAGACCAATCAGATGAATAGAATCAGCACTCCTATCCATATGGGGCGACCTTAAAATAAATGCAGACAACGTCATTCAATCTGCCCTCATGCTACTGGACATCTCTGCGGCATTTGACACAATTAGCCATGCAACATTAATAAAAAGACTGGTGGAAAGCAGCATAAAAGGCTCTGTCCTAAAATGGATAACCTCCTTCCTCACAAATCAAACTGAAAGAACTTACCTACCACCTTTCACCCCAAACACCAAAAACATCACCTGCAGAGTTCCACATGGATCCAGCCTCTCCCCCCTACTCTTCAACGTTTACATGTGCCCCTTGATTAAAATCATTCAAACCCACAGACTGACTGCCTGCAACTATGCAGATGACACACAACTGATTGTGAAGATAACCATGACCCAAGAACCAAGCAATACCCTCAACGGATGGACATCTACAGCTGGATGACCATGAACAACCTCAAACTGAACCCGGCTAAAACAGAAATAATGGTCTCACCCCCAGAAGGCAACAAAACCAACCCACAACTGGACTGGCCACCAGGCATGGGAACCCAACCGGAAACTCCAAATGTGATAAATAACATAGGAATGCTCATGGACAATGGGCTATTCCTGGAACCACAAGTCAACACTATCACAAAGAAGTGCTTCTATCTCCTGAGACTCCTCCTCAGGGGATGCTCCCGCACCTCTCTTTTCCACATAGAACCCTCACAATCATATCCCTGATATTAACAAGAATCGACTACGCAAACAGTCTCTACCTAGGAATGCCTAAAAGGCTCACCAGAAAATGTCAACGCGTCCAGAACACTACAGCAAGGATACTCCTGATATTAAACAGAAGTGACCACATCACACCAGTACTGAGAAGCCTACATTGGCTACCAGTAAAAAAACACATTAAATTCAAGGCCCTCTGCGTTGCCCATAAATCCTTACACAGACAAGGAGCTGAATTTCTTCAAGCCAATATCAGCCACTACCAACTAAGAAGAGACCCACGATCACGCAACAACCTCCAAATAGAGATGAAACAATATGATAAAAGGAAATTCGGAGAAACTGCATTCTCACGCTTAATTGCTAACCTATGGAATACAATGTCTAAGGAAATCAGAACCACAGAAGACCACCTCACCTTCAGGAAACGACTAAAAACATGGTTATTCAACTGCAAATGACCAGCACAAAGAGACAAAAGCAGCGAAATCAAAGAGGACCGAAAGAAATGCACAAAGGGACAATAGCACAGATAAGGGACAATAGCCGAGAAATCAAGGACCAAAATGCCCCAACACCCTCCACCCGCCCTTCCAGTGATGCGCCAGAGCTAGAGAGATCGGACGAGAATAGCCATGCCCCACGCTAGACAGATCTGTGAGACACCCACGGGAAACACCTAGAAATTCTGGAAAGACCAGCCATGTAAAGCATTAAATCGAAGCACATAGTCTAACCATGCGTCACTCCAGATAGTTAGGGTAGATCGGACACGCATCACTTCCTGAAGGCTTGTGAAGACCAGCCATGCATCACATTAGCTGCCAACAAGCCGAAGCACACCGAATAATTCTTGCTGAGCAACTAAAGACCTATTGGGTGCAACCCATCTATTGCACTCAGAGGAACTAGTAGGCAAGGTAGCCCCCTGAACCTGGAGAGGTGGCAGGGATGGCCAGCGGACCTCAGCCGGAAGTGTTGAAGGGTACCACCAAACGGCAATCAGATGAGCACTGAGGACATATTTTGGAGGTGTTGTAGAGATTATGTTAACCAATTCACCCACTCCTCCAACAAAATCCATAACCACGTTACACGACAATGCCCTAGTCAAAATACACATACACACACCAAGCATTAATTAACTTTCCCACTCAACAAACTTCAGAAACACTGGACCTAACCTCAGACGGAAACACTCCAGTGCCCACAATCCATAACACTGCAGCCTAAACACACACAAATGCACTCAAACACACACCAGCACAACTCCCTCAGGCATGTAAGAAACAACCACGACACTGGACTCCCCTTATGGATACATAAACCAGTGCACACGATTACACTCCCACCCTAACCACACACGATTCACACAACCAACATAAACACTAATACACACCCGAGGCACTGGACCTCATTAAGGGTCTGGCGGTAAGTCTGCCAGTGGTAATGGCTGCTTGCCACAAGACCCGAAGACCCGAAGAAAATTACTGGTGCCTGACTTCCCAGTATCAACGGGGTATTACAACCCCGGTGGCTGGGAAATCAGGCGCCGGTAATTTTGTAATTCCCATCGAGTCCAATGAGAATGGGGACAACGGAAGCACTGGCACTGTTAATAACGGTGCCAGTGCTTCCATGTAACTCTGCGGGCGGGTGCCATTCCGGCCGCCAGGTCTGACCTAGTCATACTGTACCGGTCCAGTAACAACAGTGCCAGTAGGGTTACTGGCACCGTTGTTACCGGACCGGCACAGTTGTAATGAGGCCCACTGAGTCTTACCCTTACGGTTACAACACACTGTGCCGCACAACCAACCAGCATGCAAGACAACACACACAGATGGCAGTTTCTCCTGGTTCGGAACCTATACTATCATCCTATCCTCAATATCAAACTGCGCCCTCTTTTCTTGCAAAGCCACGTGAGCGCCTGGAGAGCGCCCCTGGGTGGTAGTGGTGCGTGATATAAATCAACATAACCTAAGAATCAGAGATCCTTCTTTAACCTTCAATGCTCTGGTCCACTCAAGCCCCAGGACAGGTTGGTCTGCATTACCACTGAACAATGAGAACTCATGAAGGAACACAATCAGCGTGTGGCACGCCACACCAAAGAAGTCAGCAGAACCAAATGTGTCTACACATGGACAATCTTTTAGCACAACTCTGAAAAAGCAATGGTCTTCTTTGCATGGAAGTACACGTCCGTCGGCTGTGCCCACTGGACACTTTTTACCAAGTAGGGTAAAAGACAGTGGGCCACTGGCCAGACTCCACCAATTCAGCGTAAAGACAGCGGCTTGCTATTAAGCTGCAAGCATGGCAACACATGTCCACACAACAAAGCAAATAAGCTAAAGGGGGCCTGATCTGTGGAAATCCAGTTTGAAAAGAGAACAAGCAGCTATCACTAGGATAACCTAAGAAGAGTTTGGAAACACAAAAAGCCTAGCGAAAACACAAGATTCAAAGCCTTAAAGAGTGTTGAAATGTTTATGACCATCAAGAGAGCCATGCTTAATTGTTAATTCCTTGATAAAGCATTTAGCGGGAAAGGCTGGCCACTTGTTGTCCCTCGTGATGCTCTCACCCCCATTAATGTTACCCATATTTATGAATACTCTGCCGCATGAAACATAAACTATTTCTGAATGTTATAATGATTTCCACACATTGTTTTGCTGTTATCAACAAACATGTGTTTCTTTATAACAGTTGTTTCTACATGGTAATTATCTCATTTTTTGTTTCACTTGAAAACCAATCAGCGAGGGACACAGGGAAATAACACTCCTTAAAATCATACATAAGTAGCAATGCACAGACGTTCCTTCCTGTGAGAAGGCTTTTTGTGGGATCACAACGTCCTCTGACTCTCGTGAAAGGGTGAAAACATCGGAAAATTATAAAATGCCTCCCATCTGCCCCCTAAGCATTAATATTCAATCCCCTATTTTAGTCTGCCCACAGCCCCCTTGAATTCCAACTGTCCCCTTCCCCGCTCCTAATATAATTTTTCCCTCTTTTCTTCCTGTAACACAATTTAATTCCCAGTAGAATCATGTGAACTACTTCCTGTAAACCCATGAAATGTCCACTTAATGAAGTAAATAAACTGAAAAGGGCCATTCTAGCCCTCCCCAAGGTGTTAAAACTCACCAAATGATTCTCTTTCACGCGCACCAACTCCACCCTGATGGGAAAACAAACTTCAATTTCTCACCTGAGCGCTTTTCTTTTTCCTGTTCCTGCAGTATTAGCATGGGAACGGCTGATTTTCATATCTCAAAAGCCTCAGTGCTGCCATACACAATGGAAGATATATAAATGCGTTTTTTTGGGCTTGGCACTCATTTCACCACCAAATAAAAAAAAAGACTGGATTTATTGATATTGATATTGATATTTTATTTCTATCGCGCTCGTACACAAGTGTTTCAGAGCGCGAAAAGAATTCACATGAAATCACAAAAAAGCACATCTGCATTGCTTTGTGCCCAACTTGTTTGTTATTTGGCGCACATCTGTTCAGCAGTTTCTGCTGTGCACCTGTTGAAAGTATGCACAGTCTCGTGGATGGGAAAATTAATGGGATTGGTCAAAAACAACCCTTATTTTCCTTTTATCCTACAGTTAACAACGTTTAAACCATTGGCCAAATTTGTCCTAAATTTTGAAATTAAGGGGGGCCACGGCCCGACTTTAGCTTTGATAACTTTTAGACAGAGAGGTGAAACGAGTCAAAAATTATTAGCAAGAAAATTTATAAAAAAGTCAATTGTTCATAGGTTTGACCATTGCTCTATAATAAAAATATCACACTATTTTCAGGTCCTTTCCTGCAAACAGACAAAGGTCAAGTGATTCCTTGGCCGGGAGCACAATAAGAATAAAACTCGGACATGGTTCACATGCTTTTAGCCCACTATGGTGGTGAAGTGGTGCAGTGAAGAGCGAATTAATGAAAATGACAGGGTCTGAGGTAGCAGTCCTGTAGTTATGCCTTAGTTGCTTAACTCATAGAAAGAACACTTTTCGGTCGGCTTATAACTTTGCCTCTCCTGGACGAATCCTCACCAAACATTGCAACAAAAAAAGTATATGGCCCCCTCAATGATTTTGCGAGGTTTGGGGCGTTTTCCCGGATAATCTGGCCACTGCCCATGGCCACAGGCTATATCTGGGGTGGGGATAAAGTTATATGAGGGGGTTCCAAAATGTGTGGAAATCCTCATAGAGGCAATGGAAAACAATTTTTGCTCACACCTATAGCCCAAACCGCTGGATGGATGTTTACCAAATTTGCGCCAGGTGTGGCAGCTTGGTCCCAGAAGCGTGCTTTTGTAAATTTGGTGGAAATCCGTCCAGTAGTTTCTTTTTAAAATGGCCAAAAAGTAGGTAAAAATAAATTAGTGATATCTGTATCCGTTCCGTGGACTCATTTCCTGATTCTGAGTCCGCGGATGTCTCTGGACCAATCAGAGCAGCGTGATGATCACAGACATCATACATGTTTGTAGATTGGTCTATTAAAAACATGAGGTGCATCACAACTTTTGAAATGGGTGCCATGTTGGATACGGGAACAGTGCCCGTAGCCCACAGATATTTCAGTAAAAACATATTAGAAAACACAACATTGCACTTGTCAAACTAATGAAACAATCTCTGTGGAGGTGGGGGGTGATAAGGTTGAGATGAGATATGGCTATAAAAAGCAAAAAATGCGGTGTATTTCCTCTATGAAGTCCATGAACATCCCAGATGTTCGTGGGCATTCCTGTGATGTTCGCGAACATCTCATATGTTTGGGGATATGCATGCATAGTTCTGCATTACAGGGTCAGTGAAAAGCAATTTTTTGGAAGGCTTATAACTTTGGCGCCATTCCATGAAACTTGCTGAAAATGTGCAATATCATTTTAGATGTGACCCTGAATGGTTCTGCTGTTTGACAAAGCTGCACAAAGGTGTTCAGAACAATTATAGAGCCAACCTTGAATGTTTGGGCAATGTCTGAATGGATTTTGTCAAGTGGGGGGCTAAGTTATATGACTATTTTTTGTACGTACATTTTGACACTTTTCAAAAAATAAAACATGATTGGATTTGCAGCCAACTCATGCAAGGGGCATTGGCAATGCCGCAAAAGCATGGTTTTGCAAATATGTCTGTTTTATTTTTTGAAAAGTGTCATAATGAAGGTGCAAAAAATAGTGATATACCTTTGGTGACTGAGGTATAGCCTGTGGCCATGGGCAGTGGCCAGATTATCCGGGTCATGGCCAAAGACCATGACCCAGACAATCTGGTACTGGCCATGACCATGAGGGACCGGCAATGGTGATAAAGTGGGCATGGCCACCAGGGACTGGGTATGTGGTAACGTTTATCAACATCAGGATAGGTTTGAATGGGAAGGATTGTAGGAAACATTTGCTAGGAGCATCAGCAAGGACCTCAAAGCATGGTTTTACAAATCTGTCCTGTGTTGTATTGTTTCTAAAGTGTCAAAATGTAAGTACAACAAATAGTGATATAACTTTGCTGCTTGTGCAGTGAGGCTGTCCCTTGGCAAGGTCGCATGTCTACTCTGGTTTGCCTATTGGGAAATGGGGCATGGCCGAAGCACATGCCCCAAGCCATGAGCACTGGACATTGGTCATATTATGAGGGTATAGTGGACAGTGAACTAGGATGCAGGGTAGGTCCCGTGGATAAAGGGGGTGGTTTGGTGGGGCTGGGGTCATGGTCAAGTCCCATGCCCTAGGCAATTCAATCAATGACTTGCATCCCCAGCATGCACTGCTGATAACGACACACATCAGTATGCGTTGCAAAAAATATGTTTGTTAAAAGAGGTTGACAGTTGTTTCTTATATGTTACAAGAGGAATTATTAATAACTTATCACACTGATGCAACATCATGAAACATTTTCACACATAAAAACCTATGAAATTCATAGAAAAAACGTTGTTAAAGGAACGTTATGGTTAAGTTGCACTTATAAAAACCTATGAAATTCAGTGAAAAAACTTTTTAAAAGGTATGTTATGGTTAAGTTGCACTAATCAAAATATATGAAATTCAGTGAAAAGATGTTGTTAAAGGGATGTTATGGTTACAAATAAAACCGAAAACCCCCAGAAATTTGCCAGTTATGGTAAAATAAGCAACCATAACTCGTGCCACCACCGTGCACTGCTAAGACTAACACCCAGGACATCAAACATGACATCACAAATGTCATTGATGACATCACTGATGACATACATTTTGATGAAAAGTCCCTACAAGGGGTTGCGTTTATAAAGGTTGATAACAAGATGTCAGGGGTGATCGGGAAACCTATCATGAACTACTGAATGTATTAAAGAATGTATTTATCAAAACAAAAAATTATATTGGAGTGTTGTTAATGCAGGAAGCTAATCATACATACATATCGGCAATGGCTGCAGCATGCACCATAGAAGTGCAATATTTTGTGCCTCGTGATTTTGGATAGTAAAATAATGAATGCTACCGTATCAGAGTTTTGAGTAATGTTAAACATGGAATACATAGCTAATCTTTCAAGACTTACTCCATACTTGTGTTATTACAAACAATACACATGAAGACCCACAATGCATACAAATCAGAGGTACATACAGGGAAACTAAAGTAAGGAAGAAAGAAACAACATCACCAGAAAATGTGAATAACATTAAAGTTCATCATCATGCATACAAATTAATTGTGTGTTTGAGGCCTGCTTATTGCCATGAGCTGAGACCAAACCCTAAGGAACGTACTTTAAGAACATACGACATGGTTAACGTCTAGATATATAGCAGCATTTTAATTTTCATACTCTGACTGTCAGTGAACATAAACACCTGGCTTAGTTATGTCAGTGAACACAAACAAGTGGCCCAGATATGTGATGTCATCAATGACATTTGTGATGTCATCTTTGATGTCCTGAGTGTCTTAGTAGGGTACAGTGGTGGCGCAAGCTATGGTTGCTTAGTTTACCATAACTAGTGAATTTCTGGGGTGTTTTAGTTTTACTTGTAACCATAACGTCCCTTTAACAACGTTTTTTCACTGAATTTCATAGGTTTTTACATGTGCAACTTAATCATATCGTCCCTTTGACAAAGTTCTTTCTGTGAATTTATAAGACCTCACCTCCTTCATTCTTCAGAAGCGGAAATCCAAGTCCAAAAATAAGAGAGAGAGAGAGAGAGAGGTGGGACGGGGTGAGGGGGCAGGGGTAGGGAGGGGTTGAGGGGGTGCAGTACACCCTTATACCCAAGACTGAGTGCAAAATCAGAGGGGATTGGGAACCCCTGAAGCCTACAACGAGGAACTGAGGTTTGGGTGGGACACAGACAGAAGCCACCCCAAGACATCCTGAAAGCATTCTATGAGGGTGCAGATAAAAGGGCAAGAACCACTGCTAAGAGTGGGTGGAGCCAGCAAGCCCAGGGAACTGAATTCTGATATTTTGGTTTACTTTTCTCCCCAATAATTATTTCAACCTTACCTGTGCACATTTTCCTTAATAAAGCTACATCTAAAACCTACTTACGTCTCGGTCTTGTTTCTGATCCCCATCACCCTTGTAAAACTAGATACATGTGTGCACACATAAATGTATACAAATGTGAATTCATGTATGTGTAAATGCTCCCAAAGGTATGCATAAAACGCAAGGGACGCATCAATGGAGTCTATGGGCCTCATTCCGAGTACGGCGCTAACCAATGGCGGTATTAACGCCTTGGTTGACGCCGTACCCGGAACGGCAGCGCCTTGGTGGATGGCGGAATCACCGCCCCATTCCAAGGTTGGCGGGGCGGTAATTCCCCATTCACCAAGGCTCTTCCCCATTCCCAAATGAGCCCCCATAGGGCTCAATGGGAATGGGGAAGATGCAAATAACGGTGACCGTTCATTACGGTCACCGTTATCGGCTTGGAGGCCCCTTTGCGCCCTCGACTTTAACACCTGCTCAAAGCAGGCGTTAAGGGCGAGGGCGCAGAGGGAACTCGGAGTATGGCGGTAAGGGAATACCGCCACCGGTCTCGTTACCGGTGGCCGCTATCCCTTACCGCCATACTCGGAATGAGGCCCTATATGTGTAAACATTTGATCACCTCTTGTTTTTCTACATAGACGTGGATATGTTCATGTGCGTATATACTCAGAAGAGAAGAGGAACAGAACCAAAATCCTCTGGGTTCACACCTGCCTCCTCCCCTTGGCATGTACAGAGACTGACAAGAGACAGGAGAACCCACCGGTGCCTGGGAAGCCAGTGTAACCCCCAGGAAGTGGAACCCACAACAAACCCTTACACAATGTGGAGAATGGAGGATCCTGGGGTAACAGCAGATGGGAGGCACACTCACGGCCGATGGTGGGTCTGAAGGTGGTAAACCACTCCATGGTAACCTGAATAAGCACTTGGTATCACATATAGAAGACCAAAGGTATAAGTGTCTCTGAGGAAACAGGAAGTGATAACTGAGGCCAGAGACCTCTCTCTCCCTAGGTCTCTGAGTCCCTTTGTCAATGACACAGAGCTTTCCTTGCACTGGGTCTTTCACCCCCTTCATGTGGTCCTGTCCAGTCCAGTATCCAGCTTCACCATGTGTTCCGGGGACCCACTTAGTGAGTAGGAGATGTCTGGGGGCCTGGAGCTAGGAGTGGAGGCACACCGACCACTGTTTCTGCAATGGAGTGGGATGAAGGAACTCCTGGGAGAGGCCAAGACTCAGGCAAGAAGAACAAGTACTCTTCCTAATGTCATGTTCTCTGGGAACCAGAGAACAACAGATAATGAGAGGGAGGCTGGTGGTGCAGGTTCTGCAGGGAAGGGATTGCACAACAAATGCCACATCCAACAGGGCGGGCTTATATTATTTCTCTTAAAGTTTACTTCATGGAATGGCGGCGAACAACATGTATGAAGACACCCTACCAACATGTATGAGACATCCCTCACCTAAACCGTAGTGAATTTTCCTTTACACAGTCAATGTCATATTCAGTCATTAACTGACCTTTCAATTTCTGAGACAGTATCTGGTTTTCTCTCCTAGGAACCTTCCTTGCAGCTTTATTATGCTCCTTCTGTGCCTTTAACTCTTGCTGGCTCTTTTTTGATTCTTTGTCAGTGATGTACCTCTTTAGGGTGCTGGACTTTCTTCTAGAGCTTCACATGCTGTGTGAACAGCATCCCTGAGGTGTTCTTGTTCATCTTCGAAGTCCATGTGGTTCATATCTGGGTCAAATTGTTCACAAAGACGTTTCACTCATCTGCTGTCAATATGGGACCTTTTTTCCTCTGAGTGTCCAATGTTTTGTTTGAAACGGGTAACAGCTTGTGGTCCTGGACGCGGATTTCTGATCTGTACCTGGTGTCCAATGGCAATGGGATTGCCTTGAAGTCATCCCCTCTTGTTTCAAGTTGTCCATCTTGTGCCGTTAGTGGGCTTGATAGGATATGATTGTCAGTGCTGTCTTGGAGATGTGCTCTGGGATCATCGATTCCACCTCTCCGATAAGGAAGGCACCCGCCGGTGACACACCTGTCGAGGTGTTCAGCGTAGTTTGATACATGAGGAAAGACATGAGTGCTCTTTCGAGGAAGTCCTCCTTTTTATGAGCAATCCTGAAACCTTAGTTTAATGTCCTCAATAATCTTTCTGCGTCCTTGTTGGTAGGCGTGGAGGTATACGCTTGTCACCGACCCAGAAAAATTGGTAGATGTCTGAAATTCTTTGCTCTGGAATGAAGGAACGCTGGCAGCCCCAGTGGATATGGGTAGCCAGTGAGCAGCAAACAGTTCTTCCAGTATCAGGACGACTACTTCGGTAGCCACTGATGGAATGAATCGTACCTGGAAAATTCGCCCATCACCAGCATGAAGTGCTTATTCTGAAGTTTATTTCTGGAGTCAATGCTCATGGCTGGCCAGGGAGCTCTGTTTCTAGTGGGTGATTCGATTGGCAGTGGTCGTGATGCTCTGGCTGATGCCAGACACCTTGTGCCGTGGGTGGTTAGGACATGGGGTACTTCCTTTTCGAGCTCTGGAAACTAGAGCGTTTCCCTCAGTCTGGCCTTGGTTTTGCTGGCCCATTGATAGCGTGTGGTGGCCAAGTGTATAATGTTCAGTATAGGTTTGGGAGGAATGGCCAGCTGTGATCATCTCAGCAGTACACCCTCTCCAGTAACCGACTGTTCTATTTGTACCTTCCATAGTTCCTGCAGAAACTGTTCTGACTACGGAGTTCAATGTCCATAAAGAGGAAGGACATTCTTCCAATTGCCTTTGGCAAGGTATCAGATATCATTTGGATGCTCTCTTCATGCCATGTTGATGCCATGACAATGTTCCATAGATAAAGTGTTTTAGGAACTGCTTAGGTCTTCTGCTCCAGCATCTACACTGTCCTCTTAAGATGGTCCTGCCGGTTGATGACACGCTAGGTAGTCGGTAGGGTGGTCAGCACCCGCCCTAATTTGCAACATGACTTAATAACTTTTCAATTGTAAGAGCTAGCATGCAAATAACATTGGGTGGTCTTGGAGACAAGCAAAATATGATGGGGATCAGAGGCATGTGGTAAGTAACCACAGTGATAGCATGGACAAAAACATGTAGATGAAGGTAGCGACAGCCCCACAGGACAGACAGTGCTTCATGCTCAGTTTGTGAATAGGGCTGCTTAGTGGGCTTGAGGACCCTGCCGGTGCACACACTTAGCCATTGGGTACAGTGCTGATCTACTTGTACCAGAGAGGTGCAGAGGTCTACTGGGCTTGCAGACATCAGAGCTTCTGAGCTTTTTGCCAGATCGAAGAACGTCAAAATGGTGTCAACAACCAGGGTGCGCATTGTGTTTGTGAATGCCTTTTGTTCCTTGGGATCCCATGCCTCCATGTGGTCTTTTTGATATGTTGTCTCAGCAGTTCGCTCAGGGTTGCCAGAGCAGGGATATAATGCCCCAAAACATGTACTATGCTGAGAAAATTCCTTACCTCCAACAGGCACATGGAAAGGGCAGCCACCTTAATGTCGGCCACCTTATGAGGATCCGCAGAAACACCTGTATCCTGGTACATATTTCCAAAAACATTGCACTTTCTTTTGCAGGAACCTGCAAGCCTTCTTGTTCAATGTGAGATCATGTTGTTTGAGACAGTGAAATACAGGCAACAGCCTGATGATGCGTATATGAGCAAGTCGTCACTCTTATTCAACAAACCGGCATCCCCGCCACACGCACACACCCTGTGTGGTGTGTTGAAATACTTTGGCAGCTGACGAGGTCTCGAAAATGGGGCGTCCATACCTAAATAAGTATCTCCACGTGAGAGGGAAATGTTGTGATGGGTCTGGACGCCTCATGAAGGGGTTCCAACTGATATCCAGTGTTAAAGTTTACTTTTGAAAAGATTGTGGATTCCTGTAGATATGCAATTATATTGTCCCATGTGGAGTCACTGTCATTCTCTCCCAATAGGTCTATTAGGCATACTCATGTCTACACATATCCGGAGAGCGCCCAGCCGTTTAGGTTTGCTTGCAATGATGACCAGAGAAACCCATTGTGTAGGGCCATTCACCTTTTCTATCATTCCTCCAGCTTCCCGTCCCTTTAGCTCTGCCTCCACTTCTTCTGTATGTGAAAATGAATCCTCAGGGGTGTTGCTAGGTCTGGAAAAGATCTGGGGCTACGCTACTTTTGGGACTGTCGGGACTGGGGGCTAGCAGCCTTTTCGGTTGTAACCCTTGAGCTTCTATCCGGGGCTACAACCAAAAGACCCGGGGCTATAGCCCCCACAGCCCCCCCTAGCAACGCTGGTCTGACATCTTAGAGTTACTGAGTGCAGCATGAGATCTATATGCATGGTAACATCGTGTTCCCTGAGGCATCAAATGCCTTTGCCTAGGTCTCTGTATCTTATAAGAGAGCTCCAACTTCTTCCTGGTGCATAGTGAATGCAAAGTGTACCAACCTCAGCTCCATGGCTGTGTCGCAACTCAATAAGGGGTCCTTGGTTTCAGGTGTTCCATATAAAATGGCCGGTGTGGAATCATGATCCTGGATCACTGTTTTGGTGAACGCTCGTTCTAGCGGGAGCATGTGGGACCCACCATACCTGAAAATGCACAATAAAACCCCAAGTGATGAAGGGCTGAGTAAAAATCAGGGAAAGTTCAGAATTATGATCAATAACGCTAAACCAACAAATAGTTAATTTGGTGCTACACGGGGGCCCCGGGGCAACAAGGATGGGGACAATTGGGAATGGCTGGCGAGTGCACTGGCTCAAAGATCATAATGCCAGGGACCAGGAAGTAACAAAACCCTGTCCCATGTGTATTTGGGTTGCTGGAACACGCTGGGCTTCAAACATTTGTTGGGGGAAGGCAGTATTCGATTCAGAGACTTTGATGTTATTTGCCTTCAAGAGACGTGGCTGCGTGTTCAACCAACCCTTGAGGGCTTTGTTATCCTTATCAATCTGGCAACAAAGGGACCAAAGGGTAGACCGATGGCAGGTCTACTGACTGCAATTAAGTAGAGCAGCGGACTAAGTGTAGTATGGTCAAAGAACATTTCATCATTAATTCAGGTCTTGTTGGAATACCAAACTGGTGAGGGTGAGGACATGAGGACAATTCTTTTGTGCAACCTGCACTGGAACTGTAATGACCCAGCAGCCAAGAACTTTACAGACCAGCTTTTGGAGGAGATAGACGCTGCAATGATTGTGAACTCTAATCTGAATGTGATCTAATGTGGGGATTTAAACATTCACTGTTTTAATAATTTTGGTGCACTTATAAATCATTACACAAGTAACTTACAAGAAACTGAAACATGGGGGCTGTCATTTAGGAAGGAGTTCCAGTTGAGGAATATCTCATTACTAAATGGGATAACATCTGGGGATATACCGCCAAACCCCACTTGGAGGAGAGGGACCAAATCCAATATTCTGGACTATTTCCTCGCCTCCAATAACTTTCATCCTAGTGTAGTGGCCTTGACGGTCATCGAAACCCCACAAAGTGACCATAATATGCTGAAACTATGCCTCCAATTGGGTGCAAAGACAAAGTTCATTCCAGAAGGAGATATTCTGGAGGTACAGCCCGGAAGGAACAAATTGAGACTATCAAGCGATCATGTTACAAAATTATCAAGAAACCTAAGAGACAATGGCAGGCCGAATGACAGACTATATGCAGTCTTTGGCCATCTATAGTGAAAAAAATGGCACAGGTAGATCTAAGGGTTTCTGCCATAAATACAACTTCAACCATGAAGTTGATTCAAGAAAAAGGGAACTAAAGCAAATACAAAGAGCGCACAAAAAAAATCCTTCCGTGGTATCACACGCTGTTGTTAAGAAAGCTAGGACAGCGCATAACAATTGGTTGAAGCAACATAGATAAATCCTAATGCAATCGAATGCGGAACATATGCTACAATTGGTTGCATCCAAAAACTCGAGGGAAATTTGGCAAATCTTTAATATGCTGGATGGCCCCCAGCAGAGTCTCATTACCAATCCTATTTCAGCGAAGGACTGGGTGGACCACTTCTCCTTGCTCTTCTCAAAGCCCAATTTACATGTCGTGAAGGCTGAAGAGAATTCCTGCTTAAGTTGGGAGTTTGAGACTGAAAGACAGGTTATTCTTGCTTTAATTAGAACCTCAAGCAATTCTAGAGCAGCAGGCCCTGATGGCCTCACGAACCTGACATTAAAACAGCACCCAGAGGAATGGGCACATTTTTTACATCGCCTATTTCTCTTTGTGAAAGCAAAACGTACCATTCGAGCCACATGGACAAATTCTATCATTGTACCAATCTTCAAGAAGGGAGATCGGTCTGTAGCAACAAACTACAGTCCTATTGCCCTCTTGGATGTAATTGGGAAGCTTTTTGCGGCCTTGATCTTAAATCATTTTACAGACTGGAGTTGGGACTCCAAACATCGGGATGGCTGGCAAGCTGGGGTTGAAAAAGGCATTGGAACATCACTGAACCTTTTTCTAATCAACTTTCTTAAATTAAGAACTGTGAAAAAGAATAGCAAAGATATATACCTTGCATCAGTGGACTTGTCACAAGCCTTTGACTTAGTCAATAGAGAGAATCTTTGGTTTAAATTAAGGGATTGGGGTTGTCCTGCTGATTTACGTGAGGCCATGGAGGCTCTTCACTCCAACACTAGTATTCAGATCAAACTAAATCAAATGGGGGACATAACAAACCCCATTAAAACAGGAGTGGGCCTCAAGCAAGGGTGTCGCCTAGCCCCAGCAATCTTCAAACTGTATATCTCCGACATGGGTGACGCTTTTACAGACATTAGGTGCTGTCCACCATGTATTGCAGGTACCCCATTGTATAGACTGTTGTACGCAGATGATGTCATTCTTTTGGCTGAAACTCCGATTGGTCTCCAGCGCCAATTGGATGCCTTGGCATCTTTCCTGTCTTCCAACGACCTGAGAGTCAACACTGCTAAATCTGTGGTGCTTATTCTTGGGAATTCAAGTCGCAAATCTCTAAAATGTAAGGGTTGGCATATAAATGGTGTTCCGATCCGAGAGACAACAGAAATGCTCTACTTGGGTATACCAATTAATGCAAGTTAGAGTGAAACCCCAAGAGAAGTAGTGCTGAGGCGCAAACCAAAGATGTTACTAGCCCAGGCAAGAGTGATCAAACGCAGATATTGTAAATTCACATTGGCTCCCTTGCTAAACTTTTACAACATGAAGGTAGTTCCCATGTGACCTATGGGGCTGAGTGCTCTCTTCAGCTGAGTTGGAAGCTTTGGCACATTCTAGAGGGCCACTTTTGGAGATGTGTACTTGTCCTCCCAAATTGCATGCCGATGGTGGTAATAAGGAAAGAGTTTGGGCTGATCTCTCTTATCACCTATGTCAGTTGGAAAACACTATCCTTCTATCGCAAATGTTTATTGCCTCCTCCCGATTGCGGATTTGGGCTGCTGGAACAGGCGCTTAAAACAGGAAAAGAGCAATTACTAGTTGAATGGAGTACTAAATGTTTGGGACTGTTGGACTCAATCGACACCACCGAGAAATTACTCATAGAAAATCCAGACTATGTGAAAAAACGTCTGTATGAGTATGACTGGATTGAGTCGTCTGAGTCAGCGCAGTCGTCCAAACTTTATGGAAAATATTGCGTAGCTTTAAATAAGCGTGGTTCAACTCCGTTGTACTTGAGCAAGTTTCCTTCGGCTGTACTGAGACAACAATTTCTAAGACTGCGCCTTAACATCTTTCCAACAAAAGAAATTCTTGAAGCCAGGAAGCCCAAAGGTATTAGAGACTACAAATGCAGGCTTTGTGGTCACAAAATGGAAACGCTCCGCCATGTCATCGTGAGCTGCCAGGGCATTATGGATGCTCAACGTAATCTACTAGGTAGATTTTTTGGGAACAATCAAACCCTAACCAAGAAAGATATACGGTCACAACTGTTACAGGGTTGAAGGTTACCCGTAACTTTTGCATTGCTAGAGATGGTATCAATCGCTTTTAAAAAGCTTGAAGGAAAGAAGTGAATCTAGAGTGATGTAGGAGTATAATACTTGTGTACTGTGCTGTACAGGTGGTATGTAATTATGATTTCTGGGACAGTAAGAGCTGTTAATCTTTGTTGGTTTTCGTTCTTTTGCAGTTTTTCTTTTTCTTCAGGTGAAATGGCTGTATTATGTGCTTTTACTGTCATTGAATTTTATATTTGAATTGTAAATGTTAAAAAGCTTCTCTTGAGGCTACATGCTAATAAAAAATAAAAAAAAATAAAAAAAGAAAATGCACACTGTGGGCCTTGCCAGCTGTGTGCTCCTCGCGAAGCATCAACATTGGGACATTAACCTGACATTAGCTGAAGACCTATGTCAATTAGTTTGGTGCATTTTGCTTTTGTGGTTTTGGCAGACAGATGAAATAATGAATATCTATTCAATGGCATTGTTGTATCCATGCAAGGTCATGTCTTTTGGGTCTTCCTTTGTAATGGCAGCTATTCTTGTAAGCTTCAACAGCGTGGGGGTGGCGCTTGGTTGGATGTAGTTTTCCATGGTGGTCTACACACCTTTACAAAATGGTTGGATTTTGAAAATCCTCCACAGGATTGACCTGTTGCTGGGCAGCGCTGCACATGTTTTAGGGGCCTCCACAGAAGTCACACTGTATCTTAGACGACTCACTTGCTTTTGGCATGTTATGCGATCAGCCGCCACCTATAATGCCGCCTTTTTGAGCTTGGCGAGTCTTCATGGCATGTGCTTCTTCTACACACAGAGATTGTGTTGCTTCTTCCATGTGGAAGGCACTGGTAGCAGCTAGCTCATGAGATCTGTGCATCTCAGGGATATGCTGCATTGAGATGCCAGCTCTTGCAATATTTGATGGCGTCGTCGTGTTAAAAAGCAGCATTGGATCAACTGCGCTGTTATGTCTTCCTCTTCATCTCGTAGGGTGTATGGCACACGTCGAACATGTCAAGTAATTTCTGGGCACATTGACTGGCTGGACCCAGTTGTAATCTCTCATGATCACATTTTACTAGAGAGCTTAGATAGTCCTTGAGAGCACGCTTTGCCGCATCATAGGAACCATCATCGGTTGGAGGATTTCGTGTAATGTTCTCCCCAGCGAAGAAGAACAGCATGGATTTCTTAGCAGTATAATCAGTTTTAGAGTTACCATGAAAAACATCCAATCTTTCTGTCCATATTCCCACCTGGGTCGTTGGGTTACTGGTCTGCCACTGACATCAAACTCAGGAACTTGGGTCCCTTGAGGACGGCGAGAGCCCAAAGACGTTGAGCCCCCAACGGCCCTGTGGTGCTGTTGGCACCCCTGCTTGTTGGGGAGCAAGCAGAGCAGGATGACACGGCATTGTCCCCATCATAATCCTCACTATCAATGGTGCTCTTGTGCTAAACATGTAAGTGGGAGATCAATCCCCGAGGTTGCTACCTGATAGGTCCTTTAGGTGACCCTTTCGAAGAACAGTTCTGTGCCCTTGTCCGAGGATGATATTCCGCAGTGTTTTGAATAGTGCTAGACGTAGCACTTAAACAACAGTGTGGATATGAAGCAGGGCAGCCATACCAGGCAGTGTGCACCATGTCAGTTGCATTATAGACACCATAAACAGGAATGGCAACCCTTGCATAGGAGAACCGAGCGGGCTGCAGAAGCACTCATCTCAGGGCAAGTAGTCACCGCTGTGCTGATCAACAAGCTGAGTAGGTAAGCGAGCCTACACCACTTGCTGGAGCGCCATACGTCGATGATGCCATGAGAACAAGGGCAGCGATCGGAATAGGATGGTGTGCTGACCTCCATCTTGTGAGGTCCTTCAAGGTCTTGTCACGAGTTGTTATGTTCTCCAGGAACCAGAGGACAGCGGATAATGAGCAGGCTGCTCCAAGTAGAGGGCCTTCAGGGAAGAGTCTTGAAAGAAACGTATACACTGTGTGGATTAGTGGACAATTGTCACAGCAAATGGGGTGGGCTTCTTTTATTTACAGTACAGCCTGTCATGTAACGACAGTGGGCGTCATCCATGAGGCCCTCCGATGCCATCACACCCTACAGCAATGCAGACAAATCAAAGTTGAGGGGATACAAGTCAAATGTTTTTTTTGTGCTAGTATTCATGGTCATGTGGCAGTTTGTGATAAAGTATCCCCACATATACTGCAAGAAGTAATAGGCAACTGCAAGAGATAATAGGCACTATAAAACTTTCTTTGAAAAACAAGGATTCATTTCTATTGGTTTATTTGTTTTATTAAATAATGTTCTTCAAGTAACATATATTCCACACTGATCATTGCCTGGCCTTGCATTCATATCATGTGCAAATGTGACCCTAGCATGAAAAAAGGGTTCAAACGCAGATGCATACACGGGTGCATACGTCACTTAAGATAGTGCCTTCGTGACCAAGTTGACGAGTCATTCCACACAGGTTTGCACTCAACCCTAAAGTCTACCATGGGGTTGGTTTGCAACAACTTTATGTGGTGCGCTTTGGGACAAGGTCAGAGTCATGACCCTGTCAGGGGGGGAACAGGAACCACTCCCAAATTGGGGTAGGAGGCCTGCTAGGGGTAACCAGAGCCGGTCCTACCTGTGATTATTCTGGAGACTTCGTTCCTTCTTCCCTGGGGGAGGGGGGTGCACCCCCTTTGAGGCTAGGGAGGTGAGCGCACTAAGAAAAACCCTCCCTAGGGGTTTGGGAAAGCGGGACTTCACTGGGAGTGACTCCGCTCTAGGGGACAAGGACTCACATTCCCATGGGGAACTCCCTATACACCAGATATTATCTGCCTACAGTGGAGTCAGTAATACTGACAATACATCTATGTGGGTGGCTAAAGATAATACAGATAATACCTCTCTGTATTTGGCTCAAGACAAAGATGAACTTTATGGCTGTTTGGCAAACTGTGGTGAACAATACACCCTCTCTCATTACAGGAGCAAGGATAAAGGGCCAACGACACTTGAGTGGAGGAGGAGAAAGGCGAGCCTCTGATGTGAGTATGTTGGCAAGAGGCGGAGCTGCTTTGCACAACAGAGCCAGCTGTTGCGAGGAGAGACGCTGCTGTCTTTGGGGAACGCCAAAGGGAGACGCTGCTGTCTGAATACAGAGACATACGGTGCCTGAGGAGACAAGAGGAACCAAAGCAAAGCTTACTTGGAGGTGCAACAACGCAGAGGACTTGGTGGGTCCAGTGCCTGCAAACGAACACCGAAACCTGAAGCCAAGGGAGGAGTGAATCCTCTGCTACAAATGAGAGAGCAGAAGGGCAAGAGAACGCCATGACAAGCAGAGTCTGAAATGGCTCGTATCCTGTCCAGAAGACCGGCAAGCGGGGAAGAACTTTACTGCTGCCGAAGAGACACACCCTCATTGGAGCAGACCCTGCAACGCGGAAGGTATGCAGGTTACCCAGGTCTAAGGGGAGCAGAGAGAGGAAACAGCCAGTGGGGAAGAAGGAAGGATTGTCCTAACCCTGTACCAGGGTCACAGAAGCCCAGAGAGAAAGACTGACCCAGCAATAGAGAAGGGTTACAGGAGCCTGTGAAACCCAAAGAGAATAAGCCTCCAGAAATGCCACAAAAACCCACAAGAGCTGCGAGAACCACAGGAAGAGAGGAGTTACTGATACCCCAAAGAGATAAGTTAAGCTTTGAGACAGAGAAACCCAAGGGATCCGGAGGGGCCCAATAAAATAAAGTGAAGAACAGACACGAGGCAACCAAAACTAGAATCTAGTGGGGAGAGAACATCATAAGGGGTGGAGAGGGATCCGGGAAATATCCCTCCATCTAAAGAACTTTGGGCATTTTGTTTTTTCTGGAACATAAGACTTTCTGTTGTGGAACTTGGGAATCTTGAGGAACTTAAATAAACTGAGAAGAATTGTGAATAAAGGAGAACTGTTAAATTGCAGAATCTAGAGCCAGAAGAAATCCCTGTAACCCCAGGGAAATATTCTAGTATCCAACATTGAGTGCAGGGAACTCCACCTAACTTTTTTATTTTTGACTAAGTGATAGGACCAGTTTAGTGGATAGGTTTGGATGGAGGACTATTTTCTTTTGACTACTGACAAGCACCTTAGTTTAGTTTGATTGGAAGGCAACACCCCTTTACCAATAGGGTTAATGAGGCGTTTTACTTTTACGTTGAATAAAGTTACTTGGGAAGTGTGTCCCCTGGTCCGTGTCCTTCTTCTGGCTTGCCACATACCCCAGAGGCAGTGAGGGAGTTGGGGAGGGGGGGTGTTCCTGACCCCCTGAGTGTGCATTGGCTAGGTCTGCTGTCCCTGCCATCATGCATGTTATTCTTTTTTCTGCCCAGAGTTCTCTTTTGTCTTTTCCGGGACAGCAACTCCCACAATGCATCTGGATGCAACCAAGAAAATCCAGACAGAACCAGGGGAATGGAATTGAGAACAGAAATTGAATGGACTGTGATTTTATTTGCCAAACAGAGATGAGACACCCTACACCCGACCTACCAATCCCAGACGGACCACAGGAAAATGGCTGGACAACAGAAAATGAACTGAGGGTGAGAAAGGACTGCAGAAGCGCAGGAGAGACATAGAAATCCTCCCCAAACTGAATTGGAAGCAACACTCAAAAGCACATGAAAAAAGCTGCAAGGAAAACTAGCACCCTGAGCACATGACGGCTCTTGCAAATGAAGATTGAAAAGGGGCAGGGATAAATGTCTTTTTGAAGCCTTCCAGTGATAGCTTAGCCAGAAACTGGCCAAAAAGAGCATGCAACCAGGAGGGACCAGTTGGAGCTGGGAGGAGTGTTGGATGGGGATAGGCTGGGCTATAAAAGCCGAGCCAGCTGTCATTGTCACCGCCCGCAAAGACCTGAAAACCCTAGCTGCGGTAGGGGCACATGGGGGTTGGACTGACTGATGCATTCCTGACTGTGGAACAAATCCCACTATAAAATGACCGCCACAGAGAGAGCAAACTTAGGCAACCAAGATGGGTGCCACTGGAGATACAACCTACCAGATCCTGGTAACGCTCTCTGCACTCAACATGGGCCCAGGGCTATATAAACCACACCCTGGGCCCATGCCGGTGCGTAGCGTACACTTAGCTTCCAGTACAACACGAGCGCTCCAGCACATGAGCACGTGGACCCGTTTCCTCCACTCAGGTTGCTGCCAGGCGACTCCCACTGGGTCTGTTCTCCCGGCAAAACAAAAGTGGAGGTTAGTCCAAGTAGACGGAATATGGCGCTGCAAACGCATGTGCTGGAGAAAGCTGCTACGAACACTTACCAGACCCTAAGGCAACTGGAATACAGCGCGGCAAACGCATGCACTAGGGAAAGATGCAACTAACACTTAACAGACCCTAAAGCACACAGAATTTGGCGCGGCTAATCCGCGCACTTTGGAAAACTGCAACAAACACTTACCAGACTTTAAAGCAGACAGAAAAAGGTGCGGCTAACGCGCACACTTGTAAACTGCAAAGATGACTTGCCTGATTCTCAAGCACACGGGCTACAGCGTGGTTAACACGCGCCTCAGCACCCAGTGTATACCAAGTTGAAGCTGCCAACAGAACACCACTCCTCTCACTATCCTACTCCCGCTTCACCTACTAACCCAACCCATCTTCTCATGTACAGATCCGCCAGAGCGCCTGGGCACCAACTCTGTTGGTGACGGTGCGCGGTACAAATACATTTAACATTTAACTGAGGACAGTGATCAGGGAAATCTCACGGACACGCCAGAGCCATATCTAGGAGCGAAGAAAGACCATTATCAGAGGAAAAGGTGCATTCACATGCGCATCACAGCAAGAGACACTAGGCGCCAAGAAGGACGTTCATGAGCTTGATAAGGCGCATTAGACCCACTAAAGAGAAGGAACGACCACAATATCAAACACAAAAGAGGGTGAAGAGATTTTGATGGTCACAGCCAGACTGGATTAGCACCAGTGACGTAAATGGTCAGAGGTCAAATCGGCCACAGCATTTGATGGTGAGCCCAACCCCCCATTGGAATTCCGTTGGGATAGAAGCAGGGGGAAGTGTGAACCAGTACTAAAGTCGTTTCTTTTTCCTATTAGGGGATCCCGCTGAAAAAGCCACCCCAGCGCAACCACCCTTATCAACTCTGCTCCCTCTCCTCCTAACCACGTCTGAGTGTTCCAGTTGCGCCTCACGTGGGTGGCGTGGAAGGAGGTGTGGGACAAGTCCATGAGGGCCCTGACATGACGTCCCTTCAAGACTTAAGGTAAGCATTACAGAACGCTAAGCCCATGTTACCAGTCTTGCCTGGGCATCATGGAGACCTCAGACAGCGACCAGTTAACCACAACCTTGGGACACTTGTGAGCAGAAGTACATGCTGCACATTCTGAGACCAATGCCTCAAGAAGTGGTTAGTAGGGATAGAACGGATGAATTGGCAAGACTCCTTACACAAACACAAGCAGCGCAAGCGCCACAGCCCGGAACTCTAGTACCTCCAGCGCCCCCACCACTGTCCATCCAAATAGTCACACCCACATCAGTACCCTTGGCCACCATTGGAACGCTTCACGGGTGACCCTCACAAGTATGCACTATTCATGAACCAGTGCCATCTTCAATTCCTCTGTAGACCGGGGACATTCCCTAATGATCAGACAAAAGTAGCCCTCCTTCTCTCCTACTGGGGAAGGGGGGGTCTCATGTGGCCAATTGGTCGATTCCATTAGTTGAAAGGGACGTCTCACTACTACTGATTTCCAAGGGTTCCAGTGAGAACTTGAAAAGTTGTTTGCCTGAAAGGCAAAGGTGCAGGCCCTTGACAATGAACTACTGGCTCTCCCACAAGGCTCTGAAGATCTGTTGGGCTATAAATCTACATTCAATAGGCTAGTCGCTGAGACAAATTGGCTCAAGGAGAAAAGGATCACTTTCTTCCACATGGCGGCTCTGTGGAGATCTCAAAGATGTCTTGGCTCAGGTAGACAATCCACCAGACGACTGCCCTGAATAGATCGATCTGGTGGTACAACTGGGCCATCGTTTGTAGGAAAGAAGGTACGATCGCACATGATCCCACATACGCCCAGTATACATACGCCCGAGTGAACACCTATTGCTCACTCCAGATACACACCCAGAGCCTATGCAGTTAGGCAGCATCCGGGGAACATTAACCAAAGAAGAAAGAGACAGACGCAGACAACAGCAGCTCTACCTACATTGTGGTAAAGCAGGGCATTACTTGAAAGACTGTCCCCCAAACCCCCTGTGAAAGGCCATAGGTGCCTTGAATGCTCCTGCCCCAAATGAGAATTTGGAAAACTAACAAGCCCAGCAGGCAACAAAACCGCCCCCCCATCCAACAGTGAAAAGGTACCACAGGTCTCTCATTTTGCTACACCAATAGTCTTGATCAGTCAAGATGCAAGCTCTGGAAGCCTTCATAGATTCTGTCGCCATTTGAAACTACATGAATCTAGCCATGGCCAAACGGATAGGGATACCACTGCAAAGTAATAAAGTGGCAGCAAACATGGTATCAGTGGATGGAACGCCGCTAAACTCAGAACCTATCACTCAGTGCACTGAAGACATCCTCCTTCTCCGCCAAGATGGACACCGGGAAAACATCTACTTTGATCTGATTAGTGTGCCACAATTCCAGATAATCCTCGGAATACCATGGTTAGAAACCCATAACCCAAGTATAGATTGGAGGGCTCAGACCCTGACATTCCCAAACAACTGTTACAATGAGACTCCCGTCTCTACATCCAACCCTGCAATGCTCACCACTCCGGTGGGACGCGTACTAGAAATAATGGGGGTATTACCAGCTGCATATGCTGACTACAGCAAGGTCTTTCAAAAAGAACTGGCCAATACCTTGCCCTCACACATGCCTTATGACTACCAGATAGACCTGATCCCAAAGCACAGGTATCCCTATCTGTTTGGCCATGGCTAGATTCACAGGTGCCATGCAGTGGCCTCTATGTGCTGATGGAATGAGAAAACACGTATCTCTGCACGTACCCAGACCAGTATTTAGCTATCGGTTTTATTAGGCCATCAAAATCCCCGGCAGCTTCACCCCTCTTATTCATACCAAAGAAGGAGGGGTATCTCTGCACTTGCATTGACTACAGAGCCCTGAACTGGATCACAATTAAAAGCAGGTACCCACTACCACTGATTCCCATACTTCTGGACCAAGTCAAGACTGCCAACATATACACGAAGTTGGATCTCTGAGGGGCCTACCAGCTTGTGAGCGTGAAAGAAGGCGATGAGTGAAAAAATGCCTTACACATGAAATGCAGCCTCTATGAATATCAGGTCATGCCCTTTGGGTTATGCAACATGCCCACAGCATTCCAATATTTCATCAATTTGCATCAAAAACTCCTTGATGTTTCGTCATCGGTTACATTAATGACATGCTTATCTATTCTGCATCTCCCGAAGAACATGTCAAGCACGTGAGGGCTGTCCTAGAAAAGTGAAGACAACATCGCCGCTACGCGAAGTTAGAGAAATGCGTCTTCCAAGTAACTGAGGTTGAGTTTCTAAGTTTAATCCTATTGCCACAGGTGATCAAGATGGATTCTCGCCAAGTGGAGGCGATTCTACAATGGCCTACTCCCTCATCCATCAAGATGGTGCAATGTTTCTTAGGCTTTGCCAACTTTTACTGGCGTTTCATCCCGGAGTTCTCAGACATTGCGCATCCCATCACATCCTTGCTCCGGAATAACAGGTCTTTTCAGTGGAACGAAGAAGCTCAACACACGTCACTGACTCTGAAATAATGGTTCACTGCCGCCCCGATGCTACAACATCCAAACCCAGAGTTTTCCTTTGTAGTCGAGACCCTTGCCTTGAACATTGCTATAGGGGCTGCTCTGCCCCAAAAGGAACCCGGACACTGCTGTTGGGGTGGTCAGGAAAGGTCCCACCGAGATAGAGGGGTTCATGTTGCGCGTGCCATATTTCTGACTGGGGGTGTGGTGAAGTTGGGGCAAATTTGCAATTTTATATGTATCCAGTGTAGTTAAATGTGAATGGGATGTGTTACTTTGTGTTCAAGTTGATACATAAAAGATTTGCACGCGCATAGGCCGATAAATGGTAAAATCGCCAAATGAAATATAAACACGATCTAGATATGGTGTGTTAAAAAGTGCTTAAAGCTGGGCAGCAGAGTTTCAGAATGCGCATGCGAGGAAGGGGACTTGTCATGGAGAACCTAATGTGATTAAAACACAATAGTTAGTAAACATGTACACTGACATACATGCACAGGGAATTTATAAATCTACATGTAGTGTGCTCTCTTTATAAATGTGTTACACTCTGCAGTCATGGTTGGTGAGATGAATTTTAAGTGACTGGGAAAAGCTAGTTTTGCAGAATTTCAGAGGCCAGAGGAGAAATGAGTAACTCGACCTTAGCAGGTGGAAAGTCAACAGGCCGGCCCATGGTTTCTATGGCTTGGCAGTATTGCAAAGGCAGATGTAATCTTTTTAAGTGCATAGGAACTTGCAGAGGGATCCAGCCATATGCTTTTGATAAACAATAAATGTGGATTGAAGGATGCCTAAGTTGAACAATACTCCCTGTTTTTCGTTTGTTTTCTCAGGACGTGGCATGCGTATTGCATTGGTAGTTGGTTAGATTAGAATGTTCCATGATGCCAGCAAGTTGGGGTGGGTGAGATGTTTATTCTGCCCCTCCTCATGTTGTTTGAAGTACTTGTGCAAGCCATGTGCAATTACATTTAGGGTTAGGAGGTCTCAGACCAGCTGGGACTTGTAATTAATTATGTTTGTACTAGTGGAAAAGCCTGTGTACATGGCATAATGTGCATAAAGGAAGACATTTTCAGACTGTAAATATATTATGTGGGGTATTTTAATGTAATTTATGTTAATAGAAAGGAAAGGCTTGTAAAGGATCTTGCTCCTTTTAAAAAATAAATAAAGAATAATTCTACCTAAAGAACATGAGTAATTTGTTAGGAGTAGTAACCTCAAACAAAATCTCACAGAATCCATTGAGCGTTCAACATAGTAATATGGTCAGTTTTTGTATCTGCTCCTCATTGTATTGGATTTTACTTATGGGTTTTGGACCCAAATATATAATGTTGAGGGATGTCAGAGTAATACAATTCACGTGCAGCATGATTCGAAGTAGACATGAGATCATAAAATAAAGAAAATTTAAGTCAAATAAAGTTTCAAACATACATGAAGAATATTATTGCTATATTAATACATACCAAGAAATATTACAATGAATAATTACACAATACATAAGTACATTGAAAAGAAAAAAAGTCATTTATTTTGTTAGAGAAGAAGTGCTTGATCAAATTAATTTCTCTTTATATTTTATTTATAAATACATATATTTTCTTGGTGTATGCACTTGTACTATGCTGTTAAAGTGGTATCCCTGTCTTGGGCTTTTTCTGCAACTAATTGTTTGTTATCATTGTTGAAATACACATTTTGATCACCTGGAAGATGAACTTGAGGTCTTATTGTTCTATGCGTAAGGCAACATATCCCTCTAGTGGTGATAACAGGCAAAGTGGGCAGGACGGCTTTGGACAAACATCCATCTGGCCTTTTATTCTATAGCAGAGGTCTTCAAACTGTGGGGCGCACCCCCCCAGGGGGACGCGGCCGCATCCCAGGGGGATGCCAGAGCCCAGCATGAATTGTAAAAGATTAGATTGGAGGAAATGGGAAGGGGCAGCTCACATGGTCAGACTGGACCATAACACGATCTTGGGCACCAATGAAAAAATGGCCAGCAGTTGCAAATGGATATTCAGTTCTTTAGTCACAGACTGTTTGAATAGTACCCAAGGGGTTGTTTTTTGTTCAAATCATTCAAATGTAAACAAATTGTGATATTTGAAGAATATTTATTCAGCAACAATGGTCAAAACTACTAGCTGCATAGTGAAGTAACTCCTCAAACTGGCCCACATTGGCCAAAAAAGGGGCCATTTTGACTGGCCTACACTAGCATTTAGTATTTTTGGTACGGTCATCGCCCTATTGCCCTATAGGCCAGTCCAAGCCTGACGGCTCATCCATAATGGGTGAGGGGGCGTCCACCCCCTGGCCACCTCACCCATTATGGAGGAGCCGAGGAGCCATCCCAGTGGAACACTGAGCACTCCCTCAGCTGCTTTTTCCAGCTGAGGGAGTACTCCTGGGCTGGCTGAACTGTCAAAGGGAAACACTGTTTGCCTGTGACAGTTCATTTCCCCAGCCGCACATGATCACTGAACCATGCAACGCTGGGGGTGTTTTGCTTCGCCAGCCTTGCATAGCTCATTGGAAATGCTGGCTGGGGCACTGCATGTTTGTATGTGCGAGGGGGTGCTCCTGCACCTCCTCACACATACGGGCAGAACAACCGGGAGCGGGGCATTTTAGGAACCACGCGCAGGACCCTGCAGAAGGTACATTTATGGCGATTTATTTTTTATTTAAATATGTATGGATGTGTGTATGCTTGTGTTATGGGATTGTGGTGGTAGCAGGATGGGCGGCAGCACTGGGATAGTGGTGGGAGTAGGGTGGGGAGAGCCCAGGGTTTGTACTCGGAGTAGGGTGCGGTGACGGCACGCAAAGGTTCATAGCGATTTCTACATACTGTCCATCTGGCACTTTTAGGGGGGCCTGGCCTGCCCAAACTTTGCTCAGGGGGGGCCCAGGCCAAAAATGTTTGAAGACCACTGTTCTATAATATGATATGATGTGAATGTGTAACTGTATGATGATGTCATGACCTGCCACGGACAAATCCTAAAAAGGGGTGTGTTCTACACATGAAATGAAGATGGTAGTTAAGATAACTGCAACCAATGGGAATGGGGGAATTCGAGAAAGATTAGATTTCTTTGTATAGGTGTTGACCAAACACGTGCTGAGGGTGGTTTGTAATAAAGTACATGGGAGTTTTTTAACTGTTGGAAAAATGGAAATAATATGTCAACTTGTGTGGTTCAGGGAGACTCAGGTTAGTTTGACTCTACAGCGTCATCTAGCCGCTCCCCAGACGAGTGTACAATAAACTTGCTTTACGTACAAACAGGCACTCATTTCGTAAGTGGTGAGCCTGCTTAGGTTAAGGTAATTGATGGCCTATCCGCACACTGGCCAGTTAAATCCCACTGCATTTTGGTCCAAGAAGTTCACTCCATCAGAACTGAACAATGCCATAACCGAGAAAGAACCTCTTGTGATGAAGGCTGCATTCAAGGTTTGGTGACACTACCTGCTCGGCACTAGGCACCCCATCACTGTTCTTACGGAACACAGAAACCGACAATACCTGAAGGTTGTTCGTGCTCAATCCACCAGACAGCTAAAATGGGCCCTATTCTTTGCAGAATATAACTTCACGATTTTCTATCGGCCCGGGGTTCGGAAACAATTAAGGCAACTGTAACCTTGCCTTAATTGTAACCACTCGTCTAACTATGTGTCATTCTTGTAATCTACTGTTGAAGATATGCACCCGGTTGCCTTCGGGCCTGGCTGCGCTATACAAATAAACAAAATACAAATACAAATACAAAGGCAAGGCCAACACTCTGTCCCAATTGGGATGGGGAAACGAGGGAGAAAAAAGTGCCTTTGAAACACCAGAATCTATGGCCATCGTCCCAACACATAGGAGCCGTAGACTCAACGTCTGATCAGGTGGATCAGCTACACGATTCCAGTCAGCAAGCCTTTACACCAGAAGAATTGCACACCAGGGATGCCAAGGACTCGGAAAGGGAAATCAAGAACAGTCTACCCTACCGTCATAAACTACTGTATCTCCCTACACCTGCAACACACGTTCTGGTACTTCAGAACTACCATGATTCTCTGGCAGGCGGACATTCTGATACTGCAAAGACCATAGATAAAATTCAACTGCACTAATGGTGGTCCACACTATAGGAAGACATCACACTATATGTGAACACTTGGAATTGATATGCACAACACAAAACATCAAAGAAAAAGCCACAGGGGCTGCTCCAACCACTGCCAATACCTCCTGTTCCATGGCATACAGTATCATTGGACTTCCTTACTGATCTACCGACATAGATGGTCTAGATTGACCTTTTGTCAAAAATTTCACATTTTGTGCCCTTGAAAGGATTACCAAACGCCACCACATTAGAGCACACCTTTTTTACAACAGGTAGTCAGACTTCATGGATTCCCATCCACTGTAATCCCTGACAGAGGGAGCCAGTATATTTCCCGTTTTAAAAAGAAGTGTTGCGCATTAGCCCAAATCGATGTTCGTCTGTCAACTAACCACCATCCCCCAGCAGACGAAGAGACCAACCAAACCCTAGAGCAGTAACTCCGCTGCATGTTCACGCACACAGACCTAGATTAGGTCGATCTTCTCTGAGTGGCGAAGTATACAAATAACAACGCTACCCACAGCTCTACTGGTTGAACACCATTCTTTTTTCTCCATGGAAGACACCCACACACCTCAGCATATGATTCCCCTGAGGCCCTTGAAATGCCTGCAGTTAACGATTTGCACAAAACCATCCATCACTCTATGCAGCAGGCCAATAAGCATCTGCAAATAGCCAAGGACTCATACAAGAGATTTGCAGACCGAAAGAGAGAACCCGTACCTGCATATCAGGTGGGAGACCGTGTTTGGTTGGACACTAAACACATTCAGCTGAAAGTTCCATCCCCGATAAATGGGTCCCTACACCATCTCTATTCTAGTCAGCCCTTAAACTAGAGCTGCACACCTCACTCCCTGCTCATCCAGTGTTCCACGTGTCACTACTAAAGCCGGTTTACCCAGGGACACGAACTACATTGTAACACCCACCAACACTACAGACAGAAGACACAGAACCTGAGCATGAAGTTCGACACATATTGGACTTCAAAAGGGTAGGTCACATCTTACATTATATGACTGACTGGAAGAGGAATGGAGTTCTAGAAAGATCCTGGGAGCCAGCCTCAAACATCCACACCCACCGCCTCGCATCACACTTTCACGCACCACCCAGAGAAACCCCGACCAGGGATTCTCTGCCATTATGGAGGAGCCAGCCTAGTGAAATACTGAGCGCTCCCTCAGCTGTTTTTGTCAGCTGAGGGATTGCTCTGTGTTTCCCTTTGACAGATACAGGTCCTCAGCCACGCAAGCTCAATGAGCCATGCAAGGCTGGGGGCGTTTTGCTTCGCAAGCCTGGCATAGCTCATTGGAAATGCTGGCTGGGGGACTGCATGTCTGTATGTGCAAGGGGGCGCTTCTTCACCTCCTCGCACATATAGACAGAGCAGGCTGAAGTGGGGAGTCTGCTCACCCACACTCAGGCTCCTGCACGTATGTGTTTATGTTCATGTATTTTTTTATTTAAATTATGTGTATGGATGTGTGTATGCTTGTGTTGTTAGATGAATGTATGATGATGTATGCTGGTGTGAATGAGAGAGTGCTTGCTATGCATATGTTGTGTAAATGTGTGTGTTTGTATGTGTCACGCCTGCGCCACGGGCGCATCCATTTACGCTCAATATGGACTATTTGTTTAACATTTATTTACAACAGACTCTTGGATCCATCTATATTTACTTTGGGAACTTTATTTCCCATTTGCGAGACTTTGGTGCTTTATTATTTCTTCCAACAAACTACGTATACCACAATGCACCTGGCTACAAGCATCGATTCCTGGCTGTTCCTATTAGTTATCAAAGGAACTACACCCCCCAGAAGCCCTAGGGACTTGCCCTGCTTCCACCAGCCCAGGAACAGAAAGGGAGGTGGCCGATTGCCTGCAGGTGTGCTTAGCCAGGTGCAACCAATTAGCCTGCCTCTGTACTGGGCTAGGCAGTATAAAGGCTGCTGCCTGCAGTGGCTCAGGCTCTTGCATCTGAGAGTCCTTCCTCCACCTTTCGCGTCTTTCTACGGATCTTTGTATGCTGTTTACCATCTCTCCTGCTTGGATCCTGCCTTGCAGCTTGCTACACCCTGCTGCCTACAGCCCTAGCCTTCTGGGCTCCCTGCCTCAGTCCAGCTCCTCTGGGCTTCCTGCCTTGCAGCTTGCTACACCCTGCTGCCTACAGCCCTAGCCTTCTGGGCTCCCTACCTCAGTCCAGCTCCTCTGGGCTTCCTGCCTTGCAGCCTGTTACACTTCGCTGCCTCCTGCCATTGCCTTCCAGGCTCCCTGCCTCACAGCCCTGCTCCTTTTGGCTCTCCACATTGCAGCTGATCACGCTCTGCTGTCTTCCAGCTTCCGCCCTTGCCCTGCCGGGCTCTCCACATTGCAGCCGATCACGCTCTGCTGCCTTCCAGCCTCCGCCCTTGCCCTGCGGGCTCTCTACATTTCAGCTGATCACGCTCTGCTGTCTTCCAGCCTCCGCCCTTGCCCTGCCGGGCTCTCCACATTGTAGCCGATCACGCTCTGCTGCCTTCCAGCCTCCGCCCTTGCCATGCGGACCCTCTACATTGCAGCTGATCACGCTCTGCTGCTTTCCTGCCTCAGCCCTTGTCCTCTGGGCTCCCTGCCCTGCAGCCTGCCTCACTCCGGCTGTCTGCAGCCCTTGTCCTCTGGGCTCCCTGCTCTGCAGCCTGCCTCACTCCGGCTGCCTTCAGCCCATGTCCTTTGGGCTCCCTGCTCTGCAGCCTACCTCACTCCGGTTGCCTACAGCCCTTGTCCTCTGGGCTTCCTACTTTGCAGCTGATCACGCTCCGCTGCCTACTACCTATCTTTTTCCGCTGGGTTCTCGGCCTAGCAGCCCGCTACAGTCCTCTGCTACCTTCTACGGTCAGCGGCCCTGCCCCTCAGGGCCCACTCCTTGCCGCCCGGCCCTTCTGGGTTCCTTACCGTGCAGCCTGCTTTACTCTGCTGCCCTAAGCCCTTTTCATCTGGGCTCTCTAACTTACAGCCCTGCTCCTGTGGGCTTGCTCATTGCTTTCCTGCTCCTCTGAGCTCTCAACCTTGTTCCTTACTGTCCTCTGCTATCCTATCCTTTTACACGACTTTCCCTTCATTTCCTTCTGCTAGTTTGCTATCACCTCCTTTCCTGGATTTGTCTGTAGTATCTTCTCTTGTACTGTTTGTAGACCCTTTTGTACAGAGCTTGTCTGTTGGTTCCCATCAGTCAACCTCTGCCCATTTCCTTGTTTCGTTTCTACATTACAGACACCCATAGCTGCTGTTCCAAGCCATGAGCAAACAGCGTGGGCCTCTGTTATAGCAAACTGTGTAGAAGGCTAGAGTATTTCCTAAGGTTCGTGGAATACTCTTTTCCTAGATCTGCATACACCCCAAGAGGGAATTCATTCTGTACCTTTTTTCCCTTGCTACTCTGGCCTACTCTTTGTTCTCTTTTCTCTCTGCTGTGTGTGTACTTACCTGTCCACTTTATTTTGGCACAACCACCCAAACCCTTTCTGGGTGTCTTATGCTACTCTTAATAGAGTGCCATCCCTGACAGTATGTGCATTTATTTATGATTTAAATATGTGTATGGATGCGTGTATACTTGGGGTATGCGTAAGTGCATGAAGATGGGTGCTTGTATGATGTTATATTACATTATGTTAGTGTGTGTGTGTGTGTGTGTGTGTGTGTGTGTGTGTGTGTGTGTGTGTGTGTGTGTGTGTGCTGTGTGCTGTGTGCTGTGTGCTGTGTGCTGTGTGCTGTGTGCTGTGTGCTGTGTGCTGTGTGCTGGTCCCTGGAGCTGATTTTGGCGAGTGGGGGCGGGGGGTTTGCACAACAAAGGCATTTTAAAAATGCCTTTGTTGCACAATCCCACTCGCCACCAGCCAAAATAAATTCTCCATCTCAGGCTGTGAGGACCAGGGGACAGGGATGGGATTTCTCACAGATGTCCAGTAAAGAATATCATACCTGCCCTCCTGGGCTCCCCAGCATCTTGCATACCCACATAAAAACTTTGATTGTGTGCATGTGTTTAGCGCGGTGGGGTGCAGGGTACAGGGATGGCATTTTTTTACTGAACATCTATGATAGAAGTCCAGTAAAAAATACCATGCCTGCCTCTGGACACCCCACCACCTCACATACACATATAATACTGTTGATTGTGTGCTTGTGTTAGGTACTTGGAGCACAGGAGATAGGAATAGTCTCTTCTTACTGAACCTCTATGATAGATGTCTAGTAAAAAATACCATGCCTGCCCCAGCACCTTGCATACACACATAATCACTTTGATTGTGTGCATGTGTTTGGTGCTGTGGGGCTCAGGGGACAGGTATGTGATTTTCTTTACAGGGCATGTGAGAAACTGAAAGGCACTCTCACATCTACTCCCCAGGGATCTTTGGTTCAGGTGGCCAGGGAAGGGCCATTGCTCTTGGATCTCCACCCTGGGGATGGACTAGCGAAGGAGGATCACCTATGCCGGAGGGTCCTTGGGGATTGGGGAGAGAGTGTCAGAGGGCGATGACATGGTATCCCCCTTTCCTGGCAGTGAAATAATTTACCCTCCCTCAGCTTTTGTAGGATATTGTCGTTCTGATCCTACTTCTCCCCCTAAAGTGAAGGCCAGTACTGGGAAGAAGAAGATAATCCCAAGAGTAATGCAAGTTACCTATGAAGAGTGCCATTAAAGTACTGGGACGAAGAAGAGGGATACTGAAAGTTACAGATCTGAAGGTCAGGCATGTCCCACTAATTGGCCTGATTGAGGTCAAGCAAACAGGGAAAATTGTGCACACTGAAATCCCTTGAAGAAGCACAGGTGTATAAAATAAGAGGCACAAGTCTGAAGAAGAGAGGTGAGGCAGGTGTGAGTGCAGTATCAGGACAGCCAGCACAGCTCATAGGAGACCGGAGGAGAACAGGACACTGAGACGCAGGAGACGGACACTGTATGGTAAAGTGTCACTGCATGGCAAGGGAGCCGCGTCTCCAAGAAGCCAGAGAACGAGAGAGAAGGGAGCCGTTGAGCTTAACGGTTCTTTCAGCCTGGCCGAGAAGTGCTTGTTCCCCTGAAGGTAGGAGTCCTCCAGTAGTGTCTATGGGGCAGGCGGTAAAACACTGACCATTAAGTCCTACAAAGCAGATGACGGGAGAAACTAAAGACAGGAACGCGGCAACCAGTGAGTTTAAATGAGATGTGCTGAAACCCGGTGCACGTATGCAAGCAAAGGCATTATATCGTATCGGAGTGGTCGCGTGCAGTCGGCACGTTGCCGTAAAGCTTCCGATTGAAGTTAATGGAAAAGATTTGACTTTCAAAAAGCAAGAGAAACTAAGTTGCTGGAATTAAAAGGCTGACAGAGTGAATGTGCAGCTGAGGGGAGCTAACAAAGTGGGAGCAAAATACTGAATGGGTATAACTACGTTAACCAGCAAACCTACATTAAAGTAAAGCAACAGAGTAAAGGCTTTGATAGAAAGCCAGCAGTGTATTAAAGACCACAAAAAAGCCTGAGACTTTTTACAAAACAGATAGACTTCTATGAGCGGTTATGAACTTGTGAGCCTGAAGGAATTACCAAGGTGGCAGAGAGTGGGACAGGGACCACCGTTTGCATGACCTGTAATGGGTGGGCCATGCAATCCGTTAACTGCGCCCAGACCAGGGAGGTCCCACGCCCATTCAGAAGGAGTCTGAAAGCTTGGGGAAGGGAATCACTGAACTCCTTTGAATATTTGTGTTATGAACCAAGGCTGGAAGCTTGGGAAAGGAAACCCCTGAGCTCCTTTCATCTACTGCATTGGGAACTATGGTTTGAAGCTTGAGGAAGATCCATGAGCCCCTTTGGAACTTTGTTGATTGTACATCAGAACTTACAACTTGGGGAAGAGCCCTGAGCTCTGTTGAAACATGGTGTTGTGATTTAATGCTTGAAGCTTGGGGAAGGGGAGCCCCAGCACTTGAGAACATTGTCCTTTGGAACTGTATCCTGAACTTGGGAAAGGGAGCTAGAGAATGCTCCACACTTTTACTTTGCACACTATTTTGAGCTAGCATATCCCTACACTACATTGAAGTATTAAATATGAGGGCAAGCATAGGTTTTGACACAGACACATTTTTGTTTTGGACTCTTGGACATCGACTTTCCTTAGTTTCTTTAGGTAGGGCAATTCCCACCATAGTAATGGGGCAAGTTAAGCTCTACACCCATCGCTTGATAACATGCCTGTCTCACAGCATGATAGATGTCCAGTACAGTAAAACCGACCATGCCTGACCCCTGTGCCCCAAGGCCGCACATACACACAATCATTGTGTGCACGTGAAGCACTGAGGCCCAAGGGGCAGGCATGGCATATTTTACTGGTTATGCACAGTAAAGAATGCCAGCCCAGTCCGCTGGGATTCCTGGCGCCTGACATTGAATGTCATGTCTGACCCCTAAGGCCCCCAGCGCCTCACAGGTACACATAATTGATTATCTGTGCATGTGAGGTGCTGGAGGAATACAGTTTTATTAGGGGTATCTGATACATGCCCAGTGTAAAATTTCATGACTGGACCCCCAGCACCTCGCGCACACACACAATGAATGTGCTTCAGAGGGCGGGCATGGCAGTTTTTACTCGGTATCTGTACCCAGTAGAAAATGCCAGGGCTGTACCCTGGGACCTCAGCTCTTTAGATACATCTTCCCCCTGTCCCTCAGCGCCTCGCAATCACACATAACCACATTCTTTATTAATGTGATTCTGTCTGAGTGCAAGTTGCTGGCGCACCATGGAGCAGCCATGACATTTTTTACTCGGCATGGTTGATAAAGCAAGCATGATAAGTGTTATTGTGTAGCTAGAATGGCATTTTAATGCAGCCAGTGTAGCCATTTCTTATTGTATTAAAGAGCAAAATTGAGCAAGGTCATAGAATACCTGGCTGATTAACGAAGGGTGAACACACACCTATGGGGGTTACACCTTGGTGAGTGTGTACAAGTAACTGTGAATGACTTCTGACAACAATATATCAGGACAGTTTTGGGTACTGCAGTTAGATTTTTAATAAAACTGCAGTTTACGTGTTTTTAGATACACTTGATAGAAAGTAACACAAGATACAACAGTATTTACACATTTTGAAGGTATATTAACCAGTTTGTGAGTGACAAATTTCAAATATTTGTAACGTCTTTTCAATGCTTACACACCCACTGAGTGGTCCTTGGGAAGGAAACCAGTGGATTTAGTGAGGTGATAGCATGTGATAGTCAGCACATATACATCAAAACAATGAGAGGTTGAAAAAGGACAACGCTAACACTATAACAGTCAACACAACAGTGTTTCGGCCAGAAAGTGAGCTTGGATGAGCTCTGATGGTGTGGCCTTCATCAGGACGAGATATTCCAAGGCGGGAAGTATCTTGTGAGGTCTGTTGAAATAAACAGACGGGGTGTTATAGGAGTGGGCACATTCGTAGAAAACTAGCACACGTAGAGGTATCAATACATGAAGGACCGGTGCTTACCGTAACTTCGGAGCGCAGTGGCTAGGGAGCGGCAGTGTCAGCAGTACACTGGAGGATTTTCGAGGTCCTAGAAGTGGCCGTTCCTGTGCAAGTAGGAAGGACATGGAGGCTGTATTAAGCCATATGGAGTAGTGGAGCAACTAAGGGTAAAAGGGGTAAGAGCAAGCTTACCTTGAGGGCCTGTTGCCGCCCATAAAATGGGTAGAACAGGCTGGCGTGATGAGTACGCTGAAGTCAACCGCAAGCGCGAGGGGCTGCGGAAAGAGGGGAAACACGGGGCTAGGATGAAAAGCCTCGGAGTGTGTCAAGTGTCAAGGTGCACGTGAGGGTTGGTGAGACGTGCAGGTCGCAGATCGCCACGAACCAGGTGTGGCTGATGCAAGTGTGTGTGTTCCAGTGTGATTAATAAATGGACGGAATTGTCTGTGATGTTAAAATTACAACCTCTAAGACAGGCAGCGGTATTGCGGGATGGCCCGTGCAGGATCGCATGCTTGGCGAAGACGGTATAAAATGGAGGCTGGGTTCCCGTTTTAAAGTGAGACATGCAGTCGGGAAATGGGTGCACGATATCATAGAGCTGCGGTGGTTGCATGCGCGTGTGCTTACCTGCGGATGAAGGAAGGAAGAGCGCTGCAGAGCAAGCTGTCAGCGGTCGCGGTCCCTGGCTGCGCATAGAGTGAGCTGTTGAGCGGACTGTGGTTAAATGGGGTGAGCGGCCATGATGAGGTGCGCGAGGTCGGGGTGCCCGTGGGGGTGCCTGACCCAAATGAAGGGCGCTAAATCCTCAAGGTACAAATCAGAATACTAGTAGGGCTACAAAGCCAAGCAAAACTCTCAGCCAAAGAGGGGCATACTAGTGTGTACACTAGTGCTGGAGGGGATGCGTGGCTCAGGTGGGTGATCCATGTCTAGGCAGGCGGGCGGAGGGCGCCTCACTGTGAGGCTGGGAAGCTGATAGGTCAGCGTCCAGCGGGTGGTGGTGATGGAGTCAGGAGCTACTAAAGAGGGGATCCCAACATGTTTGGGTGATGCATATCACGATACATATTTGCAGGAAATGCCTCATTGATGATGGTTATGTTTATCATTGACACAGAAGAAGGCACATATACCCCAGTGGGGTGGCATAAACAGAGTCCAGCAGTGCCACATGATGTCAAATGGGAGTGGAGGCATTGTCTCAATTACAGGAAGTGTTTCCACTCTACACAGATGTTTAAACCTGACCTGACAGAGTTTAATTTGTGAACCCATTTCTGTTCTAAACGGGTCAAGATTCTGTCGACATCTCATAGCAATTGGTGTGGTCCTGCAGAGTCCAATTGATGTCATTGTGTTTGAATTTACCATACAGACAATTCCTTCGCATCAGAAGAAACTGCACCGAACGCACCTCGTTTGACAAACATGCCACTGACCTCCAAACCAGGCTCGCCGATAGGGGGTACCCCAGGAAAGCCATCAAGAACGCTAAGAAGCGGGCCGCCAACACCGACCGCACAATATGTCTCACCAAAACAACTAAAAAGGAACTTGACAGACTGGTATGCGTCACCAAGTTCAGCCCACTCAGCGACCTCATCAAAAAGTCCGTCAAACAACACTGGCCCATCATCAGAAAAGCAGGATCACTACAAAAAGTCCCACTATTTGCCTTTAAGAAAAAACGGAACATCAGAGAATCCTTGGTACACACCTTCATCGAGCCCACCATGTCCACAAGCACCCTATGGAATCTTCCGATGTGGCAAATGTACCGTCTGCCAATTTACAGAGACTACCAAAATATTCAAACACAATGACATCAATTGGACTCTGCAGGACCACACCAATTGCAACAAAAAGCAGGTCATATATGCTATAACTTGCCCATGTGGACTCATATATGTGGGCAAAACCATGAGACCAGTGAAGACCAGGATATGCGAGCACCGCTCGAGCATAAAAAACAAAGTACCTGATAAACCACTGCTAGATCATTTTGTCAAGAAAAACCACACCAACATGGACGTTAAATGGGTGGTAATTCAGAAAGTTTCAGCAACCATCAGAGGGGGAGATGTCGACAGAATCTTGACCCGTTTAGAACAGAAATGGGTTCACAAATTAAACTCTGTCAGGTCAGGTTTAAACATCTGTGTAGAGTGGAAACACTTCCTGTAATTGAGACAATGCCTCCACTCCCATTTGACTTCATGTGGCACTGCTGGACTCTGTTTATGCCACCCCACTGGGGTATATGTGCCTTCTTCTGTGTCAATGATAAACATAACCATCATCAATGAGGCATTTCCTGCAAATATGTATCATGATATGCATCACCCAAACATGTTGGGATCCCCTCTTTAGTAGCCCCTGACTCCATCACCACCACCCGCTGGACGCTGACCTATCAGCTTCCCAGCCACACAGTGAGGCGCCCTCCGCCCGCCTGCCTAGACATGGATCACCCACCTGAGCCACGCATCCCCGCCAGCACTAGTGTACACACTAGTATGCCCCTCTTTGGCTGAGAGTTTTGCTTGGCCTTGTAGTCCTACTAGTATTCTGATTTGTACCTTGAGGACTTAGCGCCCTTCATTTGGGTCAGGCACCCCCACGGGCACCCCGACCTCGCGCACCTCATCATGGCCGCTCACCCCATTTAACCACAGTCCGCTCAACAGCTCACTCCGTGCGCAGCCAGGGACCGCGACCGCTGACAGCTTGTTCTGCAGCGCTCTTCCTTCCTTCATCCGGAGGTAAGCACACGCGCATGCAACCACCGCAGCTCTATTATATCGTGCACCCATTTCCTGGCTGCATGTCTCACTTTAAAACGGGAACCCAGCCTCCATTTTATACCGTCCTCGCCACGCATGCGATCCTGCACGGGCCATCCCGCAATTCCGCTGCCTGTCTTAGAGGTTGTAATTTTAACATCACGGATGATTCCGTCCATTTATTAATCACACTGGAACACACACACTTGCATCAGCCACACCTGGTTTGTGGCGATCTGTGACCTGCACGTCTCACCAACCCTCACGTGTACCTACCTTGACACTTGACATACTCCAAGGCTTTTCATCCTAGCCCCGTGTTTCCCCTCTTTCCGCAGCCCCTCACGCTTGCGGTTGACTTCAGCGTACTCATCACGCCAGCCTGTTCTACCCATATTATGCACGGCAACAGGCCCTCAAGGTAAGCTTGCTCTTACCCCTTTTACCCTTAGTTGCTCCACTACTCCATACGGCTTAATACAGCCTCCATGTCCTTCCTACTTCCACAGGAACGGCCACTTCTAGGACCTCGAATATCCTCCAGTGTACTTCTGACACTGCAGCTCCCTAGCCACTGCTCTCCGAAGTTCCGATAAGCACCGGTCCTTCATGTATTTATACCTCTACCTGTGCTAGTTTTCTACGAATGTGCCCACTCCTATAACACCCCGTCTGTTTATTTCAACAGACCTCACAAGATACTTCCCGCCGTGGAATATCTCATCCTGATGAAGGCCACACCATCAGAGCTCATCCAAGCTCACTTTCTGGCCGAAACACTGTCGTGTTGACTGTTATATTGTTTGCGTTGTCCTTGTTCAACCCCTCATTGTTTTGATGTATATGTGCTGACTATCACATGCTATCACCTCACTAAATCCACTGGTTTCCTTCCCAAGGAAAACTCAGTGGATGTGTAAGGATTGAAAAGACGTTACAAATATTTGAAATTTGTCACTCACAAACTGGTTACTATACCTTCAAAATGTGTAAATACTGTTGTATCTTGTGTTGCTTTCTATCAAGTGTATCTAAAAACACGTAAACTGCAGTTTTATTAAAAATCTAACTGCAGTACCCAAAATTGTCCTGATATATTGTTGTCAGAAGTCATTCACAGTTACTTGTACACACTCACCAAGGTGTAACCCCCATAGGTGTGTGTTCACCCTTCGTTAATCAGCCAGGTATTCTATGACCTTGCTCAATTTTGCTCTTTAATATGTGACTACCCACCTGGGTAGAGCAAGGCATCAACCAGGTGCCCTTTTTGATAGCCATTTCTTATTGTTACATGACATTTTGGATTGGGCATCTTTGGTAAAGCAAGCATGATAAATTATCTTGGGAGGATAGCTCAGGGGCAACACACTTGCCTTGGAAACAAGATGATGCGAAGCAAAGCAGGTTCGATCCCCGGGTCTGCGCTTAGAAACCTCTGGGTATTAAGTGTGTTATAAATAACTAATTATAATATTATTGTAATATTATAATTATTAGAATAATAATATAATAAGTGTTAATATGTAGCTATACTAGCATTTCAATGCAGCTAGTCTAGCTATTTCTTATTGTGGTATGACATTTTGTATTGGACATCTTTGGTAAAGCAAGCATGATAAGTGTTATTATGTAGCTAGTCTGGCATTTCAACGCAGCCAGTGTAGTCATTTCCTATTGTGGTATGACATTTTGTATTGGGCATCTTTTTTATTTATTTTTTATTTTAAAATGATATAGTTTAAACATAAACTTTTCATTTAAGCCTTTAAGGCTACGTCTCATAGATAGGTGAAAATGTACACCTCTTAGATCTCATACAGTGCGAAATTAAGCAGGCATTTCAAAAACGTTTTTTCCCCAAACTGTGTCCTGTAAGTTCATTTGTTAGTTGGGGTCCAAAATGTTGCAGAGAAATTGAACAGCTGTATATATCAAGTTCCTGTCTTGGCCTCTTAGGATCTTCATCCATGATATGATATGATATATTTTATTTATATTGCGCTCGTACACAGGTGTTTCAGACCGCCACCAGGCGAAGGGAGGGGAACGGGGGAGAAACAAAAACAACGATCTTACTAAGCCCAGTAACATTGAGAACGCGCAAGTGCATGGGGAAGGGAAAAGGGGGAAGTGCAGAGCATAGGAGAGAACAAAATAAATAGTAAGTAAATAAATAATTAAATAGGGTGTTAGCAGTGGTAGTGCAGCCTGTAAGAGGCAAAGGTGCTAGGTTAGTCAGATAGGGTGTATCTGATAAGTGCCGAAGAAAAGTGAGTGGGGAACTGTATGGGTACAGACACAGGCCCCAGTGCAAGCGGTGGCCCAGAGGCAGTGCGGGAGGGTGGCAGGGGAGCAGGTACCTGGGTCCGAAGGACAGAGGGTGGCCAGGTGCACAGTGCCGAGGGAGAAGGCAGATCAGCAGGGGAGAAGCGGGGCAAAGGCAGAAACAAAGAGGAAGGTTTTGAGGAGCTTCCGGAACCATAGATGGTTCTCCTCAAGTTTCAAGGTGGCAGGGAAGCAGTTCCAAATGGAGGCCCCAGGCGAAGACAGAGATCTACCTCCAGCTTGTTTCTTTGAAAAACGATTGACCATGAGGGAGTTAGAGGTAGAGGAGCGAAGGACTCGAGAGGGGAGGTATTTACAGAGGGATAGTTGAAGGTATTTTGGACACAGGCCCCAGAAAGCCTTGTGGACAATGCAAAGGGTTTTAAATGTAATCCTTGCATCCACTGGGAGCCAATGAAGGGATTTCAGAGCTGGAGAGATACGATCCCAGGGCTTGAGGAGGCCAAGGACAAGTCTCGCAGTCCTGTTCTGGATTAGTTGTAAAGGGCGGAGAGTGGAGGCAGGTAGATTTAGAAAGAGGCTGTTACAGTAGTCCAACCTAGAGAGAATCAGAGCTTGGGAGACAGTGAGCTTCTGAAGGAAGGTGAGGAAAGGAAGAGTACCTCTAAGGAGGTGCAATGTGATATGATATGATATGATATGGTATTTGTAACGCGCCTATACACGAGTGTTTCAAGGCGCGAAAATGTGAAGTCTGACTTTTTAGAGACATCAGAGATGTGTGGGCAGAAGGAAAGTGTGGAGTCAAAAATGACCCCGAGGTTCTTAGCTTTGCAGGTAGAGGCAGGAGGAGGGCCAAGGGAGGCCGGGCAGAGAGTGAGGGGAAAGGATGGAGAGGGTGTACCAATGAGGAGGATATCAGTCTTGTTGGCATTTAAACAGAGATCGTTGGTGGCACACCAATTTTGAATGGCGATGAGACAGTCAGAGATGTGGGAAGGAGAGGAGGTGGCTGAAGGAAGCCTGAAAATGTGTTGGGTGTCATCAGCATAGCACTGGAAATTTGAGCAGAAGATGGAAATGCAATATACAAGAGTTTCCAGGTATTGGTTGAAAGGCCAGGGCGAGAGGTTCGATCCCTGGGGAACAACACAGGTAGGGAGGGAGATAGAAGATAGGAATGACCCAAGTAATACCTGGGAGGGTCGATCAGAGAGAAAAGAGGTCAGACGGGACATCTGGATTTGCCTTCTTCTTGCTGAGCAGATATCTTAAACAAGTCTCCAAACAGGACTCTCTTGGAGGCGAGGGCAGGACATGTCATGATTAAGTGATACAGCGGTCCGGGAGTTTGCTTGTTTAGGCAGAATCGACAGAATTGCTCAACTTAGGTATTCGTTTGATGTTTGCTAACCTTTATCTGGTTGGTATCGTGTTTAGGAGGATTTTCATAAATGTGGTACGTATGACCGGATCCAGAAAGAGTGCCAAGTATTGAGGGAGTCCATTAAGTGCACAAATGTCTGGAGGGCATTGAAGATTCATACCAAAACTTGTTTTTTGGTCTATTGTTTTTGCCAAGTCGTTTTGTTGAAATTTCAGCGTAGCACGTTGCGGCCGGTTGATAAGCATTTCTATGGTGATGTCTTCATTTTCCATTCAACGTTCTAGTTCCAATTTCTATGCATTCAGTGAGGTGTTGTTCATGGCATGCAGGGGCTCCCGCAGAATTTAGATTGCTGGTATTCTGTCATCGTTTTTCAGTTCACGCAGAATATCCAGCTGTTTCCACAGCACGATGGAAGTAAGGGATTGCAGTGCCACTTTGAATCGTATTCTGGCCATGGGAAAGCTGTTCGGGAGTTTCAGGATCTTCCACCAGAAGGAGACTTTGATGGTTTGCCAATTTAACTGAGTTGCGTTAATCATTCAGTCACTCCTGTAGATGAAAATTGGGGTGACCTTTTACTGGTAGAACGCGATGATTGGTTTTAGGGAAAACTTTCCATACTGTCTGTGTAACATGAGTCCTTGTCTGGCTAGCATTGGCATCTTCCCTTCTAAGGTCTGACCCAGGCTGTTTCAGATTTCTCTTGATTTATTAGTACTCTAAGATATTTAAAGGTGTTTACTTCCACTAGGGTTTTGTCATCTAGAATGAAATTTGTGATCCGATTGTTTTTGCTTGCACATTTGGTTACTTTCATTATTTTATTTTTTTTGATATTGATATGAAGTTCATTCAGGTTCATGTATTCCTCTGTCATATGTATGTTTTCTTGAAGTCCTGAGGAGGTTTTATCAAGTAGTACAATTTCATCAGTGTACATTAAATATGCAATCGGAACAGAGTTGATTTTCGGAGGGTTGAGTGTGTCAGTTTTGATATGGTTTATGAAGTCAGCAGTATATAGGTTGTTCAGCGTTGCAGCAAGGGGACATCCCTGCTTTAGGCTGTTCCAAGTTCTTATTTCAGTTGTAGTGGCACCTTCTTTTGTAAGTCTGATGGTGACCGAAGTGTTAGGATAAAGTTGTTTAATGGGTTCACTGATCTCCAAGGAACATTTCCATAATGAAAGTTTGTTCCAGAGTTTACTCCTGTTTATAGCATCAAAGGCCATGTGCAGATCTATGAAAGCCGCGGATATACCTGAGAATTATTTTTTATGGCGTCGTGCTTTATTAAGTTTAGAATCAGGAGATTCACATTTGTTCCCACATTTGCGGTGAAACCCATCTGGCGGGTATGGAATTGATTTGTTTCCTTAGCCCATGCTGTACGTTTTTGGAGTAGGTATGTGGTGAACAATTTCCCCAGGGCGCCAAGAAGAGCAATGGCTCTATAGTTGGAAGGGTCGGCTCTGTCCCCTTGTTTAAAAATCGGAATCAACATTGCTCTCTTACAGGTGGACGGAATCTTCTTTAGTTTGTTAATTAGAGTTAAGAGGTGGTTCATTAGTGTCGCCCAGGTCTCCGGGGCCTGTTTCAGGATGGCCTTGGATAGGCCATCAGGTCCCGGGGAACGGGAGGCATTAAGTTTGTTGATCACCTCCAAAAATGTTGTTTGTCCCAGGTGATTGACCAATTCTTTAGAGCTGGGGATTCCAGTTGGCTGTTCTCGAAATCTCGAGCTTTGTAAAGATCAGAGAAATGGGAAATCTATGTGTGTTCAGGGACATTGGACACCATTAGTTGTTGGTGTTGGGCATTGTTATTTGGGAGGTTCCATAGATTTCTCAGGTTATTGGTTTTAAATGTTGCTAGGATGGCTTCCGCATCCGTTTGTCGCAAGGTTAGCGCATATGTTTTTTTTCCCAGTTGGAATATGTTTAGGAGGATTTTCATAAATGTGGTACGTATGACCGGATCCAGAAAGAGTGCCAAGTATTGAGGGAGTCCATTAAGTGCACAAATGTCTGGAGGGCATTGAAGATTCATACCAAAACTTGTTTTTTGGTCTATTGTTTTTGCCAAGTCGTTTTGTTGAAATTTCAGCGTAGCACGTTGCGGCCGGTTGATAAGCATTTCTATGGTGATGTCTTCATTTTCCATTCAACGTTCTAGTTCCAATTTCTATGCATTCAGTGAGGTGTTGTTCATGGCATGCGGGGGCTCCCGCAGAATTTAGATTGCTGGTATTCTGTCATCGTTTTTCAGTTCACGCAGAATATCCAGCTGTTTCCACAGCACGATGGAAGTAAGGGATTGCAGTGCCACTTCGAATCGTATTCTGGCCATGGGAAAGCTGTTCGGGAGTTTCAGGATCTTCCACCAGAAGGAGACTTTGATGGTTTGCCAATTTAACTGAGTTGCGTTAATCATTCAGTCACTCCTGTAGATGAAAATTGGGGTGACCTTTTACTGGTAGAACGCGATGATTGGTTTTAGGGAAAACTTTCCATACTGTCTGTGTAACATGAGTCCTTGTCTGGCTAGCATTAGCATCTTCCCTTCTAAGGTCTGACCCAGGCTGTTTCAGATTTCTCTTGATTTATTAGTACTCTAAGATATTTAAAGGTGTTTACTTCCACTAGGGTTTTGTCATCTAGAATGAAATTTGTGATCCGATTGTTTTTGCTTGCACATTTGGTTACTTTCATTATTTTATTTTTTTTGATATTGATATGAAGTTCATTCAGGTTCATGTATTCCTCTGTCATATGTATGTTTTCTTGAAGTCCTGAGGAGGTTTTATCAAGTAGTACAATTTCATCAGTGTACATTAAATATGCAATCGGAACAGAGTTGATTTTCGGAGGGTTGAGTGTGTCAGTTTTGATATGGTTTATGAAGTCAGCAGTATATAGGTTGTTCAGCGTTGCAGCAAGGGGACATCCCTGCTTTAGGCTGTTCCAAGTTCTTATTTCAGTTGTAGTGGCACCTTCTTTTGTAAGTCTGATGGTGACCGAAGTGTTAGAATAAAGTTGTTTAATGGGTTCACTGATCTCCAAGGAACATTTCCATAATGAAAGTTTGTTCTAGAGTTTACTCCTGTTTATAGCATCAAAGGCCATGTGCAGATCTATGAAAGTCGCGGATATACCTGAGAATTATTTTTTATGGCGTCGTGCTTTATTAAGTTTAGAATCAGGAGATTCACATTTGTTCCCACATTTGCGGTGAAACCCATCTGGCGGGTATGGAATTGATTTGTTTCCTTAGCCCATGCTGTACGTTTTTGGAGTAGGTATGTGGTGAACAATTTCCCCAGGGCGCCAAGAAGAGCAATGGCTCTATAGTTGGAAGGGTCGGCTCTGTCCCCTTGTTTAAAAATCGGAATCAACATTGCTCTCTTACAGGTGGACGGAATCTTCTTTAGTTTGTTAATTAGAGTTAAGAGGTGGTTCATTAGTGTCGCCCAGGTCTCCGGGGCCTGTTTCAGGATGGCCTTGGATAGGCCATCAGGTCCCGGGGAACGGGAGGCATTAAGTTTGTTGATCACCTCCAAAATTGTTGTTTGTCCCAGGTGATTGACCAATTCTTTAGAGCTGGGGATTCCAGTTGGCTGTTCTCGAAATCTCGAGCTTTGTAAAGATCAGAGAAATGTGAAATCTATGTGTGTTCAGGGACATTGGACACCATTAGTTGTTGGTGTTGGGCATTGTTATTTGGGAGGTTCCATAGATTTCTCAGGTTATTGGTTTTAAATGTTGCTAGGATGGCTTCCGCATCCGTTTGTCGCAAGGTTAGCGCATATGTTTTTTTTCCCAGTTGGAATATGTTTGCTTGGCTCGTTTCATTTTTTATAAGTTCTCTGGAGTGAGATTATTTCTCCATCTATGGAGATTTTGCCATAGCAATTTCTTTTTGGTTGCCAACTCGAGGTTATAGTGATGGTGGTGTATGGTCTTCCCTGCTATATTTCTTTTTATCTTGAATGGGATCAGTATCCAATCATAATTCAGCTTTTCCTCGTCTATCATAGTTGTTTGGTCGAAAGACTTTGGCAGGGATGCTAGATGTTTTAGACTTATTCTTAGTCTGGTATTTGTTCCTGGGATTTCCAGGAGCGGTATGGAGGGAATCGTGCTCTGTTCACACAAGCCTGCACCGCAGATCATAAAAATATGGTGGTCACTCTTGTTGTTGGAAATTGTTTTCGATTCCAGTAAAAGATTGTTCAAGGCTGGAGATGGAACAAGTTACTTACCTGTAACTGTTGTTCTCCAGCATGGGTCTGGCATGGATTCACATGCTCATGAATATTCCCCGTCGTCAGGCTGGGAATCCTCGGTAAAGAAAAAAATCAGTATCAGTTTCGTTTCTGATCTGTCTTTCTTAGTAGTAACCAATCACTGATCTCTGGGTCATACTGCCCCAGCCAATGACTGCCCTCTCCCTAAGCCCCGCCTCTGGCAGCCATACTCAGATTTGGTAGCACACCAAGTGGCAGTATGACCAAGTGAAGAGCCGCAGAGGGGTAGGTGGGAGGGTTCGCATGTGAATCCATGCCAGACCCATGCTGGAGAAGAACAGTTACAGGTAAGTAACTTGTTCCTTCTCCAGCATGGGGTCTGGCATGGATTCACATGCTCATGAATAAAGAATACATAGCAGTATACACATGCACAACCACGGGAGGTGGCAAAGGCTCAACATTAAGCATTACATCCAAAACTCAACATTAAGCAATTCTTACCTCCTCACCAGGCTCACCTTAGGCGAACAGGTTGCGCAGCACTGCTTGGCCGACCCTGGACTCCTCCCTGGAGTCCCGATCGACGCAGTAGAATCTTGTGAAGGTGTGTGTCGACCTCCACGTAGCAGCCCTGCAGATGTCCAGCAGGGGCACACCAGACAGGAATGCCACAGGAATGCCGTGGTAGCAGCGATCGCTCTGGTCGAATGGGCTCTGGGACAGCCGGGCAGCGGTCGGTTTGCCAACCGGTGACAGTGCATGATGCAGCCGGAGAGCCATCTGGAAATGGAAGTCATCGAGAGAGCCTTCCCTTGATTCACAGACCCAAAGTTCACAAACAGTTGTGACGTCTTCTGAAAACTCTTGTGCAGTCCACGTAGAACTTCAGCACTCTAGCTACATCCAGCGAGTGCAAAGTCCTCTCGGCTGGCGTCGAAGGCGACAGGAAGAAAACTGGTAACACCAAGGGCTCCTTGAGGTGGAAGTCCGACGGCACCTTGGGCATAAAGGAGGGGTGCGTCCTCAGCACCACACTCATGTCATGAAAAGTCAAGTATGGAGGCTTGCAAGATAGGGCCTGGATCTCTCCCACTCGTCGTGCGGAGGTGATGGCAACGCGTAACGCTGTCTTCCATGACAGGAACTTCAAAGGCGCCGAATGCATAGGCTTGAATGGGGCCCCCATGAGCCTGGTCAGCACCACATTAAGCTCCCACGCCGGGGCAGGAGCCTTCATCGGCGGGAATGATCGGAATAGTCCCTTCATGAATTCCTTCACCAGGCGATGAGACCACAAGGACGCCCGTCCCGTAGTCCTGGTGTATCGGGAGATGACAGCCAGATGTATTTTGATGGAGGCGTGAGCCAGTCCAGCTTTGGCCAGTGACAGTAGGTACGGCAGTACTTGAGGGGCCATAGTCCGCAGAGGGTTAATCTTCTGTGCACGGCACCAGACAGAGAACCTCTTCCATTTATGATCGTAACACTTGAGAGTTGAGGACACCCTGGCTTTTGCAAGAACCTCTCTGCAATCAGCCGGTATATTGTACCCTCCAAACTCTAGTGCCGCAGGAGCCAGGCCGGCAAGTTCAGCGACTGTGGGTCGTGATGGAGAATGGCGCCTCCTTCTCTGGAGAGGAGATCCGCGTCCGCCGGCAGCTTGACTGGTGGGGACGTTGACAAGTCCAGAAGGTCCGGGAACCAGATCTGCCTCGGCCACGCCGGTGCGACGAGGATCATCCTGCACCTGGACCTCTTGAGCTGGTTGATGAGGCAGAGCAGCAATGGCAACGGAGGGAACGCGTAGAGAAACAGGCCGTCCCAGGGTAATGAGAAAGCATCGCCCATGCTCCTCGGGTGTGGGAACCTGCTGGCGAACCCCTGGCACTTGGAGTTTGTCGCCGTCGCGAACAGGTTGATCTGGGGTTTGCCCCATCGTTGGAAGAGCCGATCCACTTGATCCTGTCGCAGTTCCCACTCGTGGCACGAGCGCAGCTGCCTGCTGAGTGAGTCGGCGATGGTGTTTTTTAGTCCTGCCAAGTGGAAGGGAACCAGAAACATCCCCTGGGCGACGGCCCAGTGCCACAGATCCTGGGCCTCCTTGGATAGGGCTGGGGATCTGGTGCCCCCCTGCCTCCGTATGTAGAACATTGTGGTGGTGTTGTCGGTGAAGATCCTCACCACCCTCCAGAGAGGAGTCCATCATCACCGTCTCCTGAAATGCCGGGTGTTAGGAAAGATTTCGTAATTGTAGGGAATTTTCCTTCCATGTGGCAACCCCTAAACTTTTTGGTATTGTTTTTAACCTTGTTCTTGACTTTGCCAGAGAAGTACAGCCTTCTGCCGCACTTCTCTGGGCTTTCGCTCCTTTCTTACGGGGAAACTGACATGCCCTTAAGACAGTCAGTACCGGGGAACGTGGTTTCCCGTAGTTTCTTTTATCGTGTCGCAGCTTTAGTGCAACACGACACAAGAGGGCACTGTAAGCTAAGTTACAGCTCTCTTGGGTCTCTAGCCTTCTACAGGCCCTAGATACTCTTTTAGGAATGTATTTGATCGGTGCAAGTCATTCAGGGACTCGAATGGTGGCAGCGATCGTATTGTTTATTTTGAGCTCCTTTTGGCGTTCTGAGCACGTTTTTGCACTGAACCCAAAATGGTGGCCTGGCTCCCAAAATGGCCAGGCCACGAGGCTCCTTTGTCTTGTCCACTGACCGTCTTGCTCCCTTCACCTTCCCCAGGTCCGGCGACCCGGGGCCTTCCTTATTTGGGCATGTACTTTCCCGCGAAACGTGGTTGCTTTCGCGGGCTTCTACATGTCGTTTGTGTGCCTCCAGGGTGTGGGCTGGGATGTCTGGTCCCAATACACATCCTGGGTGCCAGAGAGTCTAGGGTGGTGTGAATGCCTGGGACCACCGTGGTCCGTGATTGGTCCACGTATGGTATGTGTTTTGATGAGCAGATCTCCCATTGGCTCCCCTCCGTTTTGGCGCGAAGGGAACCGTGGATAAGAGGGGGCTGGAAACACCACTACCATGTCGATCTCCTGAGTTCTCACGAACGAAGGAATACAGGAGCCAAGTATCCTGCAACTACGAGGCTGGACCGAGGAATCGCTGGTGACCCGCTGAAGGAATCCTCCTTTGCACTGCTGTCGTCCGGAGAGCCCCTGTCCTCCTTTGATCGAACCAGAAGGCCTGTACTGGTGCTTCGACCTTTGGAATAGCAGGAACAGCTATTCCCGGCATCTTCAACCATCTCCCGCCAAGTAAGCCTTCGGAAGCGTCTCTGGGCCATCCAGTTGACTGACCAGCTTACAAAGGGGTTTGGCTCTGCAACCGCCGCCAGGTTGTGTTGTATTGCGAGTCCTTGGCCCTCTCCCACGCTTCGTACGCTTGGCGTTCCCAGGTCTGAAGGGAGGAGGGTTCATTTGGCTCGAATACACACGGCCGCTCCGTTGTCCTGTGCGGCAACAAAACTGTGCTGGTTTCGTCGATTGGGACGTCTTTTTGCTCTACACGACTACAAAGCGTTCCCTGCTCTTCTGAACCTGCCAGCTGCTGAAACTATCGTGGAGAAGCCTGGGTCTGCTTGCTTCGGGGACCGGTGAGTAGTATATCTAGGATCTGGTCGCCCTCCTGCAGTATCCCATTGCTTTTCCCTGCTGTGTAAAAACAGCACCCTTTTGCCGCGCTCGCGCTCTGCTTCTGCCCGCTGTGGAGGCTGCGCTTGAGTTGCGGAACCTGTTCTTCTTCTGCTGTGCACTAACCCGAACTGCCTGACTTCCTCCGAAGAGCTTCCCCTTGTGCCCGTTGGCACCGGCGTGGCAGGTACTTTGAGCACAAGGCTCCACTCTTCGCAGGGCTCGGACTTCCATCTAGTTAGGTGCCTATGAAGGCGAACTGAGTCGAAAGCATTATCGCACTGCCTGTTTTCCTTCCCTGGCAGGTGGACTACATATTTCGTGCTTTAAACGCTTGCGACTGTGTATTTGTATATATATTGTGTTGATATGGTATGTGTTGGTTTAATATTGTGATATTGTGATTTTCTCGCTACGGTCATTATTTTAAAGGCCTTAAAATAAATGTGTATCTATTTTTGATATAACAACTGTTTGGAGTAGTTTGTAAGCGCTCTTGCTTTGTGTGCTCATTGCGGGCTTTCAGTCACCCTCACCCCTCTTGAGACCTAGTCTTGACCGCCGCGATCGCTACCTTGATTGGTCTGGCTTGTCCAGAGGTTACCCTGTTCCAAGTAATTAGGTTGGCCTTCTGAACTTCTGCGCCACCAGGACAGAGTTCAGAAATCCGTCTTAACACCGGGGTTTGAAAGTCCGTGCCTGTAGTGAGGTGAGCCCGGGTGCCCCACGATAGGATAGCCTGACGGAACTCCTCGTCGAGAGGGATCCTGTCCTCGAAGCAGCCCGTCGCCTGAAACCAGTGGGCGTCGAGGAACTCCTGTAGTGGACGCATCCGAAGTCTGCAAAGAGGTACAAGGTAGAGGCATGAGGACATCATCCCGAGAAGGGACTTGATGGACCTCACCCTGGCCACGTCCGTGGCTAACAGGCGCCGCACCTTGCCCAGGATGGTCTTGGTCCTCTCTTCTGAAGGGGAGGCCAATTGCCCCACTGTATCGAGCTTCGCTCCTAGAAACAGTGCTACTTGCAATGGAACCAGGTGGGATTTGGGGTAGTTGATGGCAAACCACAGCTCCGTGAGTAACCGGACGGTCCTCGCAGTATGTTCAACGGCGAGTTCCCTTGTCCTTGCCCGGATTAGCCAGTTGTCCAGGCAGGGGTAGACGTGGATCCCCTGCAGGCGCAGCCGCACCGCCACTGGTGCCAGGCACTTGGTGAAAACCCTGGGTGCCGACTTTAATCCGAACGGTAGGGCTCTGAATTGGTAGTGACGTCCCTGAACCACGAACCTGAGGAACTTCCTGTGACTTTTTAGAATGGGGATGTGGAAGTAAGCATCCTCCAGGTCCAACGACGATAGGAAGTCGCCTTCCTCCAGCTGTCCCAGCACGTGCTAAGGGGGTGACCATCCTGTATTTCTGCGCCTTGATGTATTTGTTTAACCGATGCAAGTCCAGGATGGGGTGCCAACCGCCTGTCTTCTATCTGACGAGGAAGTACCTTGAGTACACTCCGGAGCCCCGGAGCCTCCTGGGGACGAGCTCGATAGCACCTTTCGCCTTTACCTCCAACAGCAGTTGAGGGACGTGATTCTCCTTCCTGGCCACGGGAGGAATGCGAGGGCACTTCCTTTGGAATTCAAGCGAGTGCCCGTTGGCCAGGGTGTCCAACACCCAACGATCGGTGGAGATGGACTCCCACACACTGACGAACTTCGTCAGCCGGCCTCCCACCGGGGTGCTTCGGTGGGGGCCCGACAACCCGGCCAGGTCAGTCTTGCTTGGAGGCGGCCTTGCCGCCTTGGCCTCCTTGGCGACGACAGCCGGATCCCCCTTGCTTGCCGCGACCTCTGTAGGCCTCCTGGGAAGAGGAGCGGGCCGCCTGACGGTAAGTGGAGGAGCCACCGCTGGATCCTTTGGAGGCACCCTGTCTGCCTCCAGAGCTCCGAAAGGGCCGTCGCTGTTGAAGCACCCCAAGGGCCTAGGCCGTCTCTGAGTCGGTCTTGATGGCCTGTAGAGACTCGTCCACCGCCTTACCAAAAAGGTTGTTGCCTTCGAATGGCATGTCCAACACTCTGGTCTGGACGTCCTGGTGAAAGTCTGTCGCCTTGAGCCATCCTCATCGTCGGAGGCAAACTCTGTTGCCCAGTTGGCGAAATCCGGTATCGGCAACGTCCATTGCCACCGTTATGGCGTGATCTGATGCCACCTCGCCTTCCTGCAGAATTTCTAGGGCCTCCGCCCTTTTGTCATCAGGTAGGAAGTCTAGCAGGGGAGCTATCTTGAACCAGAGCTCCCTGTCGTAGCGGGCCACGATCGCTAAGGCATTGGCCGTCTTAATCGTCGTCGCCGCCGACGAGATGACTCGTCGTCCCATAGAGTCCAACTTCTTGCCCTCGCTGTCCGGCGGGGAAGTGGAAGTTGAAGCCGCCGCACCCGCTGCCTTCTTCTTAGCCGCTGCCGAGACGACAGAGTCCAGCGTGGGCTGGGCCCTGAGGCACAAGGTTGCAAATGGATCCAAGGGTCCTGGACATGGGTCTGGGGCCTCCTCTCATCCACGGTTTCCAAAAGATCTGCTCAGTGTGTATGAAGAGAGGAATGACATTATGGACTGGCTGAATGCGTTTGAGTATGCATGCGAGGTCCAGGAAGTTGACAATGCTGATAAGATTGCGTGGTTGCTCAGTAGACTGCCCCATTCTGGCTGTAGTGCCATTATGGAAATGTCGAAGGCTGAGCGGGCTGATTTCGCAATGTTAAAGCAGACTCTCATTTTAAAGTTTGGGAAGACTCCGGCCCAATATTTAAAGCGTTTTCGAGAGTATAAGAAAAAGGAAGGTGGTACTTGGGTATCTTATGTCGCTGAATCTTTGAAAAACTTAACTGGCTGGGTCGAAGGCTATAAGGTTTCTACCTTCGACGGCATGATAAATCTTGTCATGCTGGAACACATTTTTGCTTCTTCTTCCCCGGAGCTTAAGCAGCATTTGGCCGATTCGAAGGAGATAGATCCTAAGAAGCTGGCCATTGCAGCAGACTTATGGGTGTCACATCGAGTGTCCCATAAGGACAAAACTCATCCTGGTAAGCAGGAGGAGGGGAAAAAGTCCAAAGATATGGAGGGTGGGGAATCTGCCAAATCTTCTTCCCAAAAGGGCCACAAAAAGAAAAACAAGGGTAAGACACAAGAGAACTCACAGGGTAGTGGAGGTGCGCCTCCGAAACAGAGCTCTGGTTACAATAAGCCTCCCTACGTAAACAAACCCACTGGGGCTTGTTTTTCTTGTGGAGCAACTGACCATGTGAAGGGGGATCCCCGTTGTAAGGTTAGACCTTTGGGGGTCCACTCCGCTAATCTGGCCTTCTCCTCCTACGAGGAAGAAGAGATTACAGGAGCATCCTTCTCCTCGGACTCATTTCCCAGCGGAATAGAGGCCGAGGTAGTTTTAGTGTCCCTGGGTTCCTGGGAGCCTAAAGTCGCAGAGGCGTATGCTAGGATTCCGGATAATACCAAGCACTACTTTAAAGACAGTGTGCTGATCAATGGAGTGGATACTCCAGCTCTTAGGGATAGTGGGTGCAGTCGAACTGTAGTGGATTCTACCTTGGTAGACTCAGAGGAAGTTGCCAGAGCTACTCTGATGCCCACTAAGTTGGCTGACGGCCCCCTCCGTATGTTTCCCGTGATCCCTGTTAATCTAACTTTAAATGGTACAGCAGTCAGGATTCCAGTGAGCATTCAGAGAAACGTCCCGGGAAAGGTCTTATTAGGTAATGATCTCAGAGCTTTAGGGCTCGTAGGAGACACTGCCGAACGACCCTACACACGGTCTCAAACACGGGCAGCATTGGCCAAGTCCAATACGCCGCCCCAGCCGAAGGGGCAACCCAAGGCGAAAGGAGTCTACAAGTCAAGACGGGGGAAAGAGAATATTCCCCCGAGCTCGCCTACCACTGCGGTGGAGGAAGTTGGTCAATCGCCCGAGCCTGACGAGGAGGTGGCGATGCCTGAAGTATTCGACCCCAACGACCATCCGGAACTAAAAGACTTGTTAGTTGAAGGAGGTCCTGATAGGGACGAATTCAGTAAAGGCCAACGTGAGTGCCCATCTCTGGAAGGCCTAAGGAGACAGGCCTGCTCCCAGCTTGAGGGTGAACCTCCTGGGAAGCATAGGATTTATTGGGAAGGTGGACTCCTGTATAGTGAGCCCACAGAGTCTACAGAAGGAGACCATAGGAGGTTGGTGGTTCCCCTTGCTGTTAGACCCTTCCTCCTGCAGTTGGCGCATGAAGTTCCCCTTGCTGGTCACCTTGGTATGAAGAGGACCAAGCAAAGGTTATCCATGCACTTCTACTGGCCCAAGATGGGGGTGCAAGTAGAAAGTCACTGCAGGAGTTGCGCCTCCTGCCAGTTGTCTGGTAAGGTTGGCGCGACAATCCAAGCTCCGTTGGTACCGCTCCCAGTTGTGGGGGTACCATTTGAAAGGGTAGGGATCGACATCGTCGGTCCCCTTGACCCGCAAACATCCTCGGGCAATAGGTTTATCCTGGTGCTGGTCGACCATGCAACCAGGTATCCTGAGGCCATCCCATTGAAAACTGTAACTGCCAAGTCAGTTGCAAAAGCTTTACTCGGCATATTTACTAGGGTTGGCTTCCCTAAAGAAGTTGTGTCAGATCGTGGCAGCAACTTTATGTCGAAGTATATGCAGGCTATGTGGAAAGAATGTGGGGTCACCTACAAGTTCTCTTCTGCATACCACCCCCAGACCAATGGTCTGGTGGAACGTTTCAACAGGACGTTAAAGAGCATGATTGGGGCTCTGGAGGAGCCCCAGAGAAGAAAATGGGATCTTCTTTTACCATGCTTGCTGTTTGCCTACCGAGAGGTACCACAGGAGGGTGTTGGCTTCAGCCCCTTCGAACTTCTGTTCGGTCATCCCGTACGGGGACCCTTAGCCATTGTCAAGGAGGGATGGGAGATGCCCACTCCCCCTGTTACTACCAATGTAGTTGACTATGTGCTAGGGCTCAGAAAACGGATGGTACTTCTGATGGGCTTGGCTAGTGATAAGTTGAAGGCAGGGCAAGCGCTGGTGAAACATTGGTACGACCAGAAAGCTTCCCTCATCAACTTTACACCTGGTCAGCAAGTCCTGATCATGAATCCAATAAGGCCTCGCGCTTTACAGGACAAATGGTCAGGCCCTTACACAGTGGTGGAGCCCCTGGGTGAGGTGAACTATTTAGTGGACCTTGGAAGGCCTGGACAGGCTCCAAAAGTGTTCCAAGTGAATAGGCTGAAGGCTTTCGTCCCAAGAGTCGAAATCGCAGCACTGCTACTGGCATCAGACGTTGAGGAAGAGGAGTCTGAACCTCTCCCCGACCTGTTCCAAAGCGGTCCTTCAGATAGCTCCGTTGAGGGTGTCCGAGTGGCCCCTCACCTGACTTCTGATCAGCAGGCTGAGGTGAAAAGTTTGCTTCGGCAGTTTTCCCCCCTGTTTTCACAGTCCCCTGGTTTGACACCTTGGTGCAAACATAACATTGACACAGGAGACAGTGTACCTACCAAAAGTAGGGGATACAGGATGTCAGATAAAGTACGGTCTTATATTAAGACCGAGGTCAACAAGATGTTAGATCTTGGGGTGATTGAACCCTCTAGTAGTCCTTGGTCCAGTCCTGTGGTTCTGGTTCCAAAGGCAGGCACTTCTGAATTGAGGTTCTGCGTGGATTACAGGGCTCTGAATGCTGTCACCAAGACAGATGCCCACCCCTTGCCTCGAACAGATGAGCTGGTGGATACTTTGGGTGCCTCCAAGTACCTCAGCATGTTTGACCTTACTGCTGGCTATTGGCAAATAGCTTTAGCAGAACATGCCAGGGAGAAGACAGCATTTTCTACTCCAGACGGCCTTTACCAATTCCGGGTAATGCCGTTCGGGTTGAAGAATGCACCTGCCACTTTTCAGAGGCTTGTGAATCATGTGTTGAATGGGTTGGACGAATTCTGTCTTGCATATCTGGACGATATAGCAGTTTTCAGTGCCACCTGGGAAGACCATGTGAAACACCTCGGGATTGTGCTCCAGGCTCTTCAGAAAGCCCACTTGACCATAAAGGCTAGTAAATGCCAGATTGGACAAGGCTCAGTGGTTTACCTTGGACATGAAGTAGGTGGAGGGAGGATACAGCCTCTACCCAGTAAAGTACAAGCAGTACAAGACTGGCCTACCCCCACTACGCAAACCCAAGTGAGAGCCTTCTTAGGACTCACGGGGTATTATCGCAATTTTGTGGCAGACTATGGCACCATAGCTGCTCCTCTGACTGCCCTCACAACTCCGAAGAAACCCAAGAAGGTAACTTGGACCGACGAGTGTGAGAAGGCCTTCAATGGCTTAAAAGACTCCTTGTGCCAGGCCCCTGTGCTCAGGGCCCCTGATTATCAAAGACCTTTTATCGTGCAGACGGATGCCTCTGACACTGGGATAGGAGCTGTACTATCACAAGTAGATGAGAAGGGTAAGGAACACCCTATCGGTTTTATTAGTCGCCAGCTTAAGGACAGAGAGCTCAGATGGTCCACGGTAGAGAAAGAATGTTTCTCTGTTGTGTGGGCCCTAAGGAAGCTGAGGCCCTACCTCTATGGGACCCACTTCACTGTGCAGACTGACCATAAGCCGTTAAAGTGGCTAATGAACATGAAGGGGGAGAATCCAAAGTTGCTTAGGTGGTCCATAAGTCTTCAAGGCTTCGACTTCACTATTGAGCATAGACCAGGTGTCCAACATAGCAATGCTGATGGGTTGTCCAGAATGTTTAACCGACCTGAACAAGAGACTCATCCAGGGGTGGATTAGTTCCCCCTGTCCATAGTCTGGGAGGGGCGAGTGTTAGGAAAGATTTCGTAATTGTAGGGAATTTTCCTTCCATGTGGCAACCCCTAAATTTTTTGGTATTGTTTTTAACCTTGTTCTTGACTTTGTCAGAGAAGTACAGCCTTCTGCCGCACTTCTCTGGGCTTTCGCTCCTTTCTTACGGGGAAACTGACATGCCCTTAAGACAGTCAGTACCGGGGAACGTGGTTTCCCGTAGTTTCTTTTATCGTGTCGCAGCTTTAGTGCAACACGACACAAGAGGGCACTGTAAGCTAAGTTACAGCTCTCTTGGGTCTCTAGCCTTCTACAGGCCCTAGATACTCTTTTAGGAATGTATTTGATCGGTGCAAGTCATTCAGGGACTCGAATGGTGGCAGCGATCGTATTGTTTATTTTGAGCTCCTTTTGGCGTTCTGAGCACGTTTTTGCACTGAACCCAAAATGGTGGCCTGGCTCCCAAAATGGCCAGGCCACGAGGCTCCTTTGTCTTGTCCACTGACCGTCTTGCTCCCTTCACCTTCCCCAGGTCCGGCGACCCGGGGCCTTCCTTATTTGGGCATGTACTTTCCCGCGAAACGTGGTTGCTTTCGCGGGCTTCTACATGTCGTTTGTGTGCCTCCAGGGTGTGGGCTGGGATGTCTGGTCCCAATACACATCCTGGGTGCCAGAGAGTCTAGGGTGGTGTGAATGCCTGGGACCACCGTGGTCCGTGATTGGTCCACGTATGGTATGTGTTTTGATGAGCAGATCTCCCATTGGCTCCCCTCCGTTTTGGCGCGAAGGGAACCGTGGATAAGAGGGGGCTGGAAACACCACTACCATGTCGATCTCCTGAGTTCTCACGAACGAAGGAATACAGGAGCCAAGTATCCTGCAACTACGAGGCTGGACCGAGGAATCGCTGGTGACCCGCTGAAGGAATCCTCCTTTGCACTGCTGTCGTCTGGAGAGCCCCTGTCCTCCTTTGATCGAACCAGAAGGCCTGTACTGGTGCTTCGACCTTTGGAATAGCAGGAACAGCTATTCCCGGCATCTTCAACCATCTCCCGCCAAGTAAGCCTTCGGAAGCGTCTCTGGGCCATCCAGTTGACTGACCAGCTTACAAAGGGGTTTGGCTCTGCAACCGCCGCCAGGTTGTGTTGTATTGCGAGTCCTTGGCCCTCTCCCACGCTTCGTACGCTTGGCGTTCCCAGGTCTGAAGGGAGGAGGGTTCATTTGGCTCGAATACACACGGCCGCTCCGTTGTCCTGTGCGGCAACAAAACTGTGCTGGTTTCGTCGATTGGGACGTCTTTTTGCTCTACACGACTACAAAGCGTTCCCTGCTCTTCTGAACCTGCCAGCTGCTGAAACTATCGTGGAGAAGCCTGGGTCTGCTTGCTTCGGGGACCGGTGAGTAGTATATCTAGGATCTGGTCGCCCTCCTGCAGTATCCCATTGCTTTTCCCTGCTGTGTAAAGACAGCACCCTTTTGCCGCGCTCGCGCTCTGCTTCTGCCCGCTGTGGAGGCTGCGCTTGAGTTGCGGAACCTGTTCTTCTTCTGCTGTGCACTAACCCGAACTGCCTGACTTCCTCCGAAGAGCTTCCCCTTGTGCCCGTTGGCACCGGCGTGGCAGGTACTTTGAGCACAAGGCTCCACTCTTCGCAGGGCTCGGACTTCCATCTAGTTAGGTGCCTATGAAGGCGAACTGAGTCGAAAGCATTATCGCACTGCCTGTTTTCCTTCCCTGGCAGGTGGACTACATATTTCGTGCTTTAAACGCTTGCGACTGTGTATTTGTATATATATTGTGTTGATATGGTATGTGTTGGTTTAATATTGTGATATTCTCGCTACGGTCATTATTTTAAAGGCCTTAAAATAAATGTGTATCTATTTTTGATATAACAACTGTTTGGAGTAGTTTGTAAGCGCTCTTGCTTTGTGTGCTCATTGCGGGCTTTCAGTCACCCTCACCCCTCTTGAGACCTAGTCTTGACCGCCGCGATCGCTACCTTGATTGGTCTGGCTTGTCCAGAGGTTACCCTGTTCCAAGTAATTAGGTTGGCCTTCTGAACTTCTGCGCCACCAGGACAGAGTTCAGAAATCCGTCTTAACACCGGGGTTTGAAAGTCCGTGCCATCCTGTCCTCGAAGCAGCCCGTCGCCTGAAACCAGTGGGCGTCGAGGAACTCCTGTAGTGGACGCATCCGAAGTCTGCAAAGAGGTACAAGGTAGAGGCATGAGGACATCATCCCGAGAAGGGACTTGATGGACCTCACCCTGGCCACGTCCGTGGCTAACAGGCGCCGCACCTTGCCCAGGATGGTCTTGGTCCTCTCTTCTGAAGGGGAGGCCAATTGCCCCACTGTATCGAGCTTCGCTCCTAGAAACAGTGCTACTTGCAATGGAACCAGGTGGGATTTGGGGTAGTTGATGGCAAACCACAGCTCCGTGAGTAACCGGACGGTCCTCGCAGTATGTTCAATGGCGAGTTCCCTTGTCCTTGCCCGGATTAGCCAGTTGTCCAGGCAGGGGTAGACGTGGATCCCCTGCAGGCGCAGCCGCACCGCCACTGGTGCCAGGCACTTGGTGAAAACCCTGGGTGCCGACTTTAATCCGAACGGTAGGGCTCTGAATTGGTAGTGACGTCCCTGAACCACGAACCTGAGGAACTTCCTGTGACTTTTTAGAATGGGGATGTGGAAGTAAGCATCCTCCAGGTCCAACGACGATAGGAAGTCGCCTTCCTCCAGCTGTCCCAGCACGTGCTAAGGGGGTGACCATCCTGTATTTCTGCGCCTTGATGTATTTGTTTAACCGATGCAAGTCCAGGATGGGGTGCCAACCGCCTGTCTTCTATCTGACGAGGAAGTACCTTGAGTACACTCCGGAGCCCCGGAGCCTCCTGGGGACGAGCTCGATAGCACCTTTCGCCTTTACCTCCAACAGCAGTTGAGGGACGTGATTCTCCTTCCTGGCCACGGGAGGAATGCGAGGGCACTTCCTTTGGAATTCAAGCGAGTGCCCGTTGGCCAGGGTGTCCAACACCCAACGATCGGTGGAGATGGACTCCCACACACTGACGAACTTCGTCAGCCGGCCTCCCACCGGGGTGCTTCGGTGGGGGCCCGACAACCCGGCCAGGTCAGTCTTGCTTGGAGGCGGCCTTGCCGCCTTGGCCTCCTTGGCGACGACAGCCGGATCCCCCTTGCTTGCCGCGACCTCTGTAGGCCTCCTGGGAAGAGGAGCGGGCCGCCTGACGGTAAGTGGAGGAGCCACCGCTGGATCCTTTGGAGGCACCCTGTCTGCCTCCAGAGCTCCGAAAGGGCCGTCGCTGTTGAAGCACCCCAAGGGCCTAGGCCGTCTCTGATTCGGTCTTGATGGCCTGTAGAGACTCGTCCACCGCCTTACCAAAAAGGTTGTTGCCTTCGAATGGCATGTCCAACACTCTGGTCTGGACGTCCTGGTGAAAGTCTGTCGCCTTGAGCCATCCTCGTCGTCGGAGGCAAACTCTGTTGCCCAGTTGGCGAAATCCGGTATCGGCAACGTCCATTGCCACCGTTATGGCGTGATCTGATGCCACCTCGCCTTCCTGCAGAATTTCTAGGGCCTCCGCCCTTTTGTCATCAGGTAGGAAGTCTAGCAGGGGAGCTATCTTGAACCAGAGCTCCCTGTCGTAGCGGGCCACGATCGCTAAGGCATTGGCCGTCTTAATCGTCGTCGCCGCCGACGAGATGACTCGTCGTCCCATAGAGTCCAACTTCTTGCCCTCGCTGTCCGGCGGGGAAGTGGAAGTTGAAGCCGCCGCACCCGCTGCCTTCTTCTTAGCCGCTGCCGAGACGACAGAGTCCAGCGTGGGCTGGGCCCTGAGGCACAAGGGGGCGGCATCGGGGACCCGGTACTTCTTCTCGTACCTGTCCCTCTTGGCGGGTGTCATGGAAGGGTTCTTGAGGACAGCAAGCCCCTCGTCCCAGATGTCGTCGAGTAAAGGCACCGCGAGGACTGTCTTCCTCTTGGCCTCTCGTCGTTGGTACAGAAACCCATCCTTTTTCTGTTCTTCAGGGCAGAGCTGGAAGAGCTCGGATGCCCTGGTTATCATGGCATGGAAAGAGCCAATTTCGTCGGCTGGAGACGCCCGCAGGGGGGTGATGACGGGATGTCCGCTGTGTCATCGCCGCCATCATCGTCCGTCCCCGTCGCTGTATCCGTCGCCGTATCCTCTCTAGAGTCCGTTGAGGGGGATGAGGGGTCCACCGGTCTCGCAGGCACGAAGGGCGGAGCGGGGTGGACTCTCCTCCGCTTGTTCGCAGGCTTCCTGACGGGCCTGGTTCTGGATCCTCCGTCGGGGTCCGTGGTAATCTCATCCTTATCTCGGTACATAAGGATTGGATTGCCAACAAAATGGCCGCCGAGCTATCCTGGGGCTCGGGTAATGGCTGCGACGGACGGGATGGTCGCTCCACTGGGTCCTGTTCGTCGTCATCGTCGCTATCTTCAATCACGTCAGCAGGGACCGCCCCCTGGGATCGAACCTTCTCGAACCTCTCGTTGAGGCCTATGGACCTTTCGTTGAGGCCCTTCTCGGTTTCCACCAGCTCCTCCTCGGAGGCTGATTCCGACTCCGTAAAGGCCACCGGCCCTCCCCCCTCTTTTTACGCCGGGGACTTCACGGGGGTCTTAATGATGGGCTGGAAAGAGGATTCCCTCCGCGGTGGCAGGGATACTCTGGGCCCAGAGGGCATTTCCACTGGCGTAGTCTCAGCTGGCTTCGCCAGGGTCGCAGCGACCACTTCGGTAGTGGCCTTTGCCGGGTGGATCAAAGCCCTCACCACCTTAGGTGCGTCCTGGGCTTTTGCCTTGGGGGGGGAGGGTCAGCGCCTCGCTCCCCCTTCCAGATTGACCGGGTCCGCTCCAGAGGCTTACCCGGGTTCTCGGACTCCCTCTTCCCTGAACCAGAGCGCTGGCTCGTGGTCGAACGTGCCGGGGAAGTAGCGCCCTGCTTGGCAGCCGAAGAGCCCGACCTTTCGGCGCTCTCGGTGCCCGCGGACTCGCGGTGCTTGGCCTTCTGTTGGGCCCCCGTTGCCGGGGCGCCCTCACAGGACTTAGAAGCCCGCTCAGACTTCTTCTTCGCCTTCTCACCTGCTGTGCCCTTCTCCAGCCAGATGGCGAGGCGGGAACGACGATCTTGTTTGGTCCGTTCCGAAAAGGTTCTTGCAGAACGCACAGTCTTTCTCCACGTGCGTCTTGTCCTCATGAAGGCAGTAGAGACATCGCAAATGCTCGTCCTCCTTGAAAACGTTCTGTAATCCGCATCCAGGGCAGCACCTGAACAGCTTCGATCCGGGCGTCGAGCTTCCCTTGTCCTGGGCCATGAGGTAGGCCGCAGATCTTCCGGAATCCTCCAAGAACTGTAAACTCGACGAAAACTTCACACTTGAGGGGCGTAGAAGAATTCCGAAACGGGTCCCCGTTGTCGGAAGTAGAAACGGTGGAGCTTGAGGCTCGATTAAACTGAAAAAATGAGAAAATCTCCTGAAAAAGCGTGAAAATGCAGCAAAAAAACTCGAGAGCTAAACACGAGGACTCCCAACACTTGAGCGTGCGGTAAAAATCTGAGGATGGCTGCCAGAGGTGGGGCTTAGGGAGAGGGCAGTCATTGGCTGGTGGCAGTATGACCCAGAGATCAGTGATTGGTTACTACTAAGAAAGACAGATCAGAAACAAAACTGATACTGATTTTTTCTTTACCGAGGATCCCCAGCCTGAGGACGGGGAATATTCATGAGCATGTGAATCCATGCCAGACCCCATGCTGGAGAAAAGAATATATAGTCAATGATTGCAGCAGACTTTCTGCAGGACCAGGTTGGAATCATCTGATTATGCTTGTCACGTGGGAGACCTGTTAGGACCAAGTTTCTGATTGATGCTTCTTTGGTCCAGCGACAAGCTCTTGTCGACAAGTCGTTGATTGGTATGTGCTGACCATTAGGAGTGTATATATGAATATTAAGGTCTCCACAGATGATCAAATAAATGTTCTGGTATTTTTCAGTAAGTCTATCGATGGTCAGGAATACACCATCCAAGAAATTGTCATTTATGGCTACTGGGTTCCAGTAGACATTCACAATCACAAAGGTTCTAGGGTAGGGATCGGTATGCTGCGTTTGGTATCGGAAGTTGGTATCATTTTTAATCTTAATAGTTGTAGTTTGAATCCACGGGTTGATATTTTCTGTGTCGATGAAGCTCCATGTTGGAGTTATTTTTATCATTGTCAGTAAACCAGAAGACGCTCGTCCCTGTTTTCTCTGGATGGCAGGGTTGAAAAAAGTTATGAAGCCATTGCAACTGGGTGCTTTGGTGAGCCAGGTTTCTTGAAGGCATATCACATGACAGGATTCTAGTTCTGGAGCTGGGGAGTCAAATAGGTGAGAATGACCTCTCATGTTCCATGAACATAGAGACCAGCCATTGAGATTTTGCGGGTTTGGTGGTTATAAATGATATTTCTTCTCTTTGGTTTGCCGTGAACGATCTTCCTCGTATTCCAGCCAAATAGGATGTTGAGAATAGTGCGGTCTCGAGGAACGTCTAGGACTTGCTGGATATAAATCACAGGCACTGTGTGGAGCATTCCTGTTGGTGATTGTCTTAGATGATCTATGATATTCTATCCGACTACGCTCTTCTGTAGTTACTGGGGATACTGCAGCAGAGGGATTCGTTTTTTGAGGATCTGGTGGTTGTCCTGTGCTTTGCGAGCATGCAAAGCCCAGGGCCTCATTACACGTTGTGCGGTAAAAACCTCAAATTACCAGCATGCGCTCTTAATGTGTTCGCCCTCGCAAGAGGGTGCTAATAGCGTACCATTACGAGTACGCGGACACGAGCATAGCGCCATGCCGGTAAAGACCCTACCGCCATGCCGGTAAAGACCCAAAAAAGTCACTTACCGCCCTCGACGAAAGTGCAGATTGCACCTCTGCCCTCATGCTGCATGCAAATAGCGGTCACCGCAATTAGCGGTGACCGTTAAATTGCGGAACCGGAAATAGCTCCATCGCACAGGAACGGTAAAGAGCACGGCGGCCATCTTTAAAAACACAATCCATTGCATCCTCAGCCCCCTGGACCTGTTTGGAGTAGGTTGCAGTTGCAAATCATCAGGGACACCTTCAACATGCCCAAGGCATTCAAAAAAAGCACTGACAGGCAGCGCAAAGAAAAATTCACATCGGAGGAGTTGAACATGCTGACCCAGACCCTGGCTGACAATGCCAAGGTTGTCTTTGCCAACGACATGCGGCGGCCGACACTACTAAAAAAAAAAAGGCCATCTGGGATGAAGTTGCAGTGAAAATCAGTGCAGTGGGCACCAGCACCTGCACTATGCGTGAGTGCAGGAAAAGGTGGGACGACCTCAGACTGCGGGTGAGGGGCATCCTTGCCGAAAACCACCAAATAGCCACTGCAGGTGGAGCCGGTTCACCCATCAAACTAAAGGAATGGGAGGAGACCTGTGGAAACCTAATCGCAGTGGAATCCATTGAGGGAGTAGGCACTATGGAGCAAGGCGTGGGAACCACTTTGGATGGAGGTGAGTGTACACATGACAGGATGCTATGTGAATGTACTGTTCCCCCCAAATGTGAGACCAGAATCCTCTCATGCATGGACACACATCCACACATGCATCCATCCCTGCCCATGTCAGTGTCAGACCCAAACACACACACATGCACACATCACCAGAGACAAGTGCCAAACACAACCATGCATGGATGAGGCACTGAACTGGCACATCACCTGCATCCACAACTATTAAGTCCCAATGGCCACAACTGCATCATTGATGTATTCTGCATGAAGTACATAGAAACGTAACCAATGCCATCCCCCTTCTTGTCCCTGACAGGCTCACATACAGATGGTGAGGATGCCGCAAATGCATCCCAGGCACCGCCTACAAGTAAGAGACCAAGGGCACACGACTCTGAAGACACCCCCACGACATCAAGGGGCGAAGGTTCCACCTGAGTGTCAAGCATCGGAGGAGTGCCACTGCCAGGGTAGAAGTAGCCACACCACAAACTGCAGCCCCACCACCTGAGGTGAACCCACAACCACCAATATCAGCCACCGAGGGCCCACCATCAGCTGCGCCAAGCTCCGCAGGAGAGGCAGCCGCCACTGCCCCCTATCTGATCTTGAGGACACAACAGTTGGCACAATGGAGATGCACACCCCAAGCCCCCCTAGAATCCCTGAGCCAGCACAATTCCAGACACCTGGGTCTGATGATACTGGTGAGGACAACATTCTAGCCATAATGTCCCCCATGGTGGCTTCACCTGCTGTCATGGATGCATCTGAGGGCACAGCAGCCACTACACCATCACCCAGCACTGCCCTCGAGCTGGCCACCATCCGGCAGCGTCAACAGGAACTAACTGTGCTGGTTGGCCAGCATGTTGAGGAGGCTGCCCATCTCAGGGAGGATATTGTGGAGACGGCAAAGCACTCCAGTGAGAGGATGGAGGCCTGTACTGACAGGCTGTGAGAGGAGATAGCCAGATTTAGGGAGGTCCTCACTCGAATAGCTGACACAATGGACCGCCACTTCACACCACCAGGACAGTCTGCCACGTCGTCATCCGCCGGTTCAACGCAGACAAGCCCCCTCCGCCGCTCAACACGCACCGCCAGGCGCATGTCTGGCCATCCTTCAAATGCTGCTGCAGACAATGGCCAATAGGGGGTTAATGGCGATTCTTCTGCGTGCATGGGCCAACGCAAACATGGCAGACACATGAGGAACTGTTGTGGGGGGTGGGTGGAAGGGTGTTATGGGTCTGTTGTGGGGGGTGGGTGGAAGGGTGTTATGGGTCTGTTGTGGGAGGAGGGTGGAAGGGTGGTGGGATGTTTGGGGACATGCACTTTTTCATCTTTCTGTTACTTAATACACTGGTGTCTGATCAAAATACAGGCTTGGACATCTTCATTGTGTTTGTGTACTTTATTGGAGGCAGCGTTCATCACGTGCTTCTAAACATACACCAGTGCATTACTACCCATATCCATGTGACAGTACCAAAACATGTTCCTCAGAATATTTGGTTGATCAGATGCTGTCTCACAGCACGTCCCTCCTGCCCATCCCCTCTTGCATGACCTGCATCCCCTTCACCTCCGTCCTCATCACCATCATCATCCTCATCAGGTGCTTCTATTTCAACGTCAGGGGGGCAGTGGCACATTCCGTCTGATACACATATTGTGCAGCAGGACACATGCCACGGTGATCTTGGCCTCCTTCACATGGCCATACAGGAGAGCGCCACCAGACCTGCTAATGCACCTAAACCGTGACTTCAAAAAGGCCAAAGGTCTGCTCGATCACGATGCGGGTACGGGTATGTGCACTATTGTATTCCTCTTCGTGCCTGTTCTGTGGGTTCCGTACAGGTGTGAGGAGCCAGCTCTTCAGGGGATAGCCCGCATCACCTGTATGGGGGAACGAATGGGGTCCTGTTACTGTTCACCTCAAGAGCGGCCTGTTCATATCACACAAATTGACATTGCATTGTGATTCAAGTACACAGTCAACAGCATATGGTCCGTGTGACAGCAATGTGCAAGGGTGAGCTCGACCCTGCAAGTAGACATGCCCCATTATTTCCTCCAACAGTAATTGACATGTCCTGGGTGAGGGGAGGTCTTAGGTCTCCCTGGGCCCAGGCAGATTTGGTTCCTCACTGTTGTTGTACTGCCATTCCAACATAGATGTTGCCATGCAGTGAGGCATCACTTCAGTGGTGGTAAAGGTGCGTGGTGAAATGCTCTGTCTATGGCTGGGGCTGATCCCTTTGCATGCATCATAGGGCACATTGCATTATTGATGTTGTGCTGGACTGATTCCGGATGACTATCTTGATGGCACGTATGAAATCTGGGTATTTTGTGGCGTGGAATGTTTTGCAATGTGTATGTGGATGGATGTTTGATGCTACTAGACCTGAAATGTCATCTGTGTTGTGTAGCTCATACTTGCATGTCGGTTCATCTCAAGTACCTTGCGGCCTTCCCAGATGGACATTGGCGTACATCTGTATGTGCATTTTGCAGACAGACGACAAGCTACACCCAGTTGGAGTATGTATCCCCCCCCAATCACACCCAGTTGGAGTATGTATCTCCCCCCCAAATCACACCCAGTTGGAGTATGTATCTCTCCCCCCCCAATCACACCCAGTTGGAGTATGTATCTCCCCCCCCCAATCACACTGCCATGTGCTTGCCCTGTACTCACCAAGTAGCCACAAACGTTGTGCGGTTTGTCGCTCCATGTAGCGTGGGATAGTTGAGTTCCGCAGGACCATGGAATCATGGTTGATCCGGGAAATCAGGCACAGCAATGTGTACAGTCGATGGCCCCGATGCAACTTGGGATGCCTGCCAGTGAATAGAAGCCAACTTTGGTGTTTGCAATCTCCAGGGCAGTCCGTGGCATGGATATGTGTTCAGGTGCATGCTTCAGGAGGGCATGGAGTACCTTATTCAGCGTGCGTGAGAATACTGCCATGCATCTGGCCCACTGTATGCTGGTAGGTGCCTGTGGCCAGGAAGTGGAGCACAGTCACCACCTTGAGTAGAGGGGGGATGACAGTTCTGATGTCTATGAGGCTCACAATGTCATCGAGGATCATGTCCACGATGCTGGTGATGGTATCCCGGTCCAGGGTGTGTATCTGCTCAGGGGTTAGGTTAAATGGACTGGCTCTGATCCTGGGGATTGGTGGGTGTCTCTGTGGTATGATTAGGTGCCGTGGTGGTGCTTGCTGTGCCTGTCTTGCCCTCCTCCTCCTCCCCCTGCGTCTCCTTTGTGCTGCCTGTTGTTGCAGCTGCGCTGCAATCATGTCCTCCAGCCCATGCAATGCTGCTAGTATTGGAACCATCTTGGTGTGGGAAGGGGTGTGGTCTGCTCCTTTTGAGCTGCCACAGTCTCCATTGCCTCCACCTGTGCTGATTGTGTCCACCTGTGGCAGGTGGGAACACTGCTCAGTTCTCTTAACGTGTGGTTCGCGATGCCGGTATTTGCGCCATGGCGGTAAGGGGTTTTGGGGGCTTTACCATGCCGCTATTGGCATGTCCGCTCGCCTTGTGATGCTGTGGTAATAGCGGCATGGCGTAATTTAGGGGATGGTGGGTCGCGGGCACGCGGACTGCCCGCTATTAGTGGCACCGTACTTAACGGTATTCCATTACCGGTAACGTTAAATCCCTACCGCCTACCATGTAATGTGGAGTGATCATCTGTAGAATCTGGTTCATTGTGTCGGGCGTATGAAATTCAATCAGGATCTTGTCTAGGGATTGTTCATCCTCAAATATCACAGCCTTAATATCTTGTGATTTTATTGACTTCTATTGAGGTATCGCATGCAACAGTCTTAGGAGATTGGTCCTGTTGAGTGTTAAAGGTTCACCTCTTCGTTCAACTCGAGCTATCTGCAAAGCGTAGTTCATTTTATTCAGCCACGGATCGATAAATTGAGATAGTCTGTACACATCGGGGAAACAGGGCTTCTTTTTGTCGATCTCTCGCAATTGCTGGCCGTAGGTCGGAAAGTGCGTCAGAGGTTCTGGCTGGGAAGTTGGTGGATCTCTCGGAGTAGCCTCAAAGTCCTGTGATGTTTCTGGCCTTCTTGTGATATCTCCAGAATAGTGTGAGGGTGAATCTGAGATTCTTGTGACATCAGCTGAGTAATTTGAGGGTGAGTCTGAGATGGATTCACAGGAACAGTTTGTACTATATGTCATCGACTCATCGGAGCAGTCATGTTCATCAATTACTATTAGGGCTGAATCATTAATGTTTGAGGAATTCTCGACTTGCTCAGGCGTGTCCATGTGTATTCATAGGTTGAGGAGGTCCTCTAGTTGGATTTCTGGTAATTCTGAGGAAGTTTGCGTGGGACATGGAATGAAAGGTTGTTGGGTGTTAGGTTTCAATTCTGAATCATTATCTTTTTTTCCTGTTTGTGTTACTGGATTTGTGTTGAGTCTTTGGATCAATAATCGGGGGCACAGTGATATTTCTTAGGAAGACTTGTGATCCTGTTTGTTTGTTGCTCGTTTTTTTTTTGTTTTGGGTTTAGGTTTAAATATGGGTTTTATTATTTGCAAAGATTTGAAAAGTATCAATTGATTTCGTTATTGGTGTATTTTCTATGGCTGCCATGTGCGGTATTGATTGTGCAGCAGGGGGGCAGAGCTGTTATAAGGCTGGGTTTCTCACTTCTCGGCAGGCATGGGTTCTTTCCAGAATCCTGCAAGTCCATGGGTGGTGGAGCGGTTAGGGGAATTGGGCACTGCCTGCGGGTGGGAATTCATCCAAGTCATCATTGTAGATGTCAGAAGTGCTTGATCTGCTCGATCTACTGCTGCCCTCTCGAACAGCCGTGATTGCGATTGATGAGACTGTTCTGCTTCAAGATCCAAACGTTTTTCTATGGTGGTAATGAAGGACTCAAGATGGATTTGTTTGGTGTGAATCAGTGCTAAAAGTGTGGCTTGATCTTTGATGTTGTCATTATTGGTTTCATGGAGCTTACAAAACGGAATCATTGACTGTGTAGTGATTGCTATTAACATGTTTTGTAGCTCCACCATATTAGTTGAGATCCTCCGGTGATATTGCTCTTCGAAAGTTTTGCATTGACATTTGTTAGTTATTTGATGATCATCTGTGTGCGGCAGTTGTGGTGGAATTCCCTTTTTTACTCCCAAAATGTCAGGGAGTGGGAGCATAATTTTCTTCTAATTCGTATTTGAGGTTCTTAGTTGCTGTCTCCATGTTGATAGTTGATGGCTTAACATCTCGTTTGGGATGGGGCTGAGGATTTCTTACAGCCGGCGTGAATGTGGAAGGTAGGTCTTCTGTCCAATTACAAAAAAGGTCCCCAAAAACTTATTTTCTTTTTTTGATGTTACGAATTAGGGACTCTATTTCAGTAATGTCTAGTGAGAGCCGTGCTGCCCTGGTGTTTGGTCTAGGGGGGCCCTCATATTCCTAATTTCTGATCGGCTTCAGATGGCGTAGGACTGCAACCATTTCAGTTTGGCTTGTTTAGCTTTATGTTTTTTTAGATAGGATCCCACGATCCAAACTATCTGCTTTATCTTTTGCATTTTGAATGGGTGCGAATGGCACGGTAGTTGACAGTAGGGCCAGGTTAGTTTCAATGGCCTGCTGCGTCTGTTGAGTACATTGAGGGTTCTTATTTGACATGCTCTTACAGGGCTCTTTATCTGCCACTAAATCCCCAAGATGGATCTTTGAAAGGAGAGAAGGTGGAGATATAACAGCTGGTATTCCCCTTAAGATGACCACAGTACGGAAAAGGGGAAGATTCCATGGTAAGAGAAGTTGGAGCGCTGTTCGGAATATCCACAAAGTTGTTAGCACTGGGCACGACCAGGACGACCCTATTCAGCTCTTCTTTGTCTGAATGTAAATTCTTAGTTTTCGGCAACTCAAAGATCGATTGCACGATGGAACAGTGAGGAGGTGTGGTGTCTGTCGTTATTGGAGCTGGCTCGAGCCTCACTACTCCTAAGATTTCCATTTGGGGTACTTCAGTACAATCAGGTGAGTGTGGTTGTTTCATATTATCTTGAGTGTTCTCTTTCATCTATTCTTGTTTGTGGGGGATTTAAAGAGGGCTTGTTCTATTGTAGGTTGCAGGGAGAGATCAAATGCGGTCTTCATTTTTTTTTTTTATATAGCGTTTCTCCTGTTGTCTGGTTCTAGGGCTATTTATGTTAGCACGGTTTGTTACTTGTCCGGCAAGGGACAAGTTGGACTGTGAGGTCATCTTTGTTTTATTCTAAAGACAGCTCTGTACCTTCTCTGATCAAAGGGGCGAGCTCCCACAGTCTCCCGAGCGCGGCTCTTTGTGACTGTTCCTACCTCTCAAGGAATTCGTAGTTAGATGCAAATTAGAAATGGCTGTCCTGCACATAGCGGGGAGATCCCCATTGGACACCCCCACATCCTGTGGCCAGTCCAACACACATTAGATGAAATAACCACAGACAACTTTGTAAGGTTCTTTGGAATGTACAAGGTCACAGTTTATTAGGAGCATAACAAGAACTTGGGACGGTCCAAGCCACATATATATCACAGCCAAGTAAGGGTGAAATATGTCATCCTATTTGCCACCGGCAAAAACTGACAAACGGTTTATAGTGATAAAACCGAATTGTAAAATCTCGAAAAAAAAAATCTCGAAAAAAAGGCCGAAAAAAAAAAATTTCTTTATGATGTTTTTTTTTTTTTAAATGGGGGGGTTCCCCCCCCCCCCAAGCCTCCTTTTTTCTATTTTTTTTATTTTAACCCTTTTTTTTTACTTACCTGACCCCATAAACACATAAATAATTCGATATTTTTTTTTTTCGAGATTTTTGTCATTCGGTATTATTTTTTTGGCCTTTTGACTGACCACCCTGACAAACATCTGGTTACTACCAGCAGGACACTCAGGGGCACTGACAAGGTGCTTGTTTGCATAGAGCCCTAAAGAAGGGAAGTTAGTGCCCATCCAGGGATCGGCTCCAGTCCGGCCAATCCTGAGCCGCTGCCGCCGAAGCTGCAGCGTAAAAGTCCCTCATTAGCTAGGACCGCCCCGATATTCCGCCTGTAACAAAAAGAAGAAATTAGTAACAAAGTCACACAACACAAATATCCTATTTCTACATTATGTCATTACTATGATCTTTACATGAACTTTTTTGATGATGATACGACTGCCTCACCATGATCCTTCCAACTCTATTATTTACATTAATCTTAGTTCCACTGCTTCATGCGTAACCTCCATGCATGTGATCCTTTACATATTGCTCTCTTCCTAACACTAATAACTGGTGTGGGTGGGTGGGGATCAAGTTCACCGGCGGGAGCTGCAGACTGATTGTCTGCAGCTCCCGCCTTATAAGCATCCCCCGGGAATCTGACCGGAAGTGAGGCCCAGGGGGACGCCTCTTCCGCCTCGCCAGAGGAGGAAGAACAGAGGCAGGCCCTAACCCAGAAGGGGGCAGCCAGAGGGGACAGCACGCTATGTAGGCTGTCCCTCTAGCGCCCCCTGCGGAGGCCAGTCAGCCTCTTAGCGGGGAGATCCCCATTGGACACCCCACCTCCTGTGGCCAGTCCAACACACATTAGATGAAATAACCACAGACAACTTTTGTAAGGTTTTTTTTAAATGTACAAAGGTCACAGTTTATTAGGAGCATAACAAAAACTTGGGACGGTCCCAGCCACATATATATATATATATATATATATATCACAGTCAGGTAAGGGTCAACCATGTCATCCTATTTGCCACCGGCAAAAACTGACAAACATCTGGTTACTACCAGCAAGACACTCAGGGGCACTGACAATGAGGTTGTTGGCCTAGAGCCCTAAAGAAGGGAAGTCAGTGCCCGTCGAGAGATCGGCTTGAGCCCGGCCAATCCCGAGCTGCTGCCGCCGAAGCTGCAGCGTGAAAGGCCCTCATTGGCTAGGACCGCCCTGATACTCCGCCACGCTTTGGTGGTGGCTTCCGCTGCCACCAATGCCCCCATACCTTAGGACAGTACTCCCTATGACCAATATACCATTAAGACCACACTTGCCATAACATCATCTGCAGTCTGCCCTTCTTAGTGCCCCTAGTATAGCTGTTAAGAATACATTGTTGCCCTTGTCGGATAAGTGCACACCCTCTGCGTGAAAATGGGAAGGAAAGGAGTTCAAGCAGCAATGGCCTATGTAACCAAGGCCCTATGCCTTTGTGAATTTTTTGACACTCCTATTGAGGCGTTTCCTGGATTTTTCCATGCCAGTCAAGGAAATGGCATCCCTCCAAACCTGTCTTTGTACCATTTCAGACCAGAAAATGTCAGTACCTGGTAACTCCTGTGCCGTTATGCGCAAAGCAACTTGTATCTGGGCCAGCAAGAGTCCCCGACCCAACTTGGCCAAATCGTTGCCCACCAAGTGAATGACCATCCTCTTTGGTGCACGCCTCCACCGGAGTTGCCAGTGAATGGCGGGCAGCAAAGAGTGCCACCTCATTCCAGATGTGCCCAGCCATACACATGCAGTGCCCTTAAATCCTAGGTTGTGGCCAATTGTCCATTGCCTAGCCCTTCTTTCCGCCCACGTCACAAACGTGTGGCCGATCAGCCACACCGCATCATCTGTTGGAAAAAAATTGCATGTCATAGGTCGTTCACCATAACAATCCCCAGATCCCCTTGCCCAGCCACCTTGCAACTGTACTTGTGGGAGAAGGGCATCTAAAATTCTTCAGGGAATGCACTGGGCTGCGGGCGCACATAGAGCCGATAACGGCCAGACTCCCACCTACCTAACTTCATGATAGCCCAGGGAGACATGCCTTGCTGGAAAGCCGTGGTGGCCGCACCAATTCTAAAGCTGTGAGTGGACTAGCCCTCCCCTTGGATGCCCAAGACCCCTAGGGACATGGCCAAAACTTTACGGAATTGAAAAACAGAAAGGGTGGGAAGTGTCGGCGTGGGTTAACAGAGGGCCAGCACCCGCTGCTCTGATCCTTAGGAAGAGTGAGGAGGTGAACCGGGCAACACTCTTTGAGGGGGGCCCCATGCAATACAATGTTAAAACCTTTTCCTAACTGGTCTGTTTTACTTCTTCTTAACTTGATAGTGACCCCTTCTAACGTGCCCTTGCAAAAAAGAGAAACATCCCCCAACGCAACGGCCCGCCCCGATATGTCTTTTTTGGATGCCGAAACAAGCTCACTAATCCCGAATGCCCCAAAAAAGGCCCATGAGAATACTAGCCTGAACAGTGATATTTCATACTCATTGAAGCACACACTTGTCAGTGAGGATAACAACTTTACCAAAAACCCAAAGTCAATGGGCTTGCGCATGTCTTTGTGCTTGAGCTCCGATCGGGCCCAGCCTTTCAGAGCGGTGCGCACCAAAAACCCTTTCGTGGGATCACTTTTTCCCTCCAGTTTAAAATGGAATGCTACCGCCGCTAGATGTGATGCAGCCCAGCTTTTTAACTTGCCTTCTTTGTGTGCTCAAACAACAAACGCACGTAGCTGTTCCTCAGCATTCTGTTTAACACCACACAAACCAATGGCTACGCTCTTGAACTTACCATAATTCTGCAGGTATCTAGCCCGGACGCCGGACGTAAGCGAACGCTCACTTAACTCGCAGAGCGCCCTGTCCACTCCACCAGCTGCCACCACACCTTCTGGAACTGTGTTTTCTCCAGCCGGGCCGCCGGATGGGCCTTCCGAAACTTGCACCACTGAAAGCGAGAAAGAGCGTCAGCAGCGATATTTGCAGTGCCCGGCACATGTCGAGCTCTATATTCAATATTGTTGTACAGGCATATTACCACCAATTTACGGAGCAAACTCAACATGGCTGGGCAAGATGCTGACTGTAAGTAAATGGCCTGGACCATCGCCTTGTTACCTGACCAAAAGCACACTCTCTTGCTGGCTAGCACTTTTGGCCACAACAATAGGGCGACCACGATGGGAAACATCTCCTAGACCATGATGTTCCTTGTCCTGCCTTTCTTGTGCCACTGCTGTGGCCATCTCTGGGCACACCAATCAGGCCATAAGATCACTCCAAAACCTTTGCTCCCTGCTGCGTCTGAAAACATCTGCAGCTCGACACTGGTCTCCCACGGTGTCCGCCAAATCTGAACCCCGTTGAAGCGGTCTAGAAATTTGCACCACATCCTTAGGTCCCCCTTTAAGGCAGCGCTTAGTCTAATATGGTGTTGTTTTTGCACTACACCTGCAGTTGCCCTAGCCAACCTGCGTGCAAAACCCTGCCTGCCGGGATAACTTTGGCAGCGAAATTCAGCTTCCCCAGGAGCTGTTGCATTGTTTCAAGGGTAGTCCTGTCTTTTACCAGGTTATTCTCAATCTCTGCCTTCAACCCCTTGATTTTCTCCTCGGGTAACCTACACGTCTCTTCAACAGTATCTATTTCAATGCCATGGAAAGTTAGGACCCTACACGGTCCCTCTGTCTTCACTGGAGCTAGAGGAACTCCCATCTCCTTCATCAAAAGCTGGAAAGCAGACATTGCCAGTGCACAGTCACTGGACCCATCCCTGCCTGAGAATAGAAAGTCATCCAAATAATGTACCGTTGCCCCCCATTGCTCTAATCTGCCCGCAGTCCATTCCAGAAACGTACTGAATGCTTCAAAAAAACAAGACACAGAGCAACCTATGGGCATACATTTATCAACATAAAAACCCCCTTTCCACCGAAAACCCAGCAAGTGAAAGCTGGCCGGGTTCACCGGTAGTAAGCGGAATGCAGACTATGTCAACTTTGGCAAGCAAAGCCCCTTTTCCCATGTTAGCCACCACTACCATAGCCTGATCAAAGGAGGCATAATGCACGGAGCATTGTTCCGGGCTCAGCCAGTCGTTCACCGACTCCCCCGTTGGATAGGAAAGGTGGTGGGTGAGCCTGAACTTACCCAGCTTTTTTGGGAACTATGCCTAGCGGTGACACGATGAAGTTGGGAGGGCCTCAAAAGGTCCAGAAATTCTGCCCAATTCTAGTTCCTTTGCAATCTTTTTCTCAACCTCACCTGGCAGATCCATAGCCAAAGGTAAGTTCCTTGCCAACCGGCAGGTCAGATGTCCCTTTTAAGGAATGACAAATCCTTCCGTGAAACCTTGCAATACCAACTCCCTCTCCCGCCGTTTGGGGTAATGGTTTAGGTGCTCCACTAAAATGGGCAGATTGACTGGGGAGGGACCTTCACCTTTAAATCCATGCTCTGTTTCACTGCCAAGGTTACTGTGGGGGGGTAAAACAGTACTGGGGGACTTACTGTCCTTTGCGCTGACCCCTGCCCCCGGATGCACCTTCCCGCTTGATGCACTTGACGAGCGGATGGCTCCCCCCACACTTCTCACACTCATGGTTGTACCTGCATTTGCGTCCCCAGGTGCAATTGCCTTTGTTAAAGAACCGGCATGCATTGCCGCCTGTCTTTCTGTCTTCTTGAGGCCCGTATGCATTTGAGCTTGCAGCACCTAAATCTTGCCCCCCCCCCCATCCCTGGGGGGCATTGGGAAAGGGGCGACCCCTTCTGCCCTGATTTTTCTTACCATGCCAATTCTTCCTACCACCCTTATACAAATCAGCCCAAACAATACTAGTCATTTGCTTACCTTCCATGTAAGTGACCCAACCATCCATCTCTTTCTGGTCCTATGTCATAGTGGAGCAGTCTTCCATCATATGCCTACATTTCCTGTCATAATCCAGCCACCCTGTAGAGCAATATTGTTTAGCCTCCCCCACAATTGATTCCCTATATTTTACCAAACCCGAGCCGTGCTCCGGATTCTTTTCCATCACTATCACTGACATAATGGCGAACGCTTTTTTACCAGTTAGCTATGTTCTCCTCTGGCTGATACTTTCTGTGCTTCTTATTGTTTTCCTCAGCACTTAACGTTAAATTGGGCCCAGCATCCTCAACTGCCGACAGGCTACATATGTCAAAATATTTTCTGGCCCATATCTGCTCTTTCATATCCCGGGGTATATGTAAGGCCAAGGAGGACCTGCCAGATAACAAGGGAGCAACCGCCACTGGTTTATTTGTTTCTGGAGTTGCTGGGGGCAATGTAGGGGCAGCTCGTGCGGTGCTGCCGCTTGTCACAGGGGGCAGTGTGGGGGAATTGGATGTAGGCGTTGGGGGTGCAATATTGCCAAGCATGTTCACACTAGGGCCCTCCAAAAACACTCCTCGCTGCCGGCTGGTTGACTACTACTGAGGATCCGGCCCCAACTCCCCTGACCATCATCAACATTTCCTCTAGCAACATACCAAACCTTTCATTACCCATCATGCCGCTGCCTGGGGATACCCCTGCTGGATAGGCACTTGGCGCTAGTAACAGGGCTGGTGCTGTAGGCACCGCATGCATGTGGGTGGTTCCAGAAGCACCTGGTATAGTAATGGACGGTAGAGCTGTGGTACCAGACCCCACTAGAGCTAGGTCATTGGGAACCTGTGGTGGTGGCGCCACCTGAACCACCTCTATCGTTCTCTTACCCTTTTGCTGGCGCTTCCTCTTAACGGGTAAGGGCTTCAGGGTAATAACACTCGGGGGAGGGGTGTCCACCAGAGGAGGTGGGCAAATCTGGACATCTACAACCAAGGGCTGGGGGGGCGTTGGCTGGTTTCCTTTCAGAACTTTCTTGGCCCAGCCCTTCCTCTCGCTGCACATCCTTTCCTGGAATAAGTCCCAGATTGCCCCCTTGTCCTCCTCGAACCTGGGGTGTTGGGCACTTCCTCAATGGTATGAAATAGGTCCTGCAAGTCTTCCACAGACATCCTAAAGTTGAAAAAGGTTTAAAATCAATATCACGAAAGTTAGGGTGTGCAGTGCTGGGAATACACCTTCTTATTAGCCGTTTGTTGAAAACCTAAACATAACGGAAGAAACCTAGGCCTGTACCTTACCACTCTCTTCTTTATTGCGTTGAAAAAATCAAATCCTTCGCTATACGCTTGATTCTTTGATCAAACCTGTATTCAGACAAAAGTAATTCATTAACAAATTGATTTTTTAGCCATGCGTATATCTGCCCATGAATCAGTTCTTCCAAGAGCCCATTTTTACTGCAATATTACTTTTGGTGCCGCATCCACCCTGCTTAAAAATTCTGCAGCTGGTGATCCATTCACCTGTACTAGGCCTCACCTGCCTGTTCAGTTAACAAGATGGGATATGAACCCTCAATGTTGCTGCTCCTAGCTGACAATCCAACTAACCAACCAAACTAGGGGGCGGGTCGATGGCACGATTTTCAGGAAAATCACACTGAAACGAATATAATGCCACATCAATCCATACTTGTCGCGTCGTGCGCGCCTGAATTTGTTTGAATCGTGGCCCTGTGTGCGAGCAAAATTGCGCCTGGGCAGCTTTCAGCATGGACTCTCTCTCGGGGTGTAAGTTGGTGGCGGGCGTTTGTTTGCGGTAGGGTAGCAGTTGGTGTGGATTGGTGGGGTGTGGTTGTTTTTGGTTAGGTGGCTGGTGGTTCGTGTGGGAGTCGCTCTGGTTGGTGGCGGTGGGTGGGTGGCTGCGCGCGGTGCCTCGCCTGAAGCGCATGTGTAGGCATACGGGCTGGGGTCTCGAGGGTCTGCGCGCCGGTCTCCGGGCTCGCTGGGTGGTGTGAGTTTGTGGTGTTGTGACTGTTGGTGTGGATTGGTGGGGTGTGGTTGTTTGCGGTGGGGTGGCTGGTGGTGTTGAATTGGGGGTGGTGGTTGTTTGTGGTTTGGTGGCTGGAGGTTTGTGTGGGAGTCGCTCGGGTTGGTCGCGGTGGGTGGGCGGCAGCGCACGGTGCCTCGCCTGAAGCGCATGTGTAGGCGTACGGGCTGGGGTCTCGTGGGTCTGCGCCGGTCTCCGGGGCTCGCTGGGTGGTGTTTTGAGTGGTGGGGGGGTGTGTTTGCGGTGGGGTAGCTGGTGGTGTTGGTTTGGAGGGTGTGGTTGGGTAGCTGGTGATTTGTGTGGAAGTGTGGCCTGTGTGTTGGTTGGTGCACATCATCCTTTGGGATGGGGAAGCGCCTGCGTGGGTCCGCCCACGCGTTCGATAATTAAGAAGAAGAAAAATTGTGCCCGTTATTGCACGTGGTGCTGCGGGCAACAAACAGCTGGGGCTTCCCTTCCACGCGGCGAGGGGACCGTGATCATTACTAACTGCAGAAACACCTAAGTACTGTTCATCCATTTTGAACCTGACCCCTGCTCACTCAACATTGCACTGAGCTAATTCCAAGCTAAATTCATCCCGCGAACTTCAGTAATTCAAACAATCTTCAAGCAGCGGTACAAATACATACCCCACGCCTAAGAAGCCTTCAGCCACATACTGTTGCCCGGCTGCCACCCAGCGGTGAAACATGCCTGCATGCATTGAAAGCCTCACAGTAGCTGCTCTCACAATTCGTAACCCCACTCCATCTTGCGATTACAACGTTGCGCAGCAGGCTACCCCGAAAATTTGCAAAACGCTGCCGCGGGTTTTGACCCCGCTACCTAATGCATAGCTCTCAACTCACACACTTTTGGCGGGTGACAACCGCCTTGTAAACAGCTGACTCACCTGCCAAGCCTCCTGCACGCCCATTTGTTTCAATGGGCCTCTCACCCGCCAAAAATAAAATCGGGTGTTTTCACCCGCTTTTGCGACACAAATGGTTGAGAGCTATGCCTAATGCGCGCCGCATAGGCAGCGTATACCTCCATCTGCGGGCCGTGGACCACGCTTCGTACCCAAATTCCTGTGAGCTTAATTGAACCTAGCGACAGCCACCAATGGGAATCGTGCTCTCCGCCCAACTAATGCACCCGTTGCGCGCAGCCTTGAATAACAGGTCAACCTTAATGGGATGAACGCCACCACCCACGTGTGGAAAAAACATGTTGCCCGTTCTACTGAACAAAATGTGGCGCGGCGGCCAAAATCTTGACAAAACCCAGAAGCAACACACCAAGACACGTGGCGCGGTGGCCATCCGATATAGAAAAAATGCAGAAAAGCATTAAACATGGCAACATGGCGCGGCGGCCATCCGATTTATGACAACATGCAGAAAAGCATTAAACATGGCGCGGCGGCCATCCAATTTACGAAAAAATGCAGAAAAGCATTAAACCTGGCGCGGCGGCCATCAGATATAGAAAAACATGCAGAAATGCATGAAATGTGGCACAGCGGCCATCATAATCGAGAAAACATGCAGTAATATTAACAAAAGCAATCGGACCTGGCACAGTGGCCATCTGCTGAGAGAACACATTGTAAACAATCGCCACAACATGGCGCGGGCAGGCCACCCGTACACCTGTCCGCTCAGCAGTGCAGTGTACCGCGACCCTCACCCGATTATCCATACACATAGTGAAGCAAACATGAAACCAACCAAAACAAACCAACTCCATGATCCCCAAACAAATAATGGCATTGGTTGGAAACAAACCCCTCGAGCAGGTTTTTCACAAAAAACCTGGCAACCCATAGAGAGATACCGGACATTGGATTAGAACTCAGGTCTCCAGCATTGCAAGACCAAGCACTTACAGCTTGACAAAAGAAATGGACACTCGGCCAGCTGGGAAGTAGACTGCAGGTCAACACACACTCAGCGGACCAGGCAGTCAGAGCAGGGTCTCTCCAAGGGGCAAGAAAAACAAGCTGGATGTTTCAAGCAGTTGTTAGAATGCAGTCAATAGTAGATTTAAAAGTTGCCGCTACCGCTAGTTCAAGTAGTGATCTTCCAGGTGCGTGCGGTTGTTCTGGTATCAGAACTTCAGTGTTGCCAGGTCGGAAGGAAAAAATAAGCTGAATGCCCTTCAAAAACAAGCCCAAAACAAGCTGACTCCCATCCAAATAAGCGGAAAAAACAAGCGTGCACCTAAAAAGTTGTGGAAAGGTCTCAAAAGTAAGAAACATAACACAACAAGAAAAAACGTACATAGACAGAACACTGACATAGTGTGTTAGAACAACAATATTTTATTGCATGGTGACTAGAAGTCCCAGATTGCAAAATAATACGGCCCTGAAATATTTGTATTTATTGTTTTATATAGCGCCTTAATCCAAGGCGCTATATAATATTGTAACATGGCCAATTGGAAGCTGAAAAGAAACATGGCCTTCCTGAATACATCTTCCTGAGAAAATGTTTTATATAGATTCCAATAATCCTCTAACCCAGTCTTGGAAAAAAACGTTTTTAAAAAATAAATAAATAAAGGATGTTAGTGGATAATGCGTCAGCACTGGGGATATCACCAGGATAATATTGCTATAGAGTGACGCTTGCTAAACTAAACCAATCCCCTTCTTTACATCTTTACATGTCAGTGTGTCTGCCTGCATGACAACACTTTTAAAGTGCGCTTTTTTTGCATATGTTTAGGCATTTGGCATTGATGGGCCACCTGGTGGGCAAGTAACGATCCCATCGGTGCTAAACACTTAAGCATATTCAAAATACAGGGCGCACCCGAGAGCAAGACAAAGCAGCATTTGCCATCAAGTGCTGCCAGCAGCCCAGTGCAGGACGCTCTGTGCGACGTGTAATGGGCTTAACAGCTATATAAACAAGCCCAATTACACACGCACAGACGGTCCAACAAGCGGACGAAAACCGCGACAAGCGACCTCCAAATATTATAAGCGACTTTGGGCAAAAACAAGCCCAAAGTCGCTTATAATAAGCGGACCTGGCAACACTGATTCAGAAGGGCTTCACGGCCCATTCCGCGGTCTGGCAGGGTTTTTAGAACGGTGAACAGCTGAACAAAGAAAGGGGACTGGAAATCCTCAATGTTGGCAGCAGATGCAGGCAGACCACAAGACTCTGCATCACAACTCCAATATTAGAGTTAACGAACTGCACGTGCAATTTCCATCAAAACAATAGCAAAGGTTCAAAGTCTGAAGTATGCCCAGTCACCTTCCTTGTTTGATTTAATGTATAAGGTGATGAAACAGCTAACAGGATGCCTGTGCGATTATTGAGCACACACCACTGGGATTCACAGAAGAAAGAAAAACAAATTTAAGAAAGTCCTGCGTTCCCTTGTCCTCGTTGCCTGCTGAGTTCAAAGAAGTCACAATGGGTAAGTCAACCGCAGTAAATATTCGGCGGGACATGTAGTAGGAATAACGTTAATCAGAAGCAGGTGTTAAAACATGTGGCTTACTTGATTGAATAATTTCGTCAGATGTCTCCAGGCGTCCTAGATGAACGCAGCCAAAGCACTGCAGCAACCGTTCACTCTCTGCCGCTTTCAGCCACTTTAGTCACAACAAAGGTAGTCCATGCAATTCAAAAGTCCCTGCTGCATCCCTGCTGGGTCGGGAGCAGCTGCTCCGGTGGAAATACCGATGCGGGATGTGGGATGCGGGATGCAATATGCGGCCCCTGCTTGCCCTGCCGACACTTTAGTGCAGCAAGCTGGCTCACCTTTTTGGGGTTTGCCGCACACAGTTTGGTACACGGTTTGCCACCACCTTAGGGAGGAATACAGCTCCCAACACACTTCATGCACACTCCATGCATTTTTAATGGTAACACCAACTGGGTTATGTTCTTATGTTCTTACGTGGGGATACTGCCATATAGTGGCAGAAAAAACATGGACATGTTTTCCTACAGTATCACAACTGCCATTTTGCATAAAACAAGCATGAGTATGTTCTTATATCAGAATACTAGGGTATAATGCTGCAGTTAGCATGGAAATGTATGGGCACAACCAGTGTGAAAAAGTTTTATACTGGCACATATCATGGGAAAAGGCATCATGAAAATGTGTTGAAGAAATGCTCCTGTGCACTGTTGGTAACTTGCATCTATTGGATTTTCAACCGCAGGAATTTACTACATGAATGTACGAGAACTCATTCAGGCCTTTTGCAGTCAGACCATACAGAGGGGGTGCCAGTGAACCCTGAGGTATTCCAATATGGAGTGGAAGTACTATTAGCATGGCTACCAGGGATACAGGGCAAACTACTTTGTTTGCCCAATGAATTTCTGTTCAGGCCAGAGACCCCATTAGATGAGAAGGAGGGACAAGTGTTCCCACTAGAACTAGAGATGGTTATAGTGAGGGACGAGAAGATAGTACTGCACGGGACTGGGGACACAGGACGGGCGTGGAGAGCAGTAATCGTGGTAGGAGAAGGGCGCTGACTGACTCACTTGACAGATGAAGATCTGTTCCGAGACGACCGTTCAGACCTCGAGACAGTGTTCTTCATGAGCATTTCCTTTTGGGTGAGAATTGCAGGGAAGTACCACAAAGAATGGCCTTACTGAAAAAGGCACCACTGCCATTTCCTGAAGACCACCTATCGAAAGTACTGAGTGTTTTATGGACCAATAGTCCATATGACGTTGGTCTGCTAAAGGGAGTAGGAGCTGTCAAAATCAAGCTAAAGCCAGGGTTGATTTTACCAAGGGCAAAACAATATCCTTTGTCCAGGGAGGCAGATAAGGCATTTTGGGCCAATTTTCCCGTTTGTACAGCAAGTGATTTTGGTGCCTTTAGAATCGCAGTGTAACATGGCTGTGTACTCGGTGAAGAAGGTGACAGGGAGATCATGGTGTTTTATTCAGGACTTGTGCCCGCTCAACCATATTGTTGAAGCAGAGTTTCCGTTAGTTCACAATCCAGCGACAATAATATGTAGCATTCCGATTTGAAGAACGCTTTCTTCTCTATACCACTTCATGAGGAATCACAAGATCTGACATCCTTTCTATATAGAAATAAAAAGTGAAAACACCTGAGACTTCCACAAGGGTATTGCAAATCACCTTCAATATTTAATAGGGTCCTTGAAATGGACCTAGGGAACATACATCTGGAAAGCACAGTCATTCAGTACATAGACGATATCCTGGTCTGCAGCATATTAGAAAAACAGTGTCAAAAACATTCAGTACAGTTGCTGACAGTGTTTGCAGAAAAGGGTTATAAGGTGGACATGGCGAAACTTCAATATTGCCAAAATAAGGTATTGTAAATTGGACAGTTAATATCACAGGAAGGTAAAAAGGTAACCTCAGAAAGAGCAGAGGCGATCTTTAGAACGCCACCATCACAGACGGTAAGGGAAATGCAGCAATTCTTAGGACTCTGTAATTATTGCAGGGCCTGGGTGTTTGATTATAGCACAAACACAAGATCCCTTTAAAGCGGGCCCCGGGAGGCCCAGAGGATGGACAGTAACTTGACATGGATACAGGAGATGACTCAAGCATTTGAGGAAATTAAAGGGGCAATATGTATGGCGCCAGTGTTAGAATTCTTCACTGTAATCAGGAATTCCTATTTGTTCTAATACTCCAACGGAGTAATGATGACAGCGGTGCTCACCCAGAAAACGACCTTAGGGCACAAAGCAATGGCTTATTATAGTGGACACTTAGACCCAGTAATCAGAGGACACCACCCTTGCAAACAAGCATTGGCTGCTGCTGCAGTTGCAGTGGAGAAATCTGTGAGTACCACAATGGGTTGCAGTACCGCACTTTACGTGGAGCATGCCATTTTTGCTATTCTTGAAGAGCCCAAGAGCACATTGGCCACACCGAGAGCATCTGGATACGAGGTAATCATCTCGAATCCAGTGATAAAAATAGTGAGGTGCAGAATTGTAAATCCAGCAACGTTTATAGCTGAACCAGTAGAGGAGGGAGATTATGTACACGACTGTACAACATACACAGAACACTATGACGGCAACTCCAGGGCAGGAGAGAATGCCCTCAAAAGAGAGGAAGTACTCTTTATTGACAGATCTTCAACTATAGACCAGATGACAGAAAAGAGACATACTGGGATGGCAGTAGTAAAAATAAAACTGAGCAGGACAGTCGAAGTAGTGGCGAGTGTGAAATTGCCTTCACATTTTTCAGCACAAGCGACAGACCAAGTAGCTCTTACAATAGCATTAGAAGCGCATGAGGATGAGGAGATCACTGTCCAACTCGGCCTACGTGATGTCCACAGTACATGCTGGACTGTCGCGTTGGAGAAAAGAGGGGCTATCAATGTGCTGACAGCACACCAGTGCAGCATGCACCCCTATTGGCCAGACTCATAGACGCACTAAAACTCCCATTAGCCATAGTGGTTGTGAAGTGCCAGGCACACACGAGGGGCGAGGACATGATCTCCCACTGCAATGAAGCCGCAGACACAGAAGCAAAGCGAGCAGCATACTCTAAAGAAATAAATGACTTTGACACCCCATCTAACACACGCGTATGCATGCGTAACATGATATTGAGAGAAGGGTATAGTTAATTGCCCATTACCCAAATAGTGGAGTTTCAGGGGTGTGCACCAATAGAAGAGAAGCAGTAGTGGGTGAAGAGAGGATGTTCAATATCCCCTATAGATGCATTGTGGTGACTGGAGAGCACAGGAAAGCTGATGATTCCCGCGACATTGTTGCAGATTGCACTCATGCAGCTGCACTACACCATTCACCTTAGTAAGGATGTTCTTGCTGCACATATTGGGGAAGATTGGTTCTGTCCCAATCTGGTGGAAAATATATCACCAATTATATGGATAACTGCATAGTACGTACAAAATGTAATGCAGGTCACATGTTGCGTGTAGTGCGACAAGCAATACCGCACCTGAATGGGCCTTTTCAACATCTCCACGTAGATTATGCGGACATGATGCAAGTGTGCCAATGGTACCGCTACATGATCGTAGTGAAATGCCCTTTTTCTCGCTGGATCGAAGCTGGTCCATGCTCACACTCCAATGCCGTCAGTGCAGCCAAAAAAAGGGCAGGCGAAGCCGCCTGGCAAAAAGAAAACACTACAGTAAACAAAGTCTGCTTCTCTAAAATCTCCTTGCATTACAAACAAACTATCCACGCCACCAAAGCCGCCACCTATAACGAAAGAATCACCAATGCATTCTCCAGCTCTCATGAACTGTTCGCTATCCTCTGAGAGCTAGAAGCCCCCATTATTCCCCCATCTGCAGTTGTGAAAGACAAGCCTTGGTGCAACAATGTCCAAGATACCTTCAATGGGAAAATTACAGAACTGCAAGCCAAAATCAAAACTAAGCTTTCCTACACACGAGCCGTCTCACCACCCACCCTTCAACCTGGAACATCAGTGGACATCCCCCCTCTTCCACTTCCAACCCATCGGCAGGGTCGGATTGGGGCGTCGGCCAATCGGCCCGTGGCCGATGTAAACTCATGGCGAGAGACCTGGGGGCCGGTTCCTGAAGCCCACGCGGGCCGGTTTCGGCCCAGGCGTGGGCTTCACACTTCAGGAACCAACCCCCAGGACCTCTGCCTTGCCGCAGAGATGCAAGTTGCAAAGGATCTGTAAGTAAGTAACTTACAGATCCTTTGCAATTGCAGCCCCGCGCCCGCCGCAGCCGGCCCACCGCAGATGCAGAGAAAGGTAACACTGAAGTGTTACCTTTCTTTGATAAATGCGGCGGGCCGGCGGCCAACTGCCGCGGCTCGCAACACCCTGGCGCCAGCAGCAGTCAGTGTTATAAAACACTGGGAGGGAGCAGCAGGGCTGGGCGGGGCTGCCTCAGCCTGGCCTGCTCCCTCCCAGTGTTTTATATTACACAGACTCTGCTCTCCGCGACCGCCTCCAGTGCCCGCCACAAGTTGCAGCAGTGAGCTGCGTGGTGGACCAGGATCCAAGGCTTCCCAGCTGGGCCCGCTACATCTCGCTTGATGGAGCGCTGGTCGAGCCTTCAGCCCAGGGATCCTGGACCCAGGAGCCCAGGGTCTGGCCTCGCTCCTTCCCATGTGCAGAGAGTCTCAGTCAGCCTTCAGCTGATGCCTGCCTGGGCTGGGCTGGGGGCCTCAGCTGCTGTTCCTGGGCCTGCTTCTTTCCTGGAAATGTAGGCTACCGGCCAGGAGAAGGTAAGGGCCTCAAATAACAATGCCCTCCGCCTTCCAAAGAGTCGAGGAGACCGGAGCAGGAAAATTGTGTGTGTGTTTGTTTATTATTTTTTAGAGGTGCTTTTTATTTTTGTAAGGAACTGACGCTAGGGTGAGTGCTAGTGTGGCTTGAGCTGAATTTACAGGCAGCTTCTTTGCATACTTTGACGAAACCAACTTGGAGCAGCACTGGGGTAGTAGTCAGCCTTCAGCTGATGCCTGCCTTCAAGGCGGGGGTCCGCTGGTATATTCCTAGCTCCTGTAAATCACTGCAGAGTGTGGGAAGCTTCGAGTCCCCTCAGAATTACTGGGACGAGTGAGCGCAGCTATGAGGCACTCTGGCACCACTGTGGAAGGTGAGGGAGGGGGCACTAGTGTGAGTATTTGTGGGTTACTTCTGTTTTAGTGGTTTGATCAGCTGTGACTTCAGTCAGCCAGTGAGTTTGCAGTTATCCATCCAGTCCCATTTTTTCCCCATTGAGTTCTGGAACTTTTCGTTTTTTATTTCTGATTTCAAAGATGGAAAACTTCAATCCCAGAATTCCAGGTAAAAACAGGTCTGGACTGCCTTCTCACGCATGACTACGGAAAACCTGAGCGCTCTGAGTAAATGCGCCTGTGAATCGCCCCTGTATCATGGTGTGGATGCAGCTATTAGTCACTTTGGTATCATTGTAGTGAGTGTACCTGTGTGTTACTCGGGTACCACTGTGGTGAGTGCAGATCTGAGCAATTCAGGTATCACTCAAGTGAGTACAGCTGTGAATCAATCGAGTGAGTGCAGCTGTTTGTTACTTGGGTATTAATGGACTGAATGCAGCTGTGAGTCACTCTGGTATCATTGGAGTGAGTGCAGCTGTGTGTCACTCGGGTGCCACTGTAGTGAGTGCAGTTGTGAGCCACTCACTATCAATAGAGGGAATGCAGCTTGTAGTCACCCTGGTATCACTGGAGTAAGTGCAGCTGTGTGTGCTGAAAATCCCTCGCTGTATTTGTTTATTGTAGATTTATACCAGCGTTGTGTGGGGTGACGCGCTTGTGTGGAGAACGTGCAGAGGTAGGGTGGGTGCAGCAGTTGTGGCAAAAGGCAGGTGGCATGGATCGTTGTACAGTGGAGGTGATGGGGGGGAAATGACGGGACACCAAGTTGGTCATTGGGTGCCAGTGGTTGCTACCATTGGTGCCTTGGGACGTGCTAGCAGTGAAAAGATAACATGAGAATAAAGTGGTTGGATCGGACAAAAATACTTACTCAGACCCCATTGACAAATATAGTCATTTTAAAGGCAAAGCTTCTGTCCTTGTGATATTCTGAAGGAGATGTGGTCGGATTCTGTGTCCTAGGGGGCAGGAGGGTTCTCCCTTTCCTGTGGCCCACGGGGTGTTGCTTCTTTGAATTTGTAAAGTTGTTTTATGCGGTTGCCAATCGCATTCATAAGGGTTTCAGCCAGTAAAGTAACAAGTCTTGGATTTGAGTGAAATGTTCAAAGGCCTTTTGAAGGATGGGAGTAGTCCTGGGCCGCATTCTGTATGCAAGTGTAAGACATTGGCAATGCCAACAGTTTGGGCTTTTGTGTAGGCATGGCCAAGGCACTTGCCAGGCGCGGTTGTAGTGGTATTACCTGCCCATTGATGGCAGCAGGTGCAAAATGGTGCGAGCGAGTACTTGGGCATATAATAGCAGTGCCTGAGAAATGCCACTTGTGCACAGGTCAGTGCTGTTGGCTTTGCCAGTGTTTGTTTTTGACAGGACTTCAGAGCAGGTCACACAGAATGCCTATGGGTCAAGTGGCGCTGGGATGACCTGGTTAAGACATTTTTATTGTACCAGTAGCGGTTTGCAACTCCAATTGAGCTATTGGGTCTCAGAGGATGGCTTTGAGGAACTGGCTGGCGGGGGCACTTTGCGTGCAAGGTTTGTTGATGGGGCCTGATTGGGTGAGCTCGGGGAGTTCCCATGAGCGGGCGCGTTGCTGGTGGGTGGGGTATCTGGGGAGGCTGTAGCCCTGGGTCTTCTTTTGTTATGGCCCTGGATGGAGGCTCAGGGGGCTGTGGCCCTGTCACAGAACTGTATGCAAAGCTATGTTATTTTATGAGTTGTGTTGTAATGTAACAGACACATGAACCCTCTATAAGTAGCATTTTCTGTAAAGTTGTGAATTGACGCCATTCACGGATGATGGTTTGAGGGCCACTTTTTTGGAGCGAGAGGTGGGCCACTTTTTTGAGGCGAGGGGTGGGCCACCTTTTGGGGCGAGGTGTGGGCCACTTTTATTTGGGTGTCCGGGCCGATTTCTAGTCCCAGTCCGACCCTGCCCATCGGTGTCATAATGAAGTGTCTCCAAACCTCATGGTGTAAAGGTGACATTTGCCCAGCCTCCCTTGTAAAGGAATGTGCAGAACCCCTGCTCATCATCGCCATCATCAACTCCTCTTTCGCCACTTGTTCTGTCCCATCCACCCTCAAAGAATCCTGGATCACCCTGCTGTGCAGAAAGCCCTCTCTTGACCCAGCGATCCATAGCAACTACTGGCCTATAACCACCGTCCCTTTCCTCTTGAAAATTATTGAAAGAGTCACTTGCCTCCAAATTCAAGACTTCCTTGAATCCCACCACATTTCGAACCCCCGGTAATCGGGTTTCTGCCCAAGACATGGGACTGAAACAGCCCTCCTGGACCTTAAGAATCAACTGGATGACATGAACGATGTTGGAAACCTCTCCCTCCTCCTACTCCTTGACCTCTCTGGGGCCTTCGACCTCGTTGACCATCTGATGCTCTGCTATCACCTCACGTCCTCGGCCCACTTCTCCCCAGACACTGCCAAATGGATCGCATCCTTCTTGGCCAACAGAACCTCTCAGAATTTCCCCATCAATGCTGTTGCCAACCCCACGCTAATCTCCTGCAGTGTGCCCCAAGCCTCCTGTGTCTCACCTACCCTCTACAATGTCTACACAATGCCCCTATTTTACCACCTTGACTCTCTAGACATCTCGTATACAAATTACGCTGATGACACCAGAATTCTTATCCCTCTCTCCGGTGACAATACAAAGGACACCCTCAAAGTGAACACCATTTACGAAATTATCCAAACTTGGATGGCCTCACACAGTCTCTGCCTCAATGATGAGAAAACGGAGCTCTGCCTGATCGGTCCCTATGCCCGCTTCGTCAAACTGAATAATGCATTCAAGTTCTTCATCATTGGTGGTCACAAAATCCCTGTCGCTGCATCTGTAAAACCCTTGGGTGTATACCTAGACACTACACTCAACATGCCACAGCAGGTTAACCACATCGCCTCATTGTCAGGCTGTGCCACAAAGCTCATAAAGGCTAGTAAGCCATTTCTGTCCTTCAAGAATCGGCTTGCAATCGCACAAACTCTCATTGGATCCAAACTAGACTATTCCAATGCATTTCTGTGTGGCACTTCTTAAAAAAACATAAACAAACTCCAAGTAATACAGAACAACACCCTCTGGCCTGCACTGGATTTAAGTAAGCATGACCATATCTCTGGTGCAAGAAGATAGGTTCACTGGCTCCTGGTCAAAGACAGAATTAAATCCAAGATCCTTTCCATCGCCCACCAATGCCTGCCTAACAAAGCACCTTCTTAACTTGCACTGCAACTCAAGAAACATAGTCCGGTGAGGGCCCAACGGTCCGCTTACAGGTACTACCTCATCACACCAAGATTCAACCGCAAAAGGGCAGGAGGCTTCAGCTTCCCAGTCTGTGCTGCCATCCTGTGGAATAACCTCCCCCTCCCTTTAGAGGATGAACTTTCCTACCACATGTTCAGAAATAACTCAAACTCACCTCTTCAACCAATGTCTCTGCCTCATCTCTGTGCCATCGGTCCTCACTGTCACTATTGCTTAGATGCCCATGGGCTTTGCTCGCTCGTATAAATGCAAAATAAATAAATACGAGTATAAAAGATTTTTGCTGTAACAAATATGTACGCTTTCATAAATTGTCATCATTCATAGAAAACAAATTCACCCTCACTCGATAAATATGCTCTGTGTTGTGCTGTCTCTGAGTCCTGGGCTTTACAGTATCCAGGGACGTCATTTCACCAAAATGCCAGGGGTAGCGGAAGTGACATCACATGTCACGCCCCCAAGAGTGACATCACAGGAAGTGATGTCATTTGACCACACCCCCACGTGATATCATTCGACGTGATGTCATTTGACCACACCCCCAGGTGACATCACAGGAAGTGGCCTCAAAGCATTATCCCTCAGTATACTAAGAAAAATATGGTTACAATATCAGTCTATTGTGACATTTCATACAAGAATGGATCATCATATGTAGCAGTGGCAAGGGAAGTGTATGAACCCAATGACCCCATTTTCTTCTGATTCAACAAGTTACCTTCAGTGTTGCGTTGTACTGTTTGCAGTTGTTTAATGAACTTCATAAATTCTGGACCAAACAGCCATACGTCTCTGATTTGCATCTCCTCCAGAACCTAGAGCTAAGTTTAAAATGGGTTTGATGAATGCATTGGCAAATACTGCAACTCTAATTATGTCATTAACTCTCAGAAGACTGCTTTGAAAAAACACTGGCAGGAACTTCGAGCACAAAGTTTGATGTTAAGGCTTGAGCTCTAAGATCCCAGGAGGATGTGCATTGGGAGGGTATGAGAGGGTCGGGGCAGGAAGAGGTTGGTAACGGCCATAGGGATTAACATGGCCATGTACAGTCGATGGGTAGGTAAATAACCAAACACCTACAAGATTTGAGTCACTCCTCCTATGCCATTTCTCCATAGCTGTACTCTGTTCCAATAGTGTCGGCTTATAGGTGATGCTAAAGTGCCACTTAATAGCCAAAACCTCAAATAAGCCCACCACCAAAAAAAAGAGTAGTTCATATTTGTTTGTACTTCTGTGTGCACTTTTTGGAAGGGTTGTGTGAAATAGGGTATTTTCAAAAACCGTTGGTCAAAAGTACAAGCCGCCCAATTATGAGACTAGCACAAACAATTGTCTAAACTGGCTTGTGGTGCTGCCCTTACATGAGTTGCTGGATAGACCACTCTTACTCTGTCAGAAAGTAGAGTGATAGGGGCTGGTTGAAGGAATGCAGAGCTGCAGGGTTGAAGGCCGGCATATAAAGGTTAGCTTCATCTGCTTCCCCCAACCCTTCTGTCATGGCAGCATCTGATCAGTGGTATATTACTAGCTTTGCTGGTGGTAGCTCGTTTCAGCCCCGCCTCCAGCTTGCCTTTATTAAACTGAATGGCAAAACAGGCTTCTTGATTCAGTGAGTGGCAGAGGGAAATGATGGCTGGCGAGAGATTTGCTACCCCAAGTACCAGCTTAGAGCTGGCAATAATCTCCCTCCCATTCTCCTCCAAATCAAAAGGGTTTCCCCAACCACACAAGCAATGCATGGATTTCCCTCCTCGGCACCATCAGACGTCTCCTAGCGGTCACCTGCCCACGGGATTAAACTACTTGGTGGAAGCACCCCAGGTAGTGAGATTACACCTATGGGCTGTGTTGAGAGGTCAATGTGAGTCTCAGGGTGTCCTTGCTTCCTGGTGCAGTGGCGGGACTGAGGACTGTTGGAAGCATTCCTACATCTAGGGTTCCTAAATGTGAGGCCTACCTTGCCTGTACAGCTACCTGTTAAGTATCGCCTTGTGCTCTCTTGGATCCCCCTCATGACCATCATGTCATAACAACATCCCGGAGCCCATTTCCAGCCCCCGCACATGAAAATCAAAATCTTATTCAACCACCGCCTCACCCCCTTCATTAAACCATTCAAATCTGCGGAGCGCCCGGGTGCCAATTTTGTTAATTTCACGAGCCCCTAAATTCCTGAGCAATGGCTGCATGCCAAACAACGAAACACAGGCCGCACCCTACTCAATACCCCCAATGGCCCCCAACCAACACTGGACTCTTGGCCGCAACCACTCCCCCCATCCTCTGCCTGCAATTCCAGCTCCCATGCATACCCACCTGATTTGCTCTCCCCCATGAATATTCCCTCGTTATATTTCACTTTGCACACCGACATTACCCTTTCCGAAATATGTGATGACCGAATGCAATTCAATTCAACTTATGCAATAGCAATTGCTGCACTGTAACTGACTTCTAGTGCCCGCACTGTACCTCATCTGGGTGCCCCCCTGCGGCGATGTGGCTCCCGCCATTCCCAACTTGCTTGGTCACTCGGTGACCCAAACCCCTTTGTCCCTGGCTCCTGGCAAAAACTGAAACGCCCTACAAATTAACAAGCCCCAAATAGCTAAAAACACCCCCTTCCCTTGTATATACACATTCCACAACCGGTTTACTCTAATGCAGAGCAAAACCCTGCTTTTTCGTTGGCACGACGTTCATGGAAAATGAAGTGTACCCCACAACGTTCAAGTGGCTGCCGCCTGTGCGTTAACTCACTGAGCTATCACAGCTACTTTATTGCTGGGACAACAGAGATGAAGATCTCTGCTCATATCCAATCCGCCTTCCCCTCAACCCACATTCCCTCAATCGACATCCTATCCTGCCACCCCCTCGGAATTTTTTTTTTCCTCGTTTTTTGGCTTCTTTCTTCCAAACTCGCATTTCCAAAAGGCACCGCATGGACACCAAAAACGCTCATATTTCCAGAAAGAAGCATCTACCACCCAGCAAACACTGCGTAATTATTATGAACTGCACCCCACATTGTGAAACCTCCTTCCCTATGTTACCACCATCAATCCCTTTCAAACAACAGAACTGGCCCGAAGCAAGACGGCTAGCAAACTCTGGTACAACATGTACTTGCATCCTGTTTAACTATTCCGCACGATGAGAACACGTGTAAGGGGGCCGGATATGCCCCTGGCCCGCATCCAATAACGATCCCTGAAAATACCAAGATCACAATAATAGATTGCTCTGTGCTGCTGCCGCTCTGTACCTCTCTACGCCCACCATTGCTCACTTGCGGAGAGCGCCTCATGATAAGTCCTTTGCCCCACAGGCCCCAGTTTTACCCTCCTACCCTGGATAAAATTTTGAATTAACGTCCTCGCCCACCGTGTGCCCACCCTGACTTCCCCCATTCATCCGCCTGCATTACTTCACTCATATAAAGTCACAATCTGTTGTTGCTAGATTCTTCAAAATGGTAACATTCCCCCACAACCTCTCCGATGTATAACGTTTAGCGGGCCCCCCGATACAGTAAACGAGCAGAGTCATGGTATTCCCTACAATTTGCAGCAACACACGGCACCGAACCCTTAAAGCTAGATGGGAATACCACATGGTGTGCGAAGCACACACACCCGACCTCAGCCTGGGCCTGCAGCGGTGCCGTGGCAGCAGGCAAGGGCTGGGCACAGCAACACCACCGACCACACACATGATGCAGCAACCGCCCACACACCCGCCCACCCCAACACACACGATGCAGCAACCGCCCCCACGCACACACCCGCCCACCCCCCTCCTCTCAGTCAGACTTACACAGCCACTTCCACCCTGAGACTGTGTACTCACCTCACCATCACCGGGCCTTTCTTGGACACAGCCAGGAGGAGCAGAGCTCAGGAGTGCCGCGCACTTAGACAAACCGAAACCACGTGCAAAATGGAGGACCAGCAAGGTGGCCACGCCCCCTCCTCTGATTGGACGGATGCCAGAGGTCGCAAGAGATTGACAGAGGTCGCTGGCCAATCGTCAGCGGTCGCTCTTGCGACCTCTGGCGACCCCCAAATGACGTCCCTGACAGTATCCCCGGCAGGCAGCATTAGAGAAGGATGGCATTATGAGAGGTTCACAGTCTGCAAATAATCAGCACACAAAAAATAACTACAGCCATTTAACTTGTAGAAAATGCAAGACGTGTGCTGAGGGTGCCTCTTTTACTTGCAGGTTAGTATTTTAACGGTATTCTCATTCAAAATCCAGTTTTAAATTCCTCTACAACTCCAAATATTGACAGTGCTGGTATCCAAGGAAGTTGTGAGCAGACGGTGAATCCGTCAACGTACCCCACACTACTTTCAATGTATTCAGTAAACCCAACCCTAGAGGAACGCCACTTCTCAAAATCACCACCATAGCCACCAACACAAAAGATTGAGCTGCTTTGTGTTGTTCTTACCAGCAGAGGTCTTGCAAGAAGGTACGGGAAAAGTAATAAGATGGCTCCACAACTGTTCCAATATCAGCAGTGACATTCTAGCTTTCCGGCAGTCACAAGAATATCATGATAGACTCAGTGTGAAGCACTCATGTCTCAAGTGATGGTGCTGTTGGCATGGTTGCTGCTGTCAGCACTGTTGTTATGATGAGCCACGTGGGGAATCACATTCCATGATGTTCTACCAGAGACATTGCTATAGCTGTGTATGTAGAAACTGTTATAATGCATGTGGGGTGTAATGAAAGGCTCCAAAACAACTGAAGGGCCCAGTGAATAAAATGACCTGCCAGCACATTTATAACAAAACCTTCACACTGAAAACAGACCTATTAAGGCAGACTGTGGGGTAAGTAACACAAGGAAGGGCCAGGTGAACAAGGCCTACCTGTTATTACAAAAGGAAAAGCAGCATTTTAATTTGTAAAGGTAGAAGAAATTCAAAGGTCCCTTTAACATGAAAAACAGGATTTTTAAACAGTGACATCAAAACGGATTTGTATGTATGTTTGCAGTTTAAAGCAAAACATGAGAAAAATGTACCCAAGCAAACATAAAAATGTCAGGGAAAAGACATGGGGCCTGTTGACAAAAGGTAATGTATATTATGCTTCACATGCAAAATAACATAACAAATTTGAAAAGAAACGCCCACTTTGTTACCATGAAAAAGTTCCTGTAGGCCCGAGGCAGAACCTTTTGCTTGCTGTGGGGCAAATGTCACAAGGGACTCCCCAACTGAAAGCCCGATTTACATCCCAGCTATTTCCAACTGCAATAAATTGTGCCCGCTAAGAGGTGTTGAAAACAGATTTTCCTCAGACTTGGTGTCTCTGAAAGCTCATTTCTGTGCAGAGCAAATTGACCTAGGTGGTGCATGACCTAAATGAAGAGGGGAGTTGTGAAAACAGGGGCTGCAATCAAGACAGAACTCTGAAAATAAAATACAGGAAAATAGAAGCTTTTCAGATCAAAAGGTGGTCCCCTTAAGATAAGAGAACGGAATGCCAGATGTCTGCAGGTGGGGATCTCTGTGTGGCCAGTGCATCCCAGGTATTTACGAGCTGCAGCCTATGCTTCAAACAACAAAGAGACTAATACAAATAAACGCTGTTCACGGGCTGGTCCAGAGTGGTAAATGGCCTGGAGGAAGGGAAGCTCATATTTGCACATATGACGATTTCCTTTGTTTAAATGGATTTCCACAATTGTTGCATTTTCCCAGAAACCACAAGTCATACTGATTACATATATGTTTCATTTTTTAGATAATTTCCAGGTAATTGTCTTGATATAAAATTCCTCCACCTCTGATTTAGGGAATGGTAATGACCACCTAAAAGGATTCCTGGCTGCTCTGAACATGTTCGAATTTGAGAGTTGGTGAACTGATGGAGGGTAAAATTAGGAATGTGGCAAATAAATTGCATGTTCATAACAAATTATGCTTTTTGTAAAAATGGCGGAGAATTCCTAAACGGCCATCCAACATGGTGCAGATCCGGCTGTTGTTTTATTAAATTCCCCATGATTAGTTGAAGCCAAATATACATATATTATGGCTGTTACTAGTAAATCACAATATTTTTTCACACATAACCAGATTTTTCCCGTGATTTGGCATGGAAACAAATGGTGACTGCAAATCGGTATTGCCATATGTCTGCTCTAGGCTCCTAAACCAATCCAGAGGGAGAGTCCGGACTTGGGGGGGCACTGAGGCTTGGAAACAGGCTCAGAGAAACTCACATAGCTTGGAGATAAAGTGCAGTAGGGCGAATGTTTTGAGTTACAACAAGAAAGGGTAATTGAACAACTACAGGATGAGCTGAAAACACAACAGCAAGCCAGTGCAGAGGGAGGGATAGAGTTTGCTGCACTGCATAATGCATGCACTGAGGGTGCAGGTACTGTAAGTCGCCTGCATTCCCAATTGAATGACATGAGTATTCATCTCAACCACACAGAAAGGAAGGTGACCGGACCAGTGTATTCTGGGAGGCCAAAAGGTATCTTGCAAGTAATTCTGACCCGGAAACCTCTTACAATGACAAGATCAGTGAGTTAGACTTGCAGAAGATGAGGCTACAAAGAGACCACTTGGCCCTCTTCGCTGGAAGAGAAAAGACAGATTTTCAACATAGGAAGAGCACATTAAAAAACCCCCATCCATTCAGGGGGATGGGTGGATTTCCGCAGACTACCTGAAAGGAGGAAAGAAGAGGCTGAGCGTAATCTTGGACTTAAAAGTATCTACTGGGAAAGTGACCCTGAGAGCTTGCGGCGGTCCAGGCGTGAGGAGTCCAGATCCTGTGACTCTGGGAGATATTCACAATCTCATAGAGATAGGGAGCTCCTAAAGGACAGGGAATGGAGTACACAAAGTAGCTCTGAGTCAGAAAATGAACGGACTCAGGTGCAAAGGAAGAAAAAGACAGGGAAACTGAGCAAGGGTTTTGGGAAAGGCCCAATAAGACAAATCAATGCCATAAAGAGCTTCTGATCCCATAAGAACGTTAAGTATTCGGTATGGGAGCACTTGGAACTTTATGAGCAGATGATGGCATCATTCCAGATCAGAAATGATGTGAATTGTATAGCATTTGCTAAATGGACTTTCTCACCCGAGTACCCCAGTTTATTTGCAAGACTGGAGGACCAGGATCATTATAAATGGTCCAACTATAAAGCTGCCATTTAAATAAAGTTCTCCTCACACAGAAACCCACAGGAGGCCCGCAAAGGCTGCATATAATTTGCAATGTGAGGAGGATCAGGTGCCTAGGGAGTCTGTGCAGGAGCTAAAGCGCACATTTGCTCATACTTCCCGGTGAGTGAACACGCATAGTAGGGAGTTTGTGACAACCTATTTCCATGTGCTCCCTAAAAACATAATTACTCAGCTGGTGCACGACTTTTCACGAGCACAGGACCCTGGATTGGGTAATTGAACAAGCCACCAGGATCTATGAGGTCCAAAAGCCCACTGAGAATAACCCCCCCCCAAAGTCCCCAAGCCGTCTAATGCACCTGCTGCTGCAAAAGTGGCAGAGGTGAGAACTAACCCTCCCTTGGACCTGGAGATGGGAGGGGCTTAAAAGTAACCTTCCTGCCAACAAGCAAAATGGAAGGCAGAAGGGACCCCTCACCCAGGCCCACTCGGATGGTAGTCAGGCAGGGGCCCAGAACAGTGATACCGCAGACCCTGCCACCTATGTAAGCCATAGGTACAAGGGTACCAAGCCAATCTTGGGGTATGTATACACTCCCCCGGCCCAAGGGGGGAACCAATCAGGTATGTACTGCCCTGGGAAACTTACCTCAGGAGAGAAGTATCACTCCACCTCCCAATCCGAACGGTTTCCCTTGATATCCGCCAAAACATAACTTCCAAAATAATACCTTATAGACTGGAAAGGTTATGGACCCCAAGATCGGACCTGGGAACCCAGTAAGCATGTCCACGCTCCGCAATTAATCAGGCAGTTCCACTGCAATAACCCCACTAAACTAGGGCTAGGGGGGAAACCACCCATGAGAGGGGCCTTGAGGGGGATTGCTGTCATGGCCACAGGCCCCAGAACACAAAAACCACACCATCTAGTGATGGGGGCAATGGGTCACTTGACTCACTTATGTCCCTTTGGGACCCATAAACACAGGGGCCCTGGCTGGACTCAGTCCTGGCGCCTTTGGTGCCAGACTCCTATAGAGATGTGAGCAGGAACACTTTGTTTCAGTGTAGGAGTGCTTTTACTTTATTTCATTGCAGGAAAGCTCAGCTATATAAGCTGCTCCATCCTTAAGGCCGGTGCTTCGCGTTACTGTGCACTTGCGTGCAACGTGACACTCAACGCCGCTTGGACCAGTTTACTTACCTTTGAAACCAGGCGTTCACTTGCATACTCACCTCCAGGAAACCGGTGTTTCATCGCTTCATTTGCAGACTCATCTCCTGACATCCAGTGATCTTGATTGCGACGCCGCAGCACCGTACTCCGCATCCATGAACTCGGACCCTGTGAACAAGAAGAAAGATAAGGTTAGAACATCCATCCAAGGGCCGTGCCGCATTAGAACCCCGCGTGCCCTTTCTTCACAACTTACCAGCTACTGTACCACTGCAGCTTCGTTCCTCATTCCCTCCAGCTGCTGCCTCGAGCTCCGCAGCTCCTGCCGGGCCGACCACATCACCTGCAAGGGAAGAAAACAAAAGAGCAAACATCAAAAGTGGAACGGACAGCAATACAAGACAACAAACTTTACAATACAACAAAAACAGACTAGGAAACACAAAGGCAAACAGGAACACTTACCTGAAGTATAGGGGCTTAGTCGCAGCAGGACTGTACTACCACATGCAAGGGACCAGTGAAGGAACTCGATCCAGATCATACAAGTGCCCCTGCCACAAGCAGCAGGACGGAGTGCCCGCCAAAACTAATCAACAGGTGAGCTTTCCAGGGACAGCGCATCACACGGGTACCACGGTTTGGGAGAAGGGGTCTGGAAGGGGATCAGGCACACAAGCTGGCATACTCATGCCCCCTATCCTCCACGCAGGAGCAGTCCTGAGCAGCATCACCTATTACCACCAGTCACCACATAAGAGCAGAGGGCGAAGTCAAACCCGAGCGACCTCACCGCCGGCAGGGCTGCAACCATGCCCCAACGCCTCTGCAGAGGCAAGGTGAGCGTAACAGGACCCGGCTGTTGTATTATTAAATTCCCCATGATTAGCTGGAGCAGAATATATAGAGAGAGGCTGGATTTAGAAAGAGAGAGAAGGGTAACCGGCCAATCCTAAATCTTGCAGGGAACTGCCCAATGTTGTAATCATGATAGTGACATCACTGGTATGTAGAATGATGCATTATGAGAACGGGACAGAGCTGCTGAAATTTACCATCTGACAACCGCAAGGAAGTACCAAAGGAGATTGCTGAGATTGAATCTGGATGCACCTGTCTATTGCTGGGAGGCCTAAAAAAGCTGACTGGGCCCTATGGTGGAGACTGGGGGACACATCCTTTAGAGTGTAGTGTACCAACCCTTGCGCTGTACTCAAAGAGGGCCCTGAAATGCAGCTGGCTTTCCTGGACTTTAAACAGAGGCTTTCAATGTGAGTACAATTGAGCCAATTGAAACCAAAGGTGGGGGAATCTACTTGCCTTAAATCCTTTCCTTTTATTGTGGGAGTGGGGGCAAAACTGTGTCGATCCTTAGCTTGACTAAAAATATTAATTAAATTAATTCTCCTTGGCAGAACACCATGAGGTGATTTTTGTTAAAATTCAGAATGATCAAAGCTCATTTCCAGTGTTCGCTGAAAACTATAGACTGTAATGTAATGTAATTGGGTAATCCTATTCTGCCTGTTAACCAAGGAAGGAAGTTAAAATCTTGGGTTTCTACTTAGACTTGGCTCTGAACCTTAACAAGCAAATAAATGCCACTGCGTCTGCAACAAGCTACACATGCAAACTAATCCACGCATGTAAACCATTTCTGTCTACGGAAAACTGTACCACAATTGCACAAGCGTTAATTTTATCGAAACCTGACTACTGTAATGTACTCTACCTAGGCACGAGCAAACACAACACCAATAAACTTCAAACCCTTCAAAATAACACCTTAAGAACAGCCCTAGGTATCCCCAAAGGCCAACACATTTCTGACCAAGGAGATCTGTCAACTGGCTAGCTATCAATGACAGAATTAAATTCAAAACTCTAAATCTAACTTAGAAATGCCTTAAAAACAAAGCCCCTGCATACCTCACAGAGAAATTCTCTAAGCATAAAATCAAACGACCGATCAGAAAGGCACAAGCCAACAGTATTAGAATCCCTAACTTTAATCTGAAAAGAACTGGCGGATCCAGCTTCCCGGTAGCTGGCAGCTCAATTGTGGAACTCCATACCGGACACCCTAAGAGCTTTGCCTTCCTTCCACTCCTTCAAAACCAATGTTAAACATTGGTTACATATCAAAGACTGCTGACGCTTAACTCCACAACCTAGCTTTCCGTACCTATACTCCGACTATCCCAACACAACTACCTGAATCAACAGATCTGAAGTGCATATTATTATTACCAATGCACCTCTGTTTACATATGTATATATTTGTGTAAATCTCTACACTGTTTTACTTTCTACTCTCTTGTAGTATGTATTATACTGTAACTGTAACCTTAAAGATGTAACTGCTGTAAATGTAACCTTTGAAGATGTAATTATTCCTAAGCCTTCTAAAGTGCCCAGATGCCTGACGGCCCGGTGCGCTCTATAAATCAACAACAACAATAACACCCCCGTCATCTTTTCGGAAGATGGTTGGTTTTGTCCCTAAATTAAAACTCTTCAACTGCCAGCTTCCCCAACACAGGCCTTTCAGTGGAGGGGGTCTGAAATGCAAAATGTTCAAACCATCCCAATGTTTACCATCCAGCTTCCCCAAAACAGGCCTTTAAGTGGAGGGGGATCTGAAATTTAAAATTCTCAAATCATCCCAATTTATACTGTCCAGCTTCCCCAACACAGACCTTTCAGTGAGGGGGTGGTCTGAAAACAAACTGCTTAATCACCCTGTGCTTATTTTAAACCAAAAGTGTGGGTAAAATCATAATTGCCAAATGCATTTGTACCATTCTCTAAACCCAACTGCTAGCCCTTTAAGTGTGCAGGAAAATGGAAATTGAACAGAACTGCATATGTAAATTGCTTCTGTTCGTTGACCATTTTGATTATTTCTTGAAGTGAAATCTGTATAAAGTAAATTATTGTGATTTGTATTTTTCCCAACTAGCTTGCGTGAGTAATTTGTGTAACAAAGAGTTTAATTGTGAGCCACAAAGAAGGTGGCGTGTGTCATTTTAGTGTGATCTCTATAACCTATCTTCCGAATAAATACAAATATATGTCATATCCCCCAGCCTGGTTCTTGGCTCACTGCGGGCACAGTGGGAGGCGGGGGAGATTTGTGTGACTCTATATGAGTCTTCAGTAAGGACAGTGCAAAACATGTAGGTGACTATTGCAGGGCTCCTTGATTGGGGGTGGGAATGAACTCCCCATGTGAAGGGTCGTCTCAATATAACATGACATACCATAGCGGGGCTAACCCCTACTGAAGCCCACAAACATTGAAATACATCACATTTTATCACAATTACTTCCCCCTGAATAGCTTAGACATACCCCAATTTTTGATTGGAAAAACATGGACAATTTATTGGAGTTATCCTAAAGGGCGTCCTAGCCCTGCTCAAGCCACAGGTATGCCTGGCCTACAAATTCTTTCCCGGGTGGCTCTTGCCATTCCCGTGTTTACCTAGCTTTACTTTACAAACCGGTGAACCCTCCTCACTTGGCGAGAAGAACGACCCGCCTCTGATATCCGACTGCCAGTTCAGCCACTCCCATAGCCTTTCTAAGGCGCGAATCACAGGCCACTGCATTCAGTTGTTGAGGAGTCCCAACTGTCCCTAATGGTGCCAGCGCCCATTGCTCCCCATCCTGGCTCATGCAGCCAGCGGGTATAGCTTGCACCAGCACCGCAGCGTACCTCCTGCTCTAGGACCTCCCTCGTAATTCTGCCACGCTTTTGGATTGGCCCACATCGGGGCATGCACCTTCCGCCCCCTCCTTGGGAGAGGGGAGGCGAGCTGGATACAGGGGGCCAGAGGGGCAGCCCGCTATGCCGGTTACCCCTCTAGCGCCCCCTGCTTGTGCTGGGCATCCACTAAGTACACTATGTGAGAATGGAGCCCAACCCCCAGCTCCCCCTCGGACACCAGCTCCTGCTGGGGTTAACTAGGTGCAAAAGGTAAGCAAGTAGGAAGGGACTAGCTTCAAAATGTCGGCAATGTGTAATTAGTGCGAAGAATAATAAAGGGAATAGAAACAACTTGCCTGCTTAGGTTGTGTAATCACCTATTGCATCAGGCACAACCAGAAGGGCACAGTGTGCTTTCAGATATGGAATCTGCAAGACAAAAGGAGGTATCTAAGGCGTGGGGTCGTTTGCTCCATAAGCAGTCTCTTCGTGTGTCTAGGGCAACTGAACAATAACAGGCACTACACATCTGTCATGTTGACAACGTTGTAGCTAAACGCAAAAAGTCTAGCAATACGTCTACAATCAGTCCTGCCAATAAAGCATCCGTTCAGCTAAAATATGCCTCAACGCTGTTCAGTTGGAGTTAGCCGCTCCCGCTGGCCAGTAGGTGGCAGCCGCTCGATGTGGAAGACATAGGACTGCTGCAGTGAAGCAGCGTGACTCCTGGTGACTGGAAAGTACAGCAGTGGGGGGGACTTAATATGTTGACTATGTTCGCGATCCCCATGTGTTCTAGCCCCCGCACGCATGCACACTCTTGTGCCCTGTTTAAACTGTGGCGCAGCTCCTGGTGTCATTCACTGCTGTGCAGTGCTTAATTTATAAAAAAATAAGTGCCAGTGCCCAAAAAATATTGGCCCCATAATGCCGGGCGCAGTGCCGCCCCGCAGTGCTGACGTGCGCCGGCGCCGCCCCGCAGTGCGGACGCGCGCCCCGCGCCAGACGCCAGTTCAGTGCTAGACCTACCTAGATCGGCCCACCAGCAGCCCATCACACTGCTGCTGCTCCATGTCACATGTTTGGCGCTGCAGCAACTTCTGGCACAGGCTAGTATTGGGGTGGATGGGGAAGGGCACATATGGTGTGAAATAAATCAAACCCCTCCCTGCCACTGCAGGAGCACTATGATAGTTTCCTGAGAAACTGAAATGTACCCAATTCCATCATCCCTATAAAGAATACATTGCAGTCTAATCCACCTCTGGAACCAAGATCTTGACTGAACTGGCAAAGGTTACAGGTAAGTAGTACGTACAAGTCATAAAGTATCTTGACCCCACTGTCTAGCGACTGCTGTGAAGAATAAGGTCAACCTCGACCTTTCAGGACACACTTGTGCAGTGCGTACCTCCGGAATACCTTAGTATTTTTTTGTGCTTTTTTATTCAAAATCAAAAGTAGCACCACGCTGAGAAGCTCTGTACCAAATAATCATATAATACGTTCACATTTAACTGGCTAGTGGTGGGGAATGTGCTCAAACAGTAGATGGGGACAGAGCAAGATAGACTTTATAAATATATCGTTGGCATTTACAGACCATCCACGTGTGGCAATCAGACAGTGGTGCAGTGTCAGCTGGACAATGCGGGGCACCAGATCCAATCAATTTTGTTTCCTCGTCATGATCAACTCCCCCCTAACCCTCTCAGTGACTCCTTCCTTCCTTCCTTCCTTCCTTCCTTCCTTCCTTCCTTCCTTCCTTCCTTCCTTCCTTCCTTCCTTCCTTCCTTCCTTCCTTCCTTCCTTCCTTCCTTCCTTCCTTCCTTCCTTCCTTCCTTCCTTCCTTCCTTCCTTCCTTCCTTCCTTCCTTCCTTCCTTCCTTCCTTCCTTCCTTCCTTCCTTCCTTCCTTCCTTCCTTCCTTCCTTCCTTCCTTCCTTCCTTCCTTCCTTCCTTCCTTCCTTCCTTCCTTCCTTCCTTCCTTCCTTCCTCCCTCCCTTCCCTTCCCTTCCCTTCCCTTCCCCTCCCTCCCATTTGGGCACCGCACCTCTCAACTAAATAAGCCCGTCTGACTACATAAAAATTACTTCAGCTACAGAGAAGTTGCAGGCCATTAAACACAGATGGCTCACAGGGGTTTAATCACCGGGGGCAGAGCACACATCTCGCTAAAATAACTGGTGGTTCATAATACAATTTACCGTTCTACAAAACAAATGTTATTGGGTTCTGGATAGGGTAAAATTTTGCTAATAGCATCTCATCATAAAATAAAAATTGATGTGTTCACATTCATCTATAACCCCACCTCTTAATACCATAAAATGCTTAAAACATCACTTGCTTTACATTTAGTTCCCTTTCCCAGTGGTCTTAACACACTGTGCTTTTGTAGAGTGCCATTTGGGCACCTCTCAAATAAATAAGACTGTCTGACTACAAAAAAATTATTTCAGCTACAGAGAAGTCGCAGCCCATTAAACACAGAAGGCTCATGGGGGTTTAATCACACCTCCCGTTACTAAACATTTAGTCCTGCTCTCAGTTCATCTCTTCAATGAGGCGATGGGGTTTCTTTCTTGTTCTCTGCGGTCAACATTCCACTCTGGCCGGTGGACCGGTCTTGGTTCCTAATGTCGTGTCACCTTCAGAGTCTTCTCTGTCTCCTTCATAGGGAGCGTCCCATTGAGAGAAAGTGTCATCCAGGTTTATGTCACCTGAGGATGGGGTTCCGGGCATTCGCCTGAAATGAGATGAGTTTTGTGTTACAGATCTGCGGTCTCCTTCCGCGGTGATGAGTGATCCCTTCCTTTTGACGATGATGAGGGGTTCTTCGCTGAATGGGGCCATGTTTTTGCGCTGTTGGGGTTGGTGGACCACTACCAGGTCTCCTGGTGTCAGGTCATTCTCTTTGGCCCTGCGGGTGGCTTCAGCAGCCCTCTTTATGTTCTCTGTCATGAGTTTATCTCTATTTCTCATTTCGGTGTCCTTTTCATATTGATCTTCATCAACCGCTATGGGTGGTAATCGTGTTCTAATCGTTCGCCCAAACATCACCTCTGATGGTGTTTTCCCGGTGGTGCTATGTGGGGTGTTTCTGTAATCTCGCATGAGTTGGTATAGCAGCTTCTCGACAGGTTCTCCCGTGATGCGTGCAATTTGGGTCGTGCGTTTAACGTTGCTCATGAACCTTTCGACAGTTCCGTTCACCTGTGGCCACAGGGGTGTCACTATCCTGTGGCGAAAACCCATGTATTCCGCAAATCCTTGGAAGTCTTGTCCGGTGAATGGAGGCCCGTTGTCGGACTTTACTACCTTGGGTACTCCGTAGGTTGCGAACATTCGATCTAGGGCTGGGATGGTGTGATGCGCCGATGTGGACGGGACTATCTGCAGGTCGGGATATCTCGAGTATTCGTCCACTGCCACCAATATGTATTCTCCCCCTTCCATGGGTCCAAAGTGGTCAACAGCTATTTCCTCCCAGGTTCCTTCTGGCAGTGCGGTCATGCTCAAGGGTTCAGGTGACGTGTGTGGTTTTACGAGGGCACACGTAGGGCAGTCTTGCAGTAGTTCTTCCGCTGAGGTGTCTAATTGGGGGGAACAATCGTTTTTGTCTTAGCATCCTTTTGGTAGATACTATCCCTCGGTGTCCTTCATGGGCCAGCTCTAGTACTTTCCATCGCAGGCTCCGCGGAATTACGAGCTTGGCGCCCTTTAACAGTAGCCCTTCTTCTGATTTTGCAAGTTCTTCCTTCACGGCCAGAAAACAGGTGATGTCTTGTTTTGTGTCATCATTCATTGATTCTCTGATCTGTTTAGCGTGTTTTCATCGCCCTGTTTCTAGGCATCGCAGTATGGTTTGTATTCCTTGGTCGGTGTTGGATTCCAGAGTTATCTGATCCATGTCAAGTCCTTGTGTTGTGTTGCTGTGGATGACATACTTTATGTATTGGTCAGCTATGGAGGGTTCTGGCCCGCATGTTTCTTTTGGATGCCGCGAGAGGAAATCTGCAGGGTTTTGTTCTTTCCCTGGCCTGTGTGTGATGGTAAATTGGTAGTCTTGTAGTTGAAGTGCCCATCGGGCTATCCTGGGTGCCATTTTTGCCTGAGAGTTGCCATAGAGGAAGGTGAGGGCCTGATGGTCCGTTACAACTACGAAAGGTTTTCCATACAGGAACAAGTGAAAGTGTTTGCAGGCCCAGACCACTGCCAAACCTTCCTTCTCTGCCTGAGAGTAGGCTTGCTCAGTTTTGGAGAGGCTTCGACTGGCGTAGGATACTATGTGCTTTTCACTTTCCTCTTTGTCGCCCAGTTGTGTCAGAATGGCACCTAGGCCAACTGGACTGGCATCAACAATGAGTTCCGTAGTCTTCTTGGGGTCGAAGTATGCCATGTTCCGGGCGTCGGAAATGCAGTCCTTGATGATTTGAAATGCCTCTTGGCATTGGGGTCACCAGATTAATTCTGTGTTGAGCTTGGTGAGGGCTCTGAGAGGTTCACTGATAGAGGCGAAATCTCGTATGTATCTTGTGCAGTAACTTGCAAGTCCTAAGAATGATCTGAGGTCTGAGGTGGTGGCAGGTGGCTCAGCTTCTCGGATCGCGCTGACTTACGCTGGGTCTGGTGTCATGCCCTTCTAAGAAAATATGTGTCCAAAGAAGCAAAGTGTTCTCTTGCGGAACTCACATTTCTCCTTGTTTAGTGTGAGCCATGCGTCTTCTAATGCCATGCATACTCTCATTAGCGTGTCATTGTGTTGCTCTTGATTCTGGCCGAAAACCAGGATGTTGTTGCTGTAGTTCAAGCAATTTGGCACGTGCTTGACGACGTTGTGAATTTCTGCTTGAAAACTTTCCACCGCGGAGGACAGCCCGAAACTTAACCGCTTGTATCGGAAAAAGCTCTAGATGGGTTGCGAACACTGTTATGTAGCGGGAGCTCTTGCAGAGTTCCAACTGGTGATACCCTTTGTTTAGGTCCAGTTTGGAGAACATGGTCGCCTCGTTTAGGAGGTGTACCATATCTGTTATTCGGGGGGCTTGGTGACGTTCACTCAGAATGGCTTTGTTCGGTCTCCTCATGTCTACACATATTCGAATGTCAGAGGAGTCTCTTTTGGGCACGGGTACTATGGGGGAGACCCATGGGGTGGGGCCTTCCGCTAGCTCAATGATGTCTGCCTCCAGTAGTTTTGGTCAGTTCGTTTTCAACTTGCTTTTGAATGTTGATGGGGATTCCCTGGTAGTGTTGGGCTATAGGTGGGATGCTGGTGTCAATGTGGAGCTCGATCTGTTTGTCCTTCAATTTGCCAAGGCCTTTGAATAGTGACGGGAAGACTTGGTCAATGCTTGCCGTCGGGTCTAAATATTTGTGTACCATGAGGCGATATAATATGTGGATGAGTCCCATTTCTATGGCTGCCTGATAGCTCAATATGCATCCGCTCTCGGTGGCAGCTTCTAACACGTGCATGGGGATGTTTTTTTATGTTCTTTGTATCGGCACAACGCCATGAAGAATCCTTTGCATGCCAGGGGGGTCTTTGAGCCGTATGGGTAGATGAATGCTTGTGCTGGTTGGAGGTGAGGGGCGTTTGGTATGCTTTCATGGACTTCCTCGCTGATTACATTTACGGTTGCCCCTGTGTCTATTAGAAATTCGGCTGCCGTTTGATTGACTTGTATTCTGAGAATTGGGCTGTGTTCTTTTGCCATGTTGTTTCCGAGTGCCTATAGATATCCCCTTTTCCGCTGTGTTTCCTGTTGTTTTTCTGGTCGGCGTGCTCTCTTGTCTAATGACGCGCTTGACACACTGTCAGACTGTGACTGCTCAATGAGGCATCGTACATACCTCCGGGGTTTTCTCCTTGTTTTGGAAGGCGGGGGTCTTGCTCTCCCTACAGTCCTTTTTGCCTTCTCTTCTTACCAGTTGCTCATCGTAGTGTCTGTGGCGCACTTGATCGTGGGGCTGGTGCGCTGCCCGGTGGTGATGTGGCAGCGGGTTTTGTTCTGGTTCTGTTGTGGGTTTGCTGTTTCTTCCTGCCCCTCTCATTTTGCTGTGGAAAATTAAGCATACGGCCTTGTAGTGGTTTTCACCGCCATACGCGGAGCAGGTCCGACCCATTGCTGGGCATGCTCCTTCGTGGGGGTATTCGTGTCCACACCGGTAACAGAAGGGGTCACTGTTGTTTCTTGCAGTCCCTTCTAGTCTGTTGAGGCTCTCGTGTTTTCCATGGGTGATCCTTATGTCGTCCAGGCCCTCTACTTGAGCCGTGAGAGCAGCATCTGACCGTGCCAGGCGTAGAATTTCGTCTAGGTTGCGTGGCTGTTGCAGTAGTTGTTTGCGGAAGTCAGCGCTTTCGCAGCCCACTATGATTTCTGACCTGAGGGCCTCGTCGTTGGAGTAATTGTTGAAATCACAGTGTTTCATTTTTGATCGTAGTCTCATGACAAATGCATCTATGGTTTCCCCTCTGTTTTGTTTTGTGGTGTGGAAAACATGTTGTTCGTAGTCCACGTTGGTGTGGGTTGTAAAGTATTCTGTGAGAGTTGTCTTCAATTTGGTGTATGCGTCTATGTTGTTCTCTGGTATTTCTTCTAGGATGTCTCACACGTTTGACCCTACCGCATGGTTTAGGAGGTTGAGCTTCTGTTCGTCTTCCAGTGGACCAGCCACTTTTAGGCACACTTCAAAGTCCCTCAACCACCTTTTCCATCTTGATCCGAGGGTGCCGGTGTCGGTGAGGTCGAAATTTGCTGGCAGTTGGGCTAGAAGGCTGTCCGTCATTTTCCGGTGTTCTGGTCTGGCTGGAGTCACTGGAACGGTTAGTGACTCTCCTTCCGAGCCATTCATGAGCTGTCGCCACCCGTACCCCTCTCTTTGCTAGATGTGCTAGGAGAAATTTCCTTTGGTTTTGATGAGGTGGGTCGCTGGTGCCGGCTGAGGGCGCTGCACTAGATACTGGTGGCTCGTGAGCTTCTCCCCGCCGGTGTCTTGCAAAATTTTCGTGCCAAAAGTGGGGGCACTGTGACGCGTGTTGGCGGGCCTGTGAGGCTTTGTGGGTAGTGCGGCGTGAGACGGCCTGTGGCGTGGAGTTACTGCGCCGTGTATTAATGGCCCAGTGGGTTTCGTCCCTCGAGATGCGGGCGTAGGCGCTTGTGTCAGGTGAGGTTGGGCCTTGCAGGGGGCGCTTGTGCCTACCCTTGTGAGTGCTTGCATTGGAGCGGGAGGGCCACGCCTCCACCGCTCGTCTCCAGGTCATTTCTTTTTCCGTTGCCGTCGGCGGGAGGCCAGTGCTCCTCAACCGCCCGGAATATGTGAGCGGGGATTCGCTGCTCCACCTGCCGGTGTTCCGTCATGCGCGCACGTGCGCGGGTCGGGTTTCTCTGCTTCGTTGCCATTGGCGGGAGATATTCTCTCTCCACCGGCCGGATGGATCACTACACGGGGAGCTTTCACGGCTGCTCCACCCATCGGAGATATGCGCGTCTTAGCCCCAATGTGGTACACGCAGGGGGGAGATTTGTTCCGAACGTGGGGAGCCTTCACGTTCCAACTCACCTCTCCCGATGATCCCAGCAGGATGGGGCCCAGCGCTACCAGCGGTGCCAGGTAACAGGCCACGAGCGCGGTGGGCCCGAGATGGCAGGCACGGTGGGACTTCGTGTCCGTCTTTGTCGCCAATGTGATGTCCCTCTACGCGGACCGCCTCACGCTGTTGTGTCATTCATACAACACATCGGTAAAGATGAGCCGACACAGAGCTGGGGTGCAACACGTCTTTATTGGACAACTGCTTATCTCGAACTAACGGTCTGGCAGTAACCCCGCCCCTTAACTCCCGTGGGTCACAGCCCACTAATTAATGGCAACAGACAGAGGACTAATCTTTCAAACAAAATGAGAGTAGCGACACCACAGCAGGAGTGGGTAGCTCTTCTCTCGCTGCGATATGGATAAGTGGGAAGGAAGTGTTGGCTCCCGATGGAGCTTCCAGTATGGGGGCGTGCAGCCTTACAAGAGTCTGTTTTGGTCCATATAAACGGGTGATCTTTCTGGTGGTGGAGACAGCGAGCCCTGTAATTTCACACCATTCATTGTTACACGTGAAATAGTTTAAAGATACCCCAAATCAAGCTGAATTAATCCTTTCTTGTGCACCAGTCATAGAGCCAATTCCCCTCATCTGGGGCCATCCCCCCATACTCCATAGTCACCCACCCCATTCCCTGTTCCATTCTCCGCCTCCCCACTTCCCTTGCAACCCCACCCCCATACCCATATTAGAGGCAGGACCAGTTGGCTGAGTGGAAGTTGAAATTGCCACAGCAAAAGAGGCTGCCCCTAGTGCTGACCGCCCTTATATGGGGGTTCTTTGGCCATGGCTCGGCCCTGCGTCGCTCTCCTGATGATGCACCACTCCTGCCTGCTGCCCCCCCTGGGTAGTGAGTTTTGGAGGTCCCCGCCCCACCCCCTCTTTCCCTGGGCCTGGTTAAGTGGGGCGTCAGCACTAAGGGTGGCCCCCGCCGAGCACCATTGGACAATGGCGCGGGAGCCTGGCATTCTACTTACTAGTCTATCTGTGTGCTCAGACATCCCAGTTGTTTCGTGCCTTTAATTGGGACATGGCAAATACGTCAGCATGTCCTCCAAATAAAAGGGGAGTCACACGAAGAGCACAAGCCGACCCCGATAAGTGAACACTGTGTGCTTCATTCTGCGTAGGATGCACCCCTACTTAATGTGCCCTTGCTGACTGACCGGGAAGGTTTTAAATGATCGACGTTGAGTGAGGGGACATTTAACCTGACCTTTGTGAGCCATAGTCGAGTGGGTGACTGATAATGGGATGGCGGACCAGTCAAGTGGCATATGCTCTGCACAGGGATGTAGGGGGATGATGTGAAGACTAGGTCTAGGGTGTTGCCTTTGTGTGCATGGGGAGAGCACAATTTGTTTAAGGTCCATGGAATCTGTCAGTGTGAAAAACATGCTTCGATTGTGGTTGTCAGCCAGTAGGAGGACGTCAAACATGTGGGGAGGATGGGCTAAACCATGTTTCAGTGATGACAGGGCATCAAGGTTGTTACACAAGTTGAGGTCGGTGAACTCTGCAGCATGAGCGACTATTGATCAACATTAGAGGGCGTGTGCATGCGGTCTGTGGGTGTTGGATGGGGGAAAGGGCAATAATTATGAGGTCCGCTAAGGTAGCTTCATTCGTTTTGTCATTTGTTATAGCGCCTTTCACCAAAATGGTGGTCCCAATGCGCTTGCCGGGGCTGCCCAGGGCACTTGGCCATTCAAACCATAGTCAGAGTGGGGATGGGCTGTGGAAGGAGGAGATACATGGGCATGTCTTTTGGTGAACAGCAGTAGTACTGATTAGTTTGTAGGTGAAATGCAGGATCGGGGGCCATATCAGTCACAAACAGGTGAGGTCCTTGTCTTCGACACGTCCTTTGCTGTGGATGCCAGCGATGAGGACGCCTAAGGAGGACTGATTGAATCGGTGGTGGGTGGGGCAACTGAGTGACAGGGCCTGGTCACGTGACCAGCAGTGTAGCGATTTTGTAATACGGCACACTCCAGCCAGGGATTTCTTCCACTGACCATGAATGGGGCGCACAATAAAAACGCCTTTTTATATTTAATTAACCCTGGGTTCTTTTGACTAGGCCCCCCACCCGTCTTGCACCCACCTTCACAAACACCCCGGGTCGCAATGGACAAGGAACCAGGCTGGAGTGTAACAATATGATATTTATTAATTTTATGATGAAATGAAAAATCAAGCAAAAGGAAATAATGGGGCAGCAACCACCAAAGTAGTGGCAATAGAATTCAAAAGATTCCCACAATAGAGTTAGTTCAAAATACTATCAAAATATACAGAAATCTTTAATAGGAAACATAAGCAAAATAGTTTTGTAAAATAACGGCACTCAAGTTATGCACTCCCCCTGCAACACTCCCCCCCCCCCCAAACTTCAGCTAACTAAATTTTGTATGGATGGAAGGCAGTGGAAATGAGTCAGAATGAAGAGGGAATAATAGGACTTTGAATTCAGCCCACTACCCCCAGATGGGGGACCAGAAAAGAAATTGTGCCATTTTGCTCCTTATTAAGGTTTACAATCGGATGTCCTTTGTTACTTGCACAGCAGTTTGCAACTGTGATGGAATAGCTAGAACAGAAATTCACGTTGCTACACTCGAGTGATGAGGAAGCTTACAGATTACTAACAGGACACCAAGACAACGTGAACACGGGTAAGAAAATTGATTTTGGGAAGGAGACAGAATGCAAAAGAAAATACACGTGGCAGCATGACAATTCTTTTTCTACACAAGGCTTTTAATGACAGGCTGCCATGGAAAGGGCTGGGCTGTCAAAATAGAAAATCGTTTTTTAGGACAAGCAGCAGATGCACCTAACAGATGGGATTCTGATAGAAAGGGGTTATTCTTAATGGGATTACAGTTTGGGTTTTTATAGGATGAATGCAAATCGAAATTGGTAGGAAAGCATAAGTAACCAGGCAAATTCGTTTTTTGTTAAACAAGGAATAATTCTGTTGAGACTATATTTTAATGGCTATGATTATTAAAGAAAGGCACTTGACATGAGGGGGTTGATTTCGAACGTCAACCAGCTCACTGTGAATCTCTTAATAGGGGAAATAATTGATTTAATTGCAAATAATGCTAAGGATTTAAACAGACTATGGAAGGACTTATCCAAGGAATACAGTAACATACATGGACTAATACAGATTTGTCTATGGAAAGGATGAACAGATTATATTGGCAATTTGGGATTTTGGAATGGGATTTCAATAGGTGCATGGGTCAAAAGAGTGGGATATGTAGTTTTGGGGACTGGGCGATGGGATACTTACAAGGTAAGCTTTATTTTGGGTTTTGGACAGCCAGCGAGGTCTCTGGACAGCTAGGCCAAGGTCTGGTCACTGGGCAGCTGAATGGGATGCTGGTCACTGGGCTCTCCTAAATGGGGTGCTGGACATCTGGTCATGGGATCTGGTCACTGGGCTCTCCTGAATGGGATCAGCTGGGCAGCTGGGCAAGGGATCTTGTCACTGGGCTCTCCTTAATGGGATCAGGTGCCTCCCCTCCTTTCTCCCTGGATTCTGGGGAATGTGCCTGGATATGGGTGGATGGGTGTATCTCTGCTTTCCTGGATCTTGAAGTCTGGGTTTCAGTGGATCGTCCCTGTGTTTCTCTGTCTCCCCCTTTTGTAGCCAAAATGACATCATCAGTTTACAATCTAGGGGGGAGTACTCTGGACTTACCCCTCTCCTGGGATAGGGCAGTCTACCAGTGTTCCCTCCTCCCCCTGGACCGAATGGTTCAGGGGAAATGAGATCATGTGTGTTTTTGCATCTATGACTTCCCTTTGTCTCTCCAAGCCACTTTTTTTTCCCAACAATGATTTATTGATCAAAACTTCACATGTATACTAGTCACTGCCATAAAAAGTATATATGCAGATTCACTAAGTTACCAGGAATTGGACAATCTGAACTCCGACTCTGTAAGAGGTCGCATCGATCTTTTGCACATTTTGCACCATTGTTATGCAATACATAATATTTAAAATTCTGCCAACGGGTTCACATATTCCCAATAACTACTTGCATCTTCCCACAAAGTTTCATAATTGTGCCATTTATAATTCACCCTGAAAAGCATCTATTTTGGTCATTTGAGTTCACCACTTGCTAGAGACATGCACATTGTCTCTTTCTGTTCACCGAAAAATTACATAGAAAACCATCATAATATAAACTGATTAATCATTCACAGTACTGAGAAAAATGTCTTAAAATGGATAAGTTCTTCACTGCCAGAGGTTACGTCACATGGGAGGGCGGTACTTCAAACCCCCACAACCAAATTGTCTCCTACTTGCTCAGCTTGCACAAAGGACATCCTGGAAAATGGGTGCTGAAGGAAATCACACCGCAGGGTCAAACACTGGGCCCCACTCCCTTCCTTTATCTTTTTGGACAGTCCTGCCTGCTAGTCTAGCAGAACCAGTAATTATCACGCTGTCAGTCCCAGCACATGTCCTTGCAGAATCAGTTCACGTTTTGGTGCGAAAATGGGAGGCAAGCCTTCCTGACAAACTGGTTTGGCTTGAATTCCTGGGCCCCAGCCAGGCTGATTGAAGTCTTGTGGGGGGGGGGGGATAATATTCATGGCTTTGCAGCCTCCCACCCACATATACAATAATCTTTCTGTGATAGAAAGGGCTGTCATTTGGCATTTAACTTTGAAATTACATTGTTCTTAGTTTAAAGCAAAGATTCATACGTGCGCAGGCTTTCCCTTTCGAGTTGCAAATGCGGTCCTGCAGCCTGTGGGATTAGGCTTCATTTAATATTGGGTAGGGCTTTTGCATAGACTGTGGGTTCATTGACAGAAAAATATACTGTAAAGAATTTCTTTGATATTGACATGGGAAAAGAGAGAGAGCCGCGCTATCTCATTCACTTGCTATGATTTGAGTGCGATGGTTCATTTCAAACGAAAACAAAAGCAGTGTTTGCGTGAAAACAGAATTCTTTGCTCTCCAAGTATTTTATTGTTAAAACAATGCAATTCAGAAGATGTATTGCCTCACCTCTTGGCAGTCAGATGAAATACAAATGCAGGGCTGTGTTTCAATGGAGCACACCAGTTTGTAATGTTTAAAATGAAAGCAAGAACAAATTGCAATGCCGTCTTGAATACTGGGTGCAGTTTTTAGTCTTCACATGGCAGAACAGCAAATGTGACTGTTCTGAATGCAGGTCAATTTTCTTATGATTTTAAATGAAATACAGCAAATGCAGCCATTCTTGGAGTGGCAGTGTTTAAAGCTCGCAACACATGTGCCAAGTAGACAAAAGCACATCATTTGTTGTGGCCTTGTTTAAATGCAGTTTTTGGTTGTAGGGGAGTTCTGCTTTGGGCTTTAAATGTACCCCAAAGCAGTCTACTCAATGCTGTCTGCCTGTTGATAGCCATATACCATATACCAAGGGGTCGTCTTGCTACTCTCAAGGTTACAGGAGAACCTATCAAGGGTATCAAAGGTCGAAAGACTTCAGGCAAACGCAGAGGCATAAGCAGACTCCATCCAAGCTAACAGAGGACTGCTAGAGTAGCAACAACCCCGACTGCTCCCCAAGACAAAAGCAGGTGGGGGAAACGTATCGGAATATGTCCAAAACCGGAAATGCGTAACATTGGACAAATAGGTGCTGGAAGCCATAACCCATGGACATGTACTGGAATTTACATGGCTTCCACCCGGAATTCCTCCAAATCGTCACACCTGCGCAAGTAAAAGTTTTATTACAGGAGGTAAAACGCATGTTATCAAAGAGGGCCATAGAAAAGGTGCCAAGGCGGCACAGAGGACGTGGAGTTTACTCCTGATACTTTGTCGTTGCAAACCAGACTGCAAATGGCACTCCATTTTGAATCTGTGCAAGCTGAACAAGTTCATAAAGAAGCTAAAGTTCATCATGCTCACACTGTAGCAGGTCATAAAGGTGGTGCAACCCCACAACTATCTGGCGTCCCTAGACATTGAGTATGTATTCTTCCATATACCGATTCATTCAAGGCACAGGAAGCACACGAAGTACCACTGCTTCATGGTACAAGGTACCCATTAACAATTTCAAGTGTTGCCATTCGGCCTACAATCAGCCCCCGTAAGTTCACCAAGTGTGTCGCTCCATTGACTGCAAGCCTGCGAAGGGAGGGTCCCCATGTCTACCCCCTATTTTGGACGACTAGTTGGTGCGAGCACCGACGGTGGCCGGGGCACAGCTCTCCATGTTGCAGTTAGTGCAGTGGCTTCAAGACCTCGGCTTCTTGATAAATTACAAATAATACTTGCTTCTGCCACCCAAGAAATTGGTCTTTCTTAGCACATAATTCTCTATGGAAGAGCCAAGAGTGAGGCTGTTGTGAGAAACCTGAGGGTATTCCCCCAAGCAGACCTCAGGAAACCTTTATTCAGGTGGCTAGGGGAGGGTTGGTGCTCTCAGATCCCAACCCTGGGGGTGGATGAGCGAGGGAGGATCACCTGGGTAGGGGAACCTGAGGTTATGCTTAGGGTATTGCCCCAGGTGAGACACGGTATTGTACCAGAGAAGATGGAGAGGACGACGATATGCCTGGGACCTTTTGTAGACTATAATACGTTTTCCAACCTTCCTCCCACTGAATCTATCTTACCCGAACCTACGTTATGTAACAAATTCGCTAGGATCCCATACCCCATTTTATTCAGAAACCATCTCTCCGAGTCCCTGTTTTCTTGTTCCATATCTGAATACTCCCAAGCATTCTTCTTCCCGTCCCTCTGATTATTATTTTCGACACTCCCAACTTTGAGATAAAGTACTACAGTTCCCACAATCCCTTATGTTCTGTTCTACATCCTGGTCATTACCGTCCATTTCACAAACCTTCCCTATCCCGTATGATACTCTAACACTTCAAGCCCTCCCCTTTCCAATACAAAGACTATAATTTCCAATACCCACACTTTTCCCCTTTCCAACATGAATACTGGTTTACAACGAACTTGTAATGAAACGGTTTACCTGACATGTCCCGATACAAGAGTCAGGCAAGGTCATGCAATTGACTTACATTACACACACCTGACAGGCCTTCCTTTTCCCCACAGGGATAAAAGGTGGATCAAGAATGCACAGGGCGAGCAAGGCAAGCACGGCAGACAGCACGGTACCATGGTTGCCCAGGGTGGAGTGAGGCAAGTGGAAACCAATAGAGAGAAAGATACAACAAGGTAACTTGGATACAAACCCAGGCAGAAGGGAACCTGGAGGGTTCAATCAACCTGAACAAATTATAGAATCAATAAAGAGAAAGTGATGAAGGTGGTGGAAAAGGACAAAGGAAAAGATTCCTCTAAGTAACAAACCTGAGATATTTGATTTAACTGGAGGTTTACAAGTACATCTATTTAGTCTGTGAACTGAAAACCATCTCCTGAGAGGACCCAAAGGACAATAGACCATGCATAGCCTAAGCTAAGAGGCTATTGCTTTGGCTTATATTTTTTATGTTTTTTTTCTGTGGTAGGGTCAGACAGTGATTAGGTTCAGACTGAGGATACTTTTGATTTTGACGATGGACGAGCACCCATAGTTTAGTTTTATGGGTAGGGAAAATCCCTATTGGCAGTAGGGCTAGATAGGTGTTTAATAAACCCCCTTCAAATGTCATCCTTGAGTCCGAATCCTTCTGCTTCGCCACAGAGCTTGCTCAGACACTGGAAACCAAACATGTTATCTTGGGTGGGCATCTGTTTTGCATATGCCTTGATGCCACTCGTGGGCCAGCTGGATCACCCGCAAGACCAACACTGCTGGGATCACTATGAGGGGGCCTCTCAACAGGAGCCTGTCATTAATCATGAACAATTCATCTCAGACTATGAAACAGCCATTTAGGCCTTGGTGCGATGCCTCCGTTCGATTGTCTTAGTCTTACACCTATCATTAGCAGTGGACACCTATATTTTTTCCACCATTAAGACTTTCGGAGTGCTCTCAGCTGCTATCGTGCTGACGTGTTGCTCCAGGCAGGCGCCTACATTTTCTTCATTTACGGTAGTTTCTCGGGCATTTTTGAAGCTGAAGCATCCTCTTCTCAATCCTGGGAAGCGGGTAGGGTGCTGAGTCATTGAATATCAGCCTGAGCGGTTGTGGTCTGTCACCACCTGAAATGGACGGCCATACAAGTAGAAGCAGAAATGTTAGAAACCGCATACTATTGCAATGGCCTACTTTTCTATCTGTGAGTTTCTGGTTCAGGGAGTGTCAGAGCTCTGCTTGCAAGGGCAACAGGGACCACATCTCCTGCACTCGTAATTTGGGTAAGAAGTGCCCCAAGGCCATGGGGCTGGCATCTATGACAGGTTTTGTCTGCCTCTTCGGGTCACAATTGCCCATTGCGGTGTCTACAACAAGGGCATTCTTGGTTGCTTGGAACACAGGTACCTGTGGCTCTCATCACACATTTCTCAGTTAGTTGCCTAAAGCGTGGTTCTCTGAGTGAAGCCAGATTGGGGATGAACCCCCCACAGTAGTTAACCATGGCAAAGAAGCTTCATGTCTCTCACTGGTTTTGGGGGGGCTTGTGCCAATTTGATGTCGCTGACCTTCTGCGGATCAACAAACACCCCATCCTTCTGGCGTACGAATCTGAAGAACTTTAGTATATCTCTGTTGAAGTTGGAGAGGGTCGAACCTACTATGCCTTGCGAGTATTCAGAACATGCAAATGCAACAAGGAAGAGTGAAGAGGGGGTAAGTTCTGATTCAGAGCTCATGGGTGAACCACAGTTAAAGTGCTAGTAATGTTGAGTGCTACACAGACTGGGCCGTGGGAGGTGTAAGTGTGAAACCTCCAGTGTTGTGGATGTGCAGATACAAGTGCTGTAGATGTACAGGAGCTGTGCAGAATTGGTGTGAGAGGTCAGGGCCCTGAGGATGCATAAGGGCCCAGAACACTGCAACTGTGGAATTAGCAGAGGAGAGAAGAAGGGAAGGAGGAGGAAAAGAGGAAAGTCTTAAGGAGCTTCCGGAATTTGAGGAGATCCTGCCCATGGCACATGGGGAGAGGGAGGCTGTTCGACAGGAGGAAGCCTGCAGAGAGGAGTGAATGACCCCCTGTTTAGCAAAATGCTTTACGCACCACAAAGAGTTAGTGCCAGAGGAACATAGCGGTCTAGAGAGAGAGTATTTAGTGAGATAAAGTTGACGATAGTGTGATCCCCGGGCCCAGACAGCCTTGTGGATGATGCAGAGGGATTTCAATTTAATCCGTGCAGCAACCAGGAGCCAGTGAACACTTTTTAGTGCAGGAGAGATGCAGTCCCTGGGCTTAAGGCCAGGGATATGTCTTGCTGCCCTATTCTGGATTAGCTGGAGGGGACGCAGAGGGGAAGATGGTAGATTCAGGGGGACGGGGGGCTTATGCAATAGTCAAGCCTAGAGAGAACCAGGGCTTGTGTCACAATGAGCCTCTGAGGGAAAGTGAGAAAAGGTAGAATTTCTTTGAGAAGGAAGAGCTGAAAGTGGGACTTCTTGGAAATGTAGTGAGTGTGAGGGAGGAAGGAGAGAGAGGACCCAAAGATCACTACAAGGTTTCTGGCTTCAGTTGAAGGCACAGGGGGAGAGCCCAAGGAGGAAGTCCAGAGTGAGGGGGATGAGGAGGTTTGGATGAGTGCTGGAATCATCCCACCTTAGTTGCCAGTTGTTATTTTTGAAAGGTACACTGGAGGCAGCATGTGGGTTAAGCAAGCTCCTTTATACTTAGTCTTCAAGATCAGGTGGCATCAGGTACATTAATCAAGGAGATAGGAATGGAGTTCAGGGGTGTAGCCCACTGGCTCCCACCACCCAGGCTACATCATGGTAACTGCCTCGGGTGGAACACTCAGGATCTTAAGCATACCCAAACATTCCAGCACTCATCCAAACATTCCACTGATGACCTCACACAGACAGACACCATGAGGGACAGGGACACATCAGGAAGCAAGGGGGAAGGATAGGTCCTAACCAGGGGAAGGCAAATCATAATACCAGATCCTAGCAGGGATTCTAGGGGCAGGAGTGGGGTACAAAAGTAAATCACCAAAGGAAGACATAATATGAGAAAGAGAGGAATTGGCATTCATGTATCGTCTTTTAGCAGGTGACTGGGCTCATTTTGTTGTTGTGGGATGTTTTAGGACAATCAAATGATTGACTCCAGGTCATCTGAACAGCACTGGGGTTTCTTTTAAAGATTATTGTTTTCTGGCATTTTGATGTAGTTGAAACAAAGGACTACAACTCCCAGAATGCATTGATCTGTTAAACCAAAGCCCAGGACTGGAAACACATGCTCATATAACATGGGGTGCCTTGCTAAACTATGCTCTTTCCTGGAAGACAAAGCCCATTCAAGTAAGTATGGAAAAAAGCAATGTTTATCCACGTTGTTTGTTGCTGCCCGTTAACCTTCAGCAAAGGGGTGAGGAATTGGAAGGGTTGGTGGTGTGTTCGCTTGTGTGTGTGTGTTTCGTGTACTGTGAAAAAATGTGTGTGCAATGGTAGAAATCAATTACTGTAGCAAGAATTAATGACAAAGCCAAGATCACATGCCCATTCACTTGCACGATTTGCTAAGCATTATAGCGTTACAAATGCATGCTGTGAAGAATCCTGCGGATCCCTCACTGAAACCCTGCCTAATGTTTCCTCCAGGTGGCCAGAGTAAGGCAGACGCTTCCTGATCCCAACCCTGGGGGCGGTGTACTGCGAGAGGATCACGTGGGTGGAGACAAAGCTCGGGGAAATGGGGAGATTCTGTGGGATGAGACACTTTATTTTTCCTCTAATAGGGAGACTCTTACCACTGTACCAGAAGAGGTTATGCCTTACTATAATTTTAATGTCTCTAACCTCCCATGGAATCTAAGGTGGTAAACCCTAAAGTTGTAACACCAAAACATATTATACCAAAAGAAAGAATCTTTTTGGTGCCTACAATCAAATGCCCTCCTCACTACCGAAGGTACACTACAGAGAATGGCGGAAATGCTGTCTTCTCCAACTCATCTTCCTCTAGCACAGTTAAAACATACAGCCCCTCTGTTACAATTAATAAGGGAATTACATCTACCCTTAAAGATATTCAAGAGGTAGAAAAACCTGACTTTGATAAAGTAAACTACATGTCCCAAATCGTATAGGGACGGAGACGAGTAGGAGGACTGAAAAGGCATGTTGTCACGTCCGCTCCCGGTAGTGGTCCTTATGGCACAAGTGGAGACACATTTCTCATATTGCTCCTAGTACCTCTAACATGGAGGTCGCAAGGAAGAGCAGCGCTCCAGTTTCCGAAACAGGAAGTTCCAGGTGACTCCGCCCCCAGAGAAGTCACCCTGGATTTTTGATCTTCCCTTACAGAAGTTGCTGTGCCATTTCTGATGTGTTAACAGATTCGTGTTCTCTGATGGAAGAAATCGGTCCTCATGAAGATGACGAACGAAGATATATGTCATTGAAACCGGTCGACCATTACCTCGGAAGTCCCACAACCAAGGGAGACCCGTGGTGAAATCATTATATACTTAGACCACTCTAGAACATCAAAAATCTCTTCGAGTACAGTCTCCTCTTTTTACCCTCGATATTACCTCCTATAAAACCAATAGGGGGATTGTCAACATACAAGATAGCACATCCCGTTTCTAAATTAGATACTAATTGAGGACATTTAAAATAGCGAGAGCCAGCTATCTCTCCCTCAATATACGGATTACTGTATTGAAACTCAGTGCTAATCCTTATACATATATTTTTAGAATATGTAATTTTGTATACACCTATTGTTCTTCATTCCACTCTCAAGTGGCACAGGCATTCTTCACGGAGGGCAAATACATTGTTTTTTTGACTAACAGTCTTGCATGAACTGCTTGACCAACCAAGATAGGCAGTATACGAATTAATACTGCTTCTTAACGCACAATGTTTTAATCGCATCAAGAATGTATCATCTCACCTAGAGCGGTAGCCATTGTAGAAATAGGGTACATTTCCCTCTTACCTATCTCTTTTAGATAGGCGATGCCACAGCGGTACCTAGGGCTGTCCACACCACCCAGGGAGAGGGTGTTCTTCTGTGCAGGGCAAGCGCTAGGTTACACATTAGTAGTGCAATAAATAACAGCAGAATGATAGAACCACATGTCCATTGGTTTGTGTAATACTGTTACTATAAGCTAACAAAGTAGACAACACCCCAGTTCTCTGAGGTGAAATACAAAGAATAGTCCCTATCCCTGTTTGGTTTGAACTCTTTGTGCAGTAACTCCTCACTGCTGGGATTGATTGAAACTGTTATAATACAACAGGAGACGTTCTCCTGCTGTAGAATACTCATTCATCTCTGGTTCATGAGTGGGTACCTTCTTCCTCCCCCACACCCCTCCCCCCGAGCCAGGACCTGTACACATCCCTTAGAGAACTCCCACTTCCCAATTAACTATGGCAGAAAATAACTACTTGGCCTATGGTATAGGGGATTCTCTCCAATCCTTCCCTCCTAGGTCTTAATATACCAGGGCAAAATACCATCAGCCTGGATGAATGGAATGAGGTACAAGTAATCTGGAAGAAGCTTATAAGAGCTGAATTACACAGTGCCCTGATGACGGAATATCTTCGGGCCCATGCGGCCCCAAACGGACTCATTATCTGTATCGAGCCACAAATCTTTCTAGAATACCTACAGTTCCAGAAAGATTGTTCCTATATCTCCAACAAATGTACTTGTGATTGGCTAGTGCTGATCATCAACACTGCCAAATCCATCTCAGAGAATTTGGTCCGCGAATTAAATTAAAGCAAAGATTGACAGCTATCAAGGAACAAATTGACTTAGAACTATACAAAACGAAATTGGCCGCTTTAGATGTGACGCTCAAAGAATTGAATACTTTAAGGAAGATCCAAAAACTGAAAAAGGACTTAGCCGTGTTTAAACACGCAAAAATCTACCCTTAGACAACAGAAGAATACTACACACCAGAAGCGAAGCAGGCAAGAAGGGATGCTGCCCTTCTATCAACCACACAAAGTGGCAATCAGACCTATAGAAATAGCTCCTTTTCTTTCAACAACTCGAGTACCAACTCCAACAATAGTGGCCAAGGAATGGGCGGCGGGGCACCGTTCCGACCGATACAGCAAGCACATTTCAATACGCAGGTCCAGCCAGGCAACTTTGGAGGGTCAGGTAATCAATACCAGCAACAACCACAACCCCTTTTTTAGGACAACGAGGCAACAATCATGGCAGGCCGAGATGGCAAACATTCTTGCCCAGGGTAACACGCAGCAGGGGCCAAGCATTCCCGCAGCCAACCTTTCCCTGATAATGAACTTTTCCAAACACTGTTTAACAACATCAGAGGAACACATTTTACAAAAGTGACTGTCGTTCGTACCAACGGCACGTTACAACCCTTTTCAAACGAGGATTGAAATCACGCAGATGATGCGAAAGATTAGATTGAAACAATTCTTTGCGGACAAAACTAAAGAACAAAAACCCAATGACACTGGCCTACGCCTGCCCTCAAAGTTCATACCTCCTCCACTAAGCAACACAACAGAATCAGCAACATTTGAACAAGCACTCCTTAAAAAAATGTAGGAATTGGAGAACAATCTATCATTCATCAACAACTGCACCAAAGAAGAACTGCAGGCATTGAACAATCTAGCCGGCAATGAAGACATAATTATCAAACCAGCCGTAAAGGGGGAGCTACCGTAATTAGGGACCAAGACAACTACGACCAAATGGTAACTACTCTCCTATTGGATGAAAGGAGTTACAGAAAACTACCTACTGACCCCATACACATTATACGTGGGCTCATTGCACCATTGGTTGAGGAAGCCTTTATGGAAGATATCATCAACGATCAAGAAGCAGCCTTGCTAACACCACCGCATTCGAGGATACCAGCCTTTTATGCACTACCAAAAGTGCATAAAGGTGTGTCCCCAGTACCAGGCAGACCTATAGTCTCAGGGATTCTTTCCATTCTGGAACCACTTTCGCAATACGCTGACAAAATCCTACGTGACGACATACCGAAAATACAATCCTTCGTGAAAGATTCAACAGCAATGCTCACCCTAGTGGACACCTTGCAATTTAATGCCAACAATCAGTGGCTGGTGCAATGGACATTGAGTCCCTTTATATGAATATTCCACAGATGGAAATGTGGAAATGGTAAAATGACATCTGGCACTTAATCCTAGCATCACGACTGGCCATGGAAATTTTATTACAGCACGTACAGAACTTGCCTTAAAAAAATAAAAAGTCTTTTTGGTTAATAACCAATTTTACCAGCAGATCTCGGGCACGGCCATGGGTGCTACCTTTGCGCCGAGCCTTGGAAACCTATATGTCGATCATTTCAAAAAGGAAAACAACTGAGGCTAACTGCGGCCCCATGGGACAGTGGAGCAGCAGGGAAGCATCACCTTGGCAGCACTCTGAGGATGAAGCCGACTGCGTGGGTAAATCCAGCGGAGCCGTGCAGCCTTGGTCCCGGCCCCCGCACCGGGCGGATGATGCAGAGGAACTGTACCTCGAAGGAGGGGGGCCACCCGGGTCGGAAACCAGGGGGATCTGCGGCTGGGCTCCGCAAGCTCTGCTGCACCCTTGGAAGATCACCACTCTCCTCAGTATCCTTACGACCAAACCAGAGATTCTGGGGTGGAGAAGTCTTTTAACTCGACTTCTCCTGATACAGCCGCCCCACAGCGCCATCTGGTGGCCACAGACACTATTACAGCGATTCCTTCGGTAAAAACAACAAAGGCTCAAATACACAATATTTCGGCTTTACCATCAGCTGAAAGTGCCGAAATGGAACAACATGAAAGAAACAAAACACATGCTCTTGTGGGGGATCCTAAGATTGCGGGATGTCCTGACGAGCCGATTACAATCTCGCCCGCACCACCACCTTCCTCCTCGGGCCCCTTGCACTTTGAGAGCACTGAGCCTGAGCTTGCCAAGTCTAGAGATCTGAGAGAGGGCAGCAAACAAGGGGCACTTATTCGACAACCACATGGAATTCCATTTAGGCTGCTAACAAAGAAAAACTTTGATCTCCCTACGTCTAACAAGCGAACAGCAGCAAAAAAGCCCTAGAGATCTAGTAGTTCGGCAACTTCATCGGCGAGTTCGCGCCTGGAAAATTCCCTGAAAACGCTTTTCCAAAGACAAGCAAAAAAGAAACTTCACCAATCAGGGCTTGGGGAAATTTCAGACGCAGACTTGCTAGAAGCACTTCTTGAACCTTTACTCATAGCCTCATCTGGCTCTCAGAAGAACATCCCTGGTAGTGGGATCCATGTACGACACCACAACAAAAAGAGCAAGCTAAAGACACTTTCAATCCTGGGCCAGCAGTTTTACCAATTATTGTGAAACTACAAGAAATTCGGCCAGAGGAAATTCTAACCTTACCATCTTTGCCATCTTATAATGAGTCTTACAGTGAAGACCCAAACTGTTTGGAGCATGACCAGATAACCCAACCTCTACTGGGAAGTTCGAACTCTATTCCCCAGTCAGACTGTATAGGCCTGCTAACCGCCTTACCAGTGTCATTGGAAAAGAATAGCCCGCTAACTGCCTTACCAGTGTCATCGAAAAAAAATAGTTCGGGCTCATATGACAATGAAAGTCCATCGCTTCAAAATTTTGAGAAAAGGAACTTGGCGACTAAGCCCATCGACCCGGCAGTTCTCCTTGATATTGAAGCACACGGGGGAAACGGAAGTAAGGAGGTTTTGCTAGATCCCCGGGAGGGTTCTATTCCGAGGTTCCCCACCCCTCAATACAAATCCAAGGAATTGCAGCGGTTATGGCCGCCTTCATCACCAGTGAGCTCTTCAACTAACAGAAGATCAAGTGAGTCTTCCTACACTATCCCAAAGGAGACTCCGTCGAAAAAAGCAGACTTTATGTACATTATGTCTGCCGTAACAATTGCACTTGCACCATTCTGTAAGCTATACGAGGCAATCAATGACTCCTTGAAAGATCATACATCTATCTTTGTGATGATGAACTCAAAGCTCATATATCTAGAAGGCTGTATTAACGCCCTGGAGAGAAGGAAAAACGACTCAGCTGGCATTTCCCATCTACATCAATCCGAGTTCATGGAACCTTCAACAGTCTCAAGAAAAAACACCAAAGACAGGCCAAGGATGGATGCAAGCTCCCAAATAACAGCACAAGACACTCTGCGGCGTGATGCCACTTACATGGATTGTGGGACAAGGCCAAAATCTGGTTCTAGCAACTTGCCAGGCCTCCACAACTCATCACCAATTAGACCAGACTCGACACTCAACAAGCCGGGAGACAATGATGTGATGTGTTTAGATGACACCCTCCCACACAAAGATCAGTCAAGAATGAAATGTATTCAAGGACTAAGCCAAACACCATCGGGCTCAGGGATGTCCCTCGATGGGATCTTAAACATGAAAACTAAACAACAATTTCCCAGCTCCCAAGTATGCCTAAAAACGGCACCTCTGTTTAAGCCAACCCCTGTGACTCAGCAACCCGAACTCCGACAGAAGGAAACTCTACCAAAGAATACTCAAAGTCTGGGAGGGAAGAAATCGGCTCCAGTAAACGCCTTAAATACTGACAAACCACCAGAAGTTCTTTCTCAGTCACCAAAATCAGTAGACGATTTTCTTACTCACAAAGACTTGATGGATCTAAGCCAACATCTTGATGTCAGTGTTCATAGCCAACAGAAAGGCGTGAACTCTCATCTTCCCAAGCTGTCACCCAGCCACCAGACAGTTATTAGGGATCTTTCAGGCTTCACCTCACTAGATGACCGTTTCAAATCTTTACGAAGCAACAAATGGGATCACACCATTAAGCCTACTGAAAAGCGCACTGAACAAAACCCTGACTCGGACTCACCTCCTCGTCGGCCACAAGCGAAATACCGTTCAAGAGTCCATATCCAAACAAAAGCTGACTTATCGGACAAGACTAAGGATATTAAGTATTCGCAGCAGAGAAAAGGATTTCAGGACCACAAACAACAAGAGAGAGCGAACTACAGTCCTCATCACCAGAAGAAGTCGTACCAAGACTCTAATAGCCAAAAGTTGAATCCTTCTGTCAAAATACGACAACGGTCTGGCAACCAAAAATACTTGGTCTTAAATAGACGCACGGTGCTGAGACTGCTACACAGTATCTCCTCCTTAAGGAACCTAAAATCAGAAGATCTTAAAACGGTGGGACCTTCTCATGAGGGTCATAAGGCCTCTTGTCTGCTTTACATATCATCAGCCAATGTGATTACTTTGTTGTCAGCAGCAGCGGAGGTACTATACAAACAAGGGTTTGAGCTAACTTTACTCAGGCCACTTAAAGCAGAACACGAGAAGATAAAGGACCGCACAACGGAGGACAGACCTACAAATGAAGAACACCAGCGTACTAGCTCAAGCGACGATCTGCCAAGGAAATCATCAGTAACCCTCCGGTCGGACACGGTTCAATCATCACTTCATGGGCAAGATATCTCCCCTTGCGAACCACTTAATACAAAGGCGACCACATTACTAGAGGAGAATCAAAAGGTGACTCAGGCCAGACCGAACTTCAATTCCTCTACATGGGCCTGGTTACCGAAAGCTCTGTCTACACGCCTCTATAAATAGCCACCAGCTCTCACCGAAACTGACAAAGAGCAACAATCACCCTCTCTGGCGAGCTGGAACACAAGAGGGTTCCTACACTTAACAATACCTGGTGACATCAACTTAGGGGAATACGATATTCTATGTCTTCAAGAGGTTTGGTTAAAATCTAAACCAACACTGGATGGTTTCGAGATCGCCTTCTCAAAAGCATTAGCAGGAAATAAAGGAAGGCCCTCTTCAGGACTAATTGTTGCGGTCCGGATGGGCGTGGGACTAGAAATAATTAAAATCATCCTGAAGTCCCCTTACGTCATCGCGGTACTTATCTCTTGGCTGCAAAAGGAATCCGCGGAAGACCAGCACACGCGCACCTTCTTGCTGGTGATGTCCATCTACTGGAACCACAAAGCGATTCAAAAGACCTCACTGTTCGACATAGTTACTTCTACACTGGATTCGGTATACCTGGAGTTCGGGGCATGTGAGGTCATTGTATGTGGAGACCTAAACATCAAATGTCCAATGGCTGGCTCGGTCGCCACAGGTCCCTCACAGAGTAATCCCTGCAGACAAGGTACAGCTTGACATAAGCTGATGATGGCCAGGCAACTTTTTAACACAGCATACGTACTTCCTGATTCCACCATTTTACCATCATGGAAGCGAGGCATGGCCCACTCAACAATAGACTACATCTTTGCTTCTGAATTTCTTCTAGCTCGGCTGACAGAATTCAGCATTCATCACTCAAACCAAAGCGACCACAATCTTCTGGACATCAAATGGGCTTCTACAAAATCAGCACCAGCCCATTACTCTGGAAGAATCGAACCGGAAGGAAAAGGCAACCGGGTAAGGGTCACACGGGCAAATATCCGAGCAATTACTTCTTCATATGGAAGCAGGCAGTCTGTTGCGGAAGTTGACTACAGACCACTTTTGGAACCTTATAGAGCCACGATAAAAAGCTCGAAGGGGTTAAACGCAAACATACCACGCACACAATTTCGATGCCCTTTTGGCGGCACAGCAAAACATCCTCCGTAGAGCGAAAAGGATGGCTTCAAGAAACAACACGCCCTCCAACAGAGCTCACGTAATTGGGACAACAAGAGCCTACAGAAGTTGGCTACGGTGCCATTGTCTAATATTACATCAACAAGACTCCGAAGATATGTTGGAACAAATCCAAAAATCCAATTCTAGAGAGTTTTGGAGTCTGGTCAATCCACGGGCTAAAGAAGCAACCACAATGACGCTGAACAGCATCTCGGAAGCAACATGGATTGGGTTCTACTCAACACTGTTTAGATCCCCAGATTCTGTTGAGGGGCTTTTACCACTGCAGAGGACAGCACCTTGGGTTGATCTCTCTGACAAAATCGAAATCTTGGATAAAATATCCAAGTTAAAGAAATCAAGGGCACCAGGGCCCGATGGTCTGTCTAATAAGAATTTGAAATCTGCCCCAGAAGACTGGACAAATCTGCTGAGTCTAATTTTCCACAAATGCACAATCTTCTGCACAATCCCGTCTTCTTGGACCTCAGCGGTCATCATCCCCATAGTCAAAAAAGGAAGGAAGGATGACCCTAGGAACTTTCGCCCAGTGGCTCTCCTTGACGTCATAGGAAAGTCTATGGGTCCCTTTTGTTGGATCACTTCAATCAGTGGGCAAAAGGTGCACCCTGTAATGACCCTCTCCAATCTGGGTTTAAAAAGGGAGTAGGAACTAGCATAAACATCTTCATTCTCACTCTAGTAAAAGCAAAAGCCCGCGAAACAAATCGGAACCTATACCTGGCATTCATAGACCTCTCCCAGGCCTTTGACTTAGTCAATCGTAGGAAACTTTGGGAAAAACTCAACAACTAGGATTGTCCACAGGAGATTTTGAATCCTATTAATGCTCTTCATGCTTCCACATTGGTGCAGGTACGATTGAATACCAGTGGTCTGCTTTTGTCAGCTATAACAACCGACAGAGGGGTTAAACAAGGTTGCCCATTAGCTCCAGCCCTTTTTCTTTCATACTTTGGGGACTACAAAGAAATATCAATCAGGACACGAGCATTCCCCCCAGAATTGGGCAAAGAGAAGATTCCAAGACTCTTGTATGCGGACGATCTCATTCAACTTGATCAGACCCCAATCGGCCTACAACGCCAGTTGTCTTCATTGACCACATACACAGCTGCTAACGACTTAGAGGTAAATAAACAAAAAACAAAGATCGTGGTGTTTGAAAAAAACCACAAAAGGAAAAAGAACAACTCATGGTTCCTGACTGGAAATTAAATCGAACAAGTGCCAGAATTCAAATACCTTGGAGTCCTCATTGACTCCACACCTAAAGACTCAGCGATGCCACACCACCTTTTTGAAAAAATGAAAACTCTAGTCTCTCAAGCAAAACTATTGGACAAAAAATATGGGCGCTTTTCATTGATGCCCATACTCAAATTCTATCAGGGCAAAGTTATCCCAGCTATTACCTATGGAGCCGACGCCATGCAATCTCTACCCAATTCTCTGTGGGCCAGACTTGAGAGTCTCTTCTGGCGTTCAGTTTTGAATTTACCATCTTCCACTCCGATTGCCTTGATAAGACGTGAACTCTCTCTTTCTTCTTTAGAGTCAACAGTCAAAAGGGCTTCTGTTATGCTATACCGGAAGATGAACGATCCTTCTTCCCCGTCAATTTTTTTGATGGTACAGGCGGAGATGAACTCAAGCAAAAGCATATTACTGTTCAAATGGGAGTTAATGTGTTTACAGCAACTTGAAATCTGCGGCAGCTCCATGGAAGAACTTTTGGGCAATCCAACAAAAACTAAATTGCGTATTGAGGAAATAGACTGGATAAGTACATTGTACAAGGCATCTGAGTACAAGCCTACTAGCCACCTACCTCCACAACATGTAGAAAATTGAATACAGTTCAACCTTTTCTGATAAAACATCCAAGCAAAAAAACACGGAACACTCTTCTGCGTGCGTGGTTGAATTTGTTACCCACAAATGAAATCCTGCACATAAGGGGCCTCTCTCCATCCAATACCTGCCGCTTTTGCAACAACACCGAAAAAAGCGAAACACTATGGCACCTTTTATTATTGTGTCCAGGAACAGACAAATTCAGATCGCCCTACATACTGCATCACTTAAAGAATGCTTACCTGAGTGACGAAGCAGTTTGGTGGGAGCGCTTAATAGGAGGCTTGAGACCCTCTTGGACTATAGCAGCCACTAAAATTCTGGACCAGATCTTTGCACACTCAGCTTCGGAGACTCGACAGAGTGGTCCCATGTAAAGCTAGGCACAAGGGGTGACACCTCTTGGTGGCGTGTGGGTCGGTGCAATTACCAAGATGGTTGGGAGTGATCTCACCTTGTGCCTTCACCTTCACCTTTGCCTTTGCCTTGAATCTTCACATTTCTTCTTCTTTTAGCCATGACTTTTGTTTTGATTTTTGGACAAACACTCTGAGAAGTTTTTTTTTTTTAAACAATTGAAGTTTTCTGTTCATCTTCTTGTAAAAATCCCTTCGGTGATTATATACTCGTAATAAAAAAAAAAAAAATTAAAAAAAGGAACACATCTACTGTGCCACTGACCCACACCTCAAGAAGATCATAGTGTAGCGACGATACATCGATGACATTTTCATGACCTTCGAAGGCAACAAGGACGATCTATTGACATTCCATCGGTGGCTTAATGAATGCAGTCCCTTTCTGAAATTTAAAATTGACTATGGCAAAATTGAAACTCATTTCCGAGACCTGCATATATTTCCACATGAAGGCGGACTAATTTCTAAAATCTATAGAAAATCGACTGATCGAAACACACTATTGAAGTACACGAGTTATCATCCACGTGCATTGTGTGACAATTTGCCCTTTGGGCAGTTCCTCCGGTACAGGCGTAGCTGCACCAAAATTGGAGATTTCAACCAACAATCAGAAGAACTACAAAATCAACTTATCCAGAGAGAGTACCCTAGGAAAATCATTAGGGATACACGGAAGAGAGCTAGGAATATCCCACGCGATATTACACAACAACAGCATGTGAAACCTCCAGCAGAGGACACCATTACAGCTGTCCTCAGCTATTCACCAATCTTCAATAATCTGAAACGGGAAATTAAAAAACTTTTGCCCATCTAAAATACAGGAACCTGTGGGCTGGCTGAGCCCACTTTTGCCATTAAACGCAGGAGGAATATCAGGGACAGACTGGGTCACACCTTTGAGGAGCCCAAAGAGAATCCTGAGCAAAATACCATCTGGGACACCACGGCACCGACTGGCCATTCCCCCTGTGGGTCATGCATGATGTGCAGACAGACCGGTAGAAGTAAAACAGTTGATATAGGGTGCAAAACACCATGGGAACAGAGACTATTTACCAACTGCAATAGTGAGGGGGTCATTTATTTGATTACATTCCCCCGTAATCTAAGATACATTGGGATGACCACATGCAAGTCGTGCATTAGGACCAACAAACTATCTGCACCATTGGTCTCCCATTTTTGAGCATTGAAACACTCAGGTAATTACTTACGTTGAACTATTCTGGAAAAAATCATCCCCCCGCGACTAGGAGCCAATTTCCATGATATATTACAGAAAAAAGAGCAGCACTGGATCTTCCGTCTAGACACTGTAAATGGTGGTCTGAACGAGGAGATCCAGTGGAACAGTCTGGCTCTAATCTAATAAGGAACTAATTGGTACCTGCAGCAGCTAATATCTGATGAAGGTGAAGCACTAATGGTGGGCTCGAGTGCAAGCATCCAGGTATATAAATATGTATTAGCATATATAGGGCCTATAGACATCCCTGGCCCAATAACCAAACCAATTTATGTTACTTAAATACACATTTACCATTCCACACCCATTTACAATCTCTGGTGAATCTAGGCATGCATAAATCATAAATATCAATACGGACCGTCATTTTTTGGACGACTATACAATATATATGCCGCACATCATCATGGCACCTATCAGGGCAGGAGATTGAGATTTTTAGCATATATCAATAGCCAGTCCCAAGATGGTGCCCAGCAGATTCCTAGCATACATTACAAATGCCAGCCCCAAGGTGGCAGAGAAACCACGTGACGCGAAATCAATCACGAGAGCATGAAATATGCAGTAACGGTACACAGGGAATAATATTGAATGTAGCACCTTAAGCATACCATTATGGCCACTGACAGGGCGAAATCAATCACGAGAGCATGAAATATGCAGCAATGATACTATACGGCACACCAGGCATGTCCCGTACACATCGCTACGAGCAGCGTGAGATTCCACGGTGGGAGCCTTGCTGCCTGCTCCCAAAGAAACTCGGAGGTGCAACGGGTAAGACCCCCTCCCACATACCTGAACCATGAGCACACTTGTGCTGTCGCTATGGCTGAAAGAATAGGATCCATAGATGCAGGAGACCATTTGTCAGTAGTTGTGATTTAAAAGCACCATTCTTATGGCTGCACCGGGCCTTCTATGAATATTATACCAGCACATATGGCCTATCCCACTATTTATATTCTACACACATAGTCGGACACAGCTTCTTGTTCTAAGAGACCATATGCACCCCTAGAACATGGGGGCATCATAGACACACCAGTCTTGGACACACTCACTCCATGCACTAACTGATCACAGGTGAAAATGTTCCCTGACATGGTCTGTCCATGATGTAACTTACACTACAGAGGCATTTTCCATAGTATCACCTGTAAGAAGTCCCCGTGTACATCTGAAGCAGATGACAAAAAAAGACTGTGAATCAACCGCAAGAGTCCACACTGAGGGCAACTACTGAATTACCATTAGAAGCCTGCATTCACAGGTAAACAGGGTGAGAGTGGATGTTACTATGCTTGAGACTGGGACTCTGAAACCAAAAAGATAGGATCTTTTTCACGTATGTCTCCTGCAGCGCAAAAAGAATACATTGACCGTGCTGTTGCCGGATCAAAGACTCTGGGCCTCATTACGAGAATGGAGGTAGCCATGGAGCTGTTGGCTCCATGGCTGCCTCCGTTCCGGGCTCCATTACCGGGTTCCTGCAATGGGGACTTACCGGGTTACTCCGAGATAGGAGGACCCGGTAAGTCTTCCATGCAGGAACCATTCCCCATTCCCATTTGAGCCCCTACAGGCTCAATGGGAATGGGGAGGGAGGTAATAACGGGCAGATTACATCTGGCCTGTTATTGCATCCCTCTTCACCTCGCAGGACCCGGAAAGCACGCCTGGTTTTACCAGGCGTGCGATCCGGGTCCCACGATGGGAAGCTTGGAGTCACACAACAGAGGCAGCCTGACCAACCGCTGTTTCAACATCTCCATTGAGTGTGAATATCAGGTAAACTGAATTAATGATCTATAATCTTTTTTTTAGAAAAATAGTTACGAATTATGCAAAAACATAACTATCTATGGGAATAGTACATGTCCTTGGGACAGCTGGCCCCCATATGCACCCCCCCCAGGGTGGGAGAAGGCTACCCGTTCAATGCCCACTGGGCACCCTTAAGATATTCGCATATGATGTAAACAAATTACCTATGCCCTTCTCCTCTTACCCCAGAGAAGTCACCCTGGATCTTTGATCTTCCCTTACAGAAGTTGCTGTGCCATTTCTGATGGGTTAACATATTTGTGTTCTCTGATGGAAGAAATCGGTTCTGATGAAGATGACGAACGAAGATAAATGTCATTGAAAATGGTCGACCATTACCTCAGAAGTCTCACAACCAAGGGAGACCCGTAGTGAAATCATTATATACTTAGACCACTCTAGAGCATCAAAAATCTCTTCGAGTACAGTCTCCTCTTTTTACCCTCGATATTACCTCCTATAAAACCAATAGGGGGATTGTCAACATACAAGATAGCACATCCCGTTTCTAAATAAGATACTAATTAAGGACATTTAAAATAGCGAGAGCCAGCTATCTCTCCCTCAATATACGGATTACTGTATTGAAACTCAGTGCTAATCCTTATACATATTTTTTTTATATATCATTTTTTATACACCTATTGTTCTTCATTACACTCTCGAGTGGCACAGGCATACTTCATGAATGGCGAATAAATTGTCTTTTTGACTAACAGTCCCGCGTGAACTGCTTGACCAACCGAGATAGGCAGTAAATGAATTAATACTGCTTCTTAACGCACAATGGTTTAATCGCATAGAAGAATGTATCATCGCACCTGGAGCGGTATCCATTGTAGAAATAGGGTAAGTTTCCCTCTTATCCATCTCTTTTAGATAGGCGATGCCACAGCGCTACCTAGGGTCTGTCCACACCACCCAGGGAGAGGGTGTTCTTCTGTGCAGGGCAAGCGTTAGGGTACACATTAGTAGTGCAATAAATAATGGCAGAATGATAGCCCCACATGTCCAGTGTTTTACATTGAGACTACACACATTCTTAACAAGGAACCCATGTCCTCTAAGGTCGTTTTTTGTAAATGATATATTGATGACCTTTTATTGCCATTTGGAAAGGTAGCAGAGCTTAACTGTTGCTATTCTTTAAATACCTAAACCATCGCCATGATCATATCACACTTGAGTGAGGTGGGGGAACCACACTTTTATTTCCTAGATGTGATGGTTACGTTTAAAGAGAATGTACTCTCCACTCACATCTACTGTAAGCCAACAGATGTATATAACACCTTGTGATTTGGGTGCCTTCATCCGAAACATCAAAAGGAAAGTCTCCCTTAAAGTCAATTCCTCAGGCTTAAGAGGATAGTCTGAAACGCAACTACACTTCGGGATGAATATAATGAGATGTCTGCGAGGTTCAAGAAAAAAGGCTATCCATCTGACATCCTAGAAGAGGCTATTACTAGAGTGGAGAGTCATAAGAGGGAAGACCTCTTGAGGTCTAAACCAAAAAGAGAAAACATGAGACTGGTACACACATTGAGATATCCAGCACAGAGCCACATGATTGCCAGGATAATCATGAAGAACTAGAACTTTATTAAACTAGACCCATTTCTTCATAGACTATTCCCGGAGCCACTCATGATTGCATATAAGGGAGGCACAGATTTCAGGGACACATTGATTAAGGCAGAACGGACCAAAGAGCCATCACAAAGGGGGTTACAAAAACCCAAGTTGGGGACATTCCCTTGCATCAACTACCAACATTGTTCCAACATAATTAAGGGAGACCATATTCGGCACCCCAATACAGGTAGAAAGATCTTATTACGTCATTTTGCGACATGTGACACATGCAATGTCATCTATGCACTTAAATGCCCATGTGGTAAATGTCACGTGGGGCAGACGATAAGGCGAGCAAACGATGGCTGGACTGAGCATATGTCCAACATAAGAGCAGCTATGTTAAATCACCAGTATTCAGGTATTTTAAAGCGCAAGATACTCAGTTGCCCAAATGAGATGTGTGATTTTGGAAGTGCTCCACCCCTTACCCATGGGAGGGGATCTACAGAAGAAATGAGCGCAACCGGAACTATACTGTATTTATCATCTGGCTGCAATCAGTCCCTTGGAGATGAACAAGGATTTCTACCTGGGACCTTACCTATAGACCCACTAGAATGTAGAGACATACTATGAATACATCTGCAAACTATCCATGTGAGTTTCAAGTTATGTCACAAAATTCCATGTTAGTTAAATTTCGGAGATATTGACAATTGTCTGAATACTGTTTGTGAATTTACCAATCGATATGGAGTAGCTATACATAAGGGTTCTTGAAAGTGTCTTGATGAAAGTAAACAGACAACAAATGCATTCAATAAGGAACTGTATCCCACATACTGTGTAACATTTTAAGCTCGCTCCTTCACCTTATGGTTTTATAGTTTCTACCCAGGGAATTACCACATACAAGCGACTTGCGACTATGCAATTAACACTATATGTCTCTGATAAGGAGACATAGACCTCATTCAAATAATATAAGACGTTTCGTTTTGATGCACGTTGAATTTTTAACAAAGGCCTTGCAGAATCATCTCATTATGATTCTACATACATGCAGCTAGGTATATCTAATTGTACTCCAACCATGAGGGTTAGTACCACACAAGAATCTACCTGCACCTAATAAGCAAAAACGTTATCTTTACGGCTGGATAGAAACTCAAAGGCTATGCCTAAAATACTAGAATTTTGATATTCGTGTTTTTGGACCCAGAGCTCTGCGTGAGGCAGCATCCCATTTATTAAGATGTCCGTGTCCCTATATCAGCCATCAATTTCTGAGGTTCCGTTTAAATCTCTGGCCAACAACAGAGGTCATGGCCAGACGAAACCTCATTCGGAAAGAACTGAACTATTGCCGCTTTTGTCTAAATAAGACACAAGAGAAACTCTAGAACATTGTATCTTATACTTCCCAATGCTAATCAATCAAAGGTTAACTCATTTCAAAAAATGCAATTTGTCTAGATATAACCACATGTCAGTGGATGATATTTGGTGTAACATAGCCAATACCCCTGACTTGGATATGTGTGTGTGGCAATAGTGCACTTTTTAGATGCAATTTTTCCAAAACCTATAACCCTATTTGAAGTTTAAGATTCCGCGCTTCATTCTTTCTTATCCCTTCTATCCTATTGGGGTTTTTGTTATAAATGTACTAGGCATCAGTTCAATTTCAAAAATCAAGATGAATGAAATCAAATATCGTAATTTTTACCATTGATGAAGCATTGTCAACAATGTCTATTGTGTGTTTTCATACATTTATTGATGATCAAGCATACCATGTATGTGTTCATAATTTCTATTTTTAAAGTGTAAAGTTGTTGTGATATGTTTTTAGTTCTCAAATGCTGTTTTTTGTATATTTGAAATGATGATTGTATTATCGATATCAAATAAAAAATTATAATTAATGTTATTCTCCAACATCATTTGGTAGTTTTAATATAACACAGAAGCAGTCGCTCAACATTATTTTAATAAAAGTTTATTTCCTAAATATAAAAATTATATTCAAAACTATTACGCATTAAGGAGCATGTATCACGCGGGGTGATTTCCACAAAAATGTGCATTTGAATACAGCTTTACAGTTGCCAATACTGGAAATAGATAAAATTGTAGCCTAGCAACGTGCACAATGACGTCATCGCGTCTTGCGCATGTTGTTTTGTATTCAAACGGCGACAATTTTGAACCCCACACACTCTATTGTTGCTGCAGACGAACATCGAGTGGGACACAAGAAGCAACCCTGAAGGGTGAGTCATTTCCCCACAAACTGGGGCTAAATCTTCATTAGCTAAACTTATTTTCCAGCCCAGATTGGTAGTGGTTTTATTGAGTAAGACAGGACACTTTCTGTTCTTTTAGGTGGAGATCCCACACACAACCATCTATTATCTCTACTTATTGAGGATTCTCACCAGTAAAAGATGCAGGTGAGACTCTTCATTTTTTTAAGATGTCAGAAACTTTTTACATTTAGGCAATATGACCCGAGGAGGGGGGCCATTACTGGTTGTGTAATATTTCCAGGGCCATAGTTAGAAGCCTGAAGCCAAGCAAGGGCTTTCACAGAGCCCCGGGGGCATTACCCAACCGGTAATGGCACCCCCTCTGAGGGTCATATTACCATTAGTACCCCTGCACATCATACCGTGCTGCAACCGTTTCTCATCTCGAGAAGAAAAAAGCACGTAAAATGGCCACTGGGGATCGGAGAGAAGGGACTACAGGTAGTCCCTGCTCCCTTTTCATGGCGGCCATTAAAACCAATGCAAAAAAAGTGCCAGCCGTGGATTCCGGCAGATAAGGCCCGGGAGAGGGCCAATTAGCTCGTGTTTTTACAAGCTCATTGATCCTCGCGGGTACTAATGTCCAATATATCACTCTTTCTAGATATTTAAGAGCCCTTACTTCTAATTTTACCCTCAGATACCCAAAATAATCCAGTTTACGTAACCCATAGACAACTCTGAGAGGTTTATTAGGTAAGATAATGAGGACACCATATTTTGTAGACATTGGTTATCCATCAACGAAAAGCCTTTGAAGATTGAGGTTACATTATTTTTCCTTTACAGAAATCTGAAACCTTACTTTAGAGAATTGAATGTGACACCTAAAAAAACATCATACAGCGCACTGTATAGTGGTAAGGAACAGACTGTGCACTTACGGATCATACACTAGACTTTAGCCACTTTGACAGGGGTCTATATATATGTAGAAAAACAGGCAAACAATTGAAAATGTCTCTTTTACCTTTTTTCCACAGATTTATGGTTACATCAGTGACAACAACATGAAATACCGATTTTGGTTATAGATCACACTACCAGAGGACTTCTGCATTTTTTTATTTGAAATGGTGACTTATCAAGCTTAAGGTGACCTTGCAAAATGTTTAATATTTGTATGTAGTATTTTCAAATGATTACATCAGTGTTTTCTTTTTGTTAAATTGTAGTACACGTCACAGTTAAGTGCCCCTAGTCAAGAGTGTATTAACTCAAAACGCATTGGGCTTCCCATTAAACCGGAACCTGTGACGAAAACAGAACTTTGTGAAATTCCTTTTCATGAAGAATACCCATTTGAACATCTCAATAAGACAACTTTACAAATGTCTTTACATCACATGTTTGAAAATGTATATAGTAATGTTCTGGCTGTTATTAGGCCATTGATCGTGTGCAGGGGACGGGAGTTCCCAAACCTTTGGGATCTTACTTTTTGGTATTGCATATATGAACGGTCCATGTTCCAGGACCGTGTTTCTCCCCTGCACCTTAAGTTTCCTGTCTAATTAGTTTTAATCATACAACTAACTAGATAACATTCATCAAGTAAATATGCTTACATAGGCGGGTGTTGTCAACCATCTTTGTTTGTATAATATTGGGAAAAACACAAGCAGTAGACCGGCTCGCATTACTGACCCCTCACAGTGTCCACGTTACCATCATTTCATAGGCTTTGCCAGGATGTCTTATAACAAAACCTATTCCAGGTATTGTCCTCATGCCAATAAGGGTGGGAATACCTTGGACTGGATCTTATCAAAGAATCCGAGGTATCTGAAATCCTAGTAGAGCATTGTATTTGGTCTGAACACAATTCCCTTTTTTTCAAGGTACCTCTTCTTTTAAATAGAAACTCTCTGTTGGGTAAGCTATTAGCACCTACTAAGAACTGCCGAAAGGTCACACAGGAGTGTTTGGACTCTTCAGTTACTCCATTACCACCTCCTTGGATGATAATATCCTACTTGCAGATGTTATATATGATGTTTAGATCAGCAATTAACCAGCCTTTTGATAACACTAGCTCCTATGAGACTAGCTCTGTGTGAACCAGAAAGAATCAGTGACATCTTTCATTGGTTCTCTCCAGATGTTCTTGGGGCTAGGTAGCCAAACGTAAGGCCAAGCGCAAATGGCGAAAACATCTGTCTAGTCATACCCTGGACAGTTAAAAGCATGCAGCTAGGCTTTTTAAAACTGCAATCTTTAAAGCAAAAGAAACTACTTTTAATGCCAGAATAACAAGGGCGACATCAAGAGCTAAAGAATTGATTGCAGTGCTATAGGAGCTAAAGGGAACTGTGGCCAAATCCCCTATTGTTATTGGCAATGACTGATGCCAACATATACATAATGGTTTTATTAAAAAAGCACTCCATCGTCAGCAATGCATTCTAGCTCGGATAAAGCCAGTTCAGACTTCAGAGGAGTTGGTACTTCCGCGCAGTAGATCCTCTTGTTCTGAATGCCCCTTATGTGTCTTTAAAGAGGTTTCAGAAAGAGACGTTACAGAGATTCTACTCAAGAGGAAACCTACATCATGTAAAGGTGACATTTTCCTTGCCTCTCTTTTCAAGGAGTTCCTTAGGATCCTTGTTCCATGGGTCACTACACTTATTAATCGCTCCTTTCAGGAATCCTCTGTCCCAGGCAATATTAAAGAGGCTTGGATTACACCCCTCCTGAAAAAGGAGATTCTGGATCCAACAGACCCGGGACATTATAGGCCCATTACTAATGCACACTTTACACTAAAAATACTTGGCAAAATAGCATATTGCCAGTAACAAACTTTTGTAGAGCAATAGGATATACTCGCTCCCGGACAATCTGGGTTCTGTGTGAACCATGGGACCGAGACCACGCTCTTGGACTTAAAATCTATTCTTGCAGAATTAATTGGCATAGGTGGCGTGGCATTACTTCTATTATTGGATCTTTTCCCCTCCTTTGATCTAATCGATCACAATCTTTTGGTGGGTAGACTGATCAAGGTGGGTGGCTGTGCACCTAATGCATCCCATTGGTTCAAATCATTCCTTGGACCTAGAACTGCTGACGTGGTAAAAGCAAGTGCTCAATCTTCTAGAACTTCTCTCATTTGTGGTGTGCCTCAGAGTTCTTGTCTGTCGCAGCTACTCTTTAATATCTACTCCAAGCCATTATGTGACCTTCTCGCCACTTATGGGGTACAGTTCGCAAACTATGATGACGTTGCCCAGATTGTGATTGAACTATCAGAGTCTTATAACACTGATTTGGAGAGAGTAAATGAAGTTTTTCAGGCAATTCAACAGTGGATGCGTGCAAACACCTTAGCTCTGAATAACTCAAAAACCGAGTTACTTATCCTTGTTACCCAAAAAAAGCTGAAAAAACTTGAACAATATAAAAGCTTTCTAATTGCTGGAAATGGCCTTCAAGTCTCTGAATCTGTAAACCCACTAGATGTCTTTTTTGATCCTCACTTATCCTTTAAGAAACAGGTATCTGAAGTCCTCCTGCTCCCATTATGGTCACCTTCGCCCCTATCTCTCAGAGTCAAATAGAGCATTCATCGCTGATGCCATTGTCAACATGAAACTAGATTACTGTAATAGCTTACTCGTCGGCACTAGTCTAACTAATATAAAGAAGTGGCAGGTGATACAAAATGGAGCAGTGCGAGCTGTCTGTGGACTTGGCCGTAGATCTCAGATGTCTGAGGCTCGCAGGAAGCTGCATTGGCTTCCTGTTGACCAGAGTATCCAGTTCAAGGGCTGTTTAAATGCCTAATAGGCAAAGCCCCTGTATATCTTTCTTCCAGAGTTAAGAGAACTCCGCTCAGGCCTACCTTGCGCTCTAATACTCTTCTCAGACTCCTACAACCTCAAGTTCTTTGGAAAAAAAACCTGTGGTACAAGCTTTAATGCATGGCCACCAGCCCTTTGGACTACTCTCCCTCCTGATCTTAGAGGCTGCATATTGACTGCTCCGTTTAAGAAACAGCATAAGACTTTCGTGTTTGACAAAGGAAAAGGTTAAATTGCATGTTCTTCTCCTTCCGCCGGTTAAATTCCTTGCTGACCTTTTTTAATTGTTCTTTGTTGTCTGTCTTGTGAGCGCCCTGAGGCCTTTGGGCGAGTGGCCAATAGAAGAAATAGATAGATAGATATAAGATAGATAGATAGATAGATAGATAGATAGATAGATAGATAGATAGATAGATAGATAGATAGTAGAGTAAGGAAATCGCATCATTGCCAGGTATTCTCACAAATGGCCAGTTTTGCCATCGGACAACAGCAACTTGCACAGTATACTGGGCATGTCAATATGTTGGCATTTTACTTGCACCGTAAAATTGAACTTGTGTAATTTCTATAGAGCTTCATGTAGATGGACCATTCTAATCTGTGTATTAATCAGTGTTAATATTATCCACTGACGACACTCGATTGATTGCCCTCAGAATGAAGGCCCTCGTCGGTGCCTCCAGAGTTTCAAACTTGTGGGGTAGCTTTATGCCAGTCCCAAAAGCAGCCCGTTGCACATGAGCTATCCATGCAGCATGCAACTATTTGCCAAAGGTTACCATTATATGCCAAGGAACTCGCCCCATTAGGTAGCTGTTGCCATGGCGGGCCTGAGTACTCATGCCATTTTCTAGCTAGTGCCCTCCTATACTCGGGTACTGTCGCCATATACCAGGCGTTCCCATTGAAGGCTCTGGCACTCGCACCATTTGGCAAGTATCGTTCCACGTCATAGCTTTTCTACTCCTCTGGTCTTCCCCAGTAGCGCTTTGACGCAGTTTCAAGGGATTCTTTATGACATAACCTCACATAAAGTGGCTGGGGACAGCCTTCCTTGTCGGGGCTATTTCCCCTTGAGAGCTGCTGGCTCTTGTTAGACTTTCCATTGAGAGCAGAATTGTTGGACACATGGATTCCAGCAGCAGCAATAGACGCCAGTGCAGAAGCACCATCTAGGAGAGTGCACTTCATTGAGGCAACAAACAAAAACAGGGCATCCAGTCTTCTCAGCCAAAGATTTCTCATCGAGAGCTTTTTCACCTAAAAATGTTCATTGAACTATTTTTTCATCTGAAAAATCATTCACTGAATATTTTTTTTATCTAAAATTTATGTGTGTATGTATGTTTGGGTGGGTTAAAGGGTTACATTTGGAAAACGGGGGTTTGGGGAGGATCCTCAATAAAAAAATTATATTTTGTGAATGTTTGGGGTGTTTTTAAGGGCGGAAAATGGGTGTTTGGGAGAACCCCCCACCCCCTCCCAATTAAAATAAATGTATAAATACATCCGTATACAGTTTTTCGGTGAATAGTGTTATTAATCTACATTAGGTAAAAAAGTTTTAGGTGAAAAAATGTCGATGAAAAAAACTTTAGGTGTAATAAATTCGGTGAAAAGACATGTAACCCAAAAACAGGAGATAGAAAATGAATTCGTGTTTAAAATATTGTTGTATACGTTGTCTAATTATTAATTGTCAGTAAAAGTAATAAAACTGTATTTAAGTTGCAATGATTGAATGATTTTGATGAGGGAGTGCAGTGTGCGGGAGCAGTAGAGAATCAATGTGGGGGGCAGGGGGTGTATTTGGTGTTTCGCCCTGGGGGCAATATTGTCTAGAAACTGCCCTGGTCGTGTGCCCTGTATGCATTTAAAGGAGGGCTGCCAACAGACTCCATTGTCTGACCTGCATGCTCGCAGTCCCCTGCCTGAAGGACCACCTGGGGGCCTGTGTGGGGGGTACACCAAAGGTGCACTGCACACACTCGCACTTGTGTGCCTAAGAAATCAATCTGACCCTCGGATTGCTTGTTTTGCACTCAGTCCTATTTGGGGAACCTTGGTGTAGCCCAGCTCCTCGCCCGCGTCGATGCACTTTGTATTTATGGTCACCCCCTGTGCATAAACTTCACGTGCCAGATTAAATAGTTAATGCACATGGACATGTGGGATAGACGGGGGTGGGGGGATTGACACGGGGTGCAGTACATTTTTTTTTCCCGCGGGCATCCTTCACTCACCCTCCAGGACATTGCAGTGTCCAGCAGCTCTCAGGAGGTCACCACCCATTTTAGTTGGACCAGGAGGGGGTAGATTACTTGGAAGCATGGGTTGGGTGCCTCCATCCTGACAGTTGCATGAATGCCTTGAGTGCTTGGCCACGGTTGCAGGGCACCTGCAGGAGTTCCTCTTGCCTGGGTGCCCCCCAGAGACAGAGGGTGGCCAGCCGAAACTCCTGTATCGCTTGGATTATCCCCGAGGGTGCAGGTGGGCTCGGAAACAAAAGCCACCCTGGAAATGTCTTTCAACGTGGCTTCACATTACGACTGCAGTGCGCAAGATCAAGCCTTCTAAGTAGGGATTGGGGTAGTCCCTTCACCCACCTCTCCAAAATTCGATGGAAACATGGGTTACAAGGCGGAATTTTGAAGATATTGGGCCTCTTTACGAGGAAGGCGGTAGAGGGTTAACGGTGCCAGTAGAGCTGGCGGCGCCGTTAAGCCTCTACCGCCTCATTACGAGGTCTGCTCACGGGTCCCGCTAAGGACGTCTGGTAAAACCAGGCGTCCTTAGCGGGTCCTGCTAGCAGACCAGGATGCTAACAACGGGCCCGTCATTAACGGGCCCGTTGTTAGCATACTCCCCATTCCCATTGTGCCCTATGGGGGCTCAAATGGGAATGGGGATGTACTGGGTCCGGGTCCCAGGAAAGGGAATTACCGGGCCCTCCAAGGTCTGAATAGCCCGGTAATTCCTCATTCCTGGAACCCGGACCCGGCTACCTTCATACTCGTAATGAGGCCCATTGTCTCTCTGTACAGATGAAAAAGTAGTTAAACATAATAAAAACGGACATTTGGGACTTTTAAGGGTGAGGAATAACATTCTGGAAGCTCTGGAACAAATTCTTCAATTCAAAGGTATATGGGGGAGGGGAGATGAGAGGCGAGGGTGAAAGGTTCAGAAATTCAAGGAGCCCACTCAAAGGAGGTCCATGGTCAGCGTCCAGCGTTCCCTGTAGACCCGTCCACCACTGGGCATGAGTGTGCGGTGAAGACGGACTCTCTCTTTCCATCAATGGAGGGGTGATCAAAGACCAACATGTGCCTCCACCCTAATGTCTGATGCAACGAGGGGGTGAAAATCGAGAGTACCTCCCACTCATGGACAACATCAACAACCGATTACATTGCCCAGCGTACCAGGCACTTCCGTATCCAGAGGTAGGGTGACCGAATAGAGATTCACAGGCCTTCTCCTAAGCCCCGTCTGTGTGAAAGAATACACCAGGCATCTGACCACAGGTAAGGGCTCACCACCTTACGTTGCATATGTGATGAGGCGTTCCCCTTCTGCGCGGCTGAGATTTCACATGATCCATGGTCCATAGAATGAAGGACCACAAACGGCGTGCAGGACTGGTGGACATCACCAACCTCTGGCCTTCAAACTCCAAATGCCCTTGCATCGCATCAAGACGCGCACTCGCGTAAACTGTGCATAGCACCAAATCGCCTAACCTAGACAGAGATGGAAATTATGGGATAGCTTGGCGTTACCAGGAACTCGCAGGTCAATGAGTGCTTTAGAAATATACGGGCGTGACATTACCTCTGAATTTAGGAATGTGTATAGAGGAGTCTTAGGGCACATCGAGAAGATGTGTAAAGCAGAGTGCGTCATATACGACAAAGAAAATGTTATTGTTTGCCTCTCATTTGGAAGTTAGATTTGCGGCACGCTGTGCACTAGACCTTTATTCCCCAGAGGACGCTTGTGCTTGCCGGGTGATGCCCGACATCCACCAGCTGCTTTTAGCACCTGCTTATCAAATCTCTATTTCAATCCCTGGTGGGAAAAGGTGAGAAGGAACCTGGACAGACTTTATAGCCGCATCATGGGACGCGGTCCACTGGAGCCTTCCTGGACCTACCGTGCCATGTGCCGCAAAAGGGTCATTGTATGGGAATGTTGGTGAACCTAGCTTGCAGTGGTGATAGGTTGGAGGAGGCAATGCCGGCAGGTGGGTCTAGATGTGAGCTTAGGTTGTTTTTCCTCTGACTCGTGTGGAAAAAACATCTACATTACTGGAGCCTAGCCAGCCACCTAAGTCCTAAGCCAGCGAAAATGCACACAGGCATCTCTTAATCTAAATACTTAGAACCTCCTCCACATTAACTGCGGTCACCGAGGGCGTTCCAACCACAAAGCGCTTTGAGGCCATACAAATGGGGAAAGAGCGCCATATAAATAACAAATAGAATATAAGAAAGAACCTACCAGCTTGTCTGTCCATTGCACAGGATGTGGTGTGCTACAAGAGTCTACACCCCAGTGTACCTACTATGATCCACGTGTTGGTGTGTCAGATAAAAGCTGTGGCATAATGAAGGTGTACACAAGTGTGCCTTACTACCACCTAGAGCTAGACTCCAGCCATTGCCTATTGGGCCCGAGTAGAAGGAGTGTAGGCAGCTGTTCTGGTCCTTCTTGCATACTTCCTGCCTCGGAAATCCACCCTGCAGTGTGTGCATGACTCTGGAGTAAGAGAGGCCATGTCATCGCAGAAGCGCCAATCCTTCTCGGGTCCTCAATGCCCACGTTGCTGATGGCCCCCGCCTTTAGCTCTCCCCGCAAATGCCTAAAGATGATGGGGACCAGCACCTAGCATCGGAAAGGGCAGGAACCCTTTGTTTTATTCTAAGCGTCCCAGTGTGGACTGTGTTAATGTTCATCCCAGCATCTGCCTTTCTTGGGGGGCCGTTATTACACTTCTGTCAGCTTCTGCCCTGAAGATTTCTGGATGCACCTAGGCTCCTGCAACATTGAAGAAATAGGTTATGTTTTGAAGTTTCAAAAAAGGTAGTAGGCGCTCCTCTCCAGAAAGAACACGGCATGGCAACCTATACCTATGTTTT